>NW_027072035.1:13603676-13922655 GCF_038088225.1 Cyrtonyx montezumae
TAGAAGCACAGAAGATGCCTGCAGTAAATTGCAGGATTGCACAGACCTTCTGCTAATTAACAAGATGCTGCAACACATCATCTAAGGTTAAATTTTTAGCAGGTGAAAAGTGAAATCCTTTACCAGCTAATGTAGAAATTCTGGACCAGTCTTTACAGATGCCTAGGAAGAAAGCACTTTTTTTTTTTTTATAGTTATAATGCATTCACTTTTATGTCTGCCGTTCTGGTATCCCTTAGTGCACTAACTTGCAAGTGTTTTTTGGAATTTTTCCTTCACAGTGAAGTCCTACTGCCATTAAAGATGCTAATACATACTTTTTCACAACATGCCTTGCAGATGGGGGGTGGTAGTTCTTGAAAGCTAAACTATATATATCATTAAAAATGAATGCAAAGAAGAAATTTAAAAAAGCAAAACTAATTTCGAAAGGTAAGAATTTCAAACAGATCGGATATCCTTCAAGATGCATATAAATATATATATACTATTGTAAAATTTTCATTTATTTATTTTTTTAACCTACACTTTCACTTCGTTATCTGTGCTGATAGAGTTCTTATGAGAAGTGGTTATGTGGTACAATGTTGTTTCATTGATAGCTCTGGCTCTTTTTTTTTGTTTTTTGTTTTGTTTTGTTTTACTTTTCAATATAGCAGCTTTCAGTGTTTATTGACAGTGATACTGCACTTAGAACTTTGAAGTTCATATTCTGTAAAGAAGTCTGTAAAGCCTTTATGAGCCATAAAAGTGATAGATTTCAGGAAGAGAGATACCTAAGCAAAGAGCAATCCTCAGCCATATCAGTCCATCCTATTTCCGAACGTGAGCAAGTGTAGCAGCTTAATTACTGCTTGATGACTATTTTTGTTTCACAGTATCACAGAGTGATTTGAGAAAGCAAGCAATGGTAAAGCTTTCTTTCTTTCACAGCAAATAGTCTTCATGATTACTTGTTGTAGAAGATGAATTCAATTTCTGCATTTTTATTGTCATCTCCTAACTGGAGAGTGATTGATTTTTTTCTCTCAGTAACCTAATGGGAATTACAATGGAATATTTTCTCATACTTCTCTAATCTCTTTCTTACATCTGTTCAGCTTCATCCATAAAGTGAATTTTGAGCTGTCTTTGCTCATGGTCCTCTGACAAATCCTTATGTTTCTTGGAGATTCTGCTAATATAGAATGTCCTACTGCAGTCAAGGCTATGAATGCCTGACTTGGATTCAGATATTTGTCTTTCTCATGATCATCAAGTCTTCTTTCCTTCTTTCCTGGGCTAGACATCCCAAATTCACAAGTCCATTGGTTGCTTTTCCCACCTTCTCCAAAACTTTCTCCTGGATGTGTAAACAGTTAATTAGGCAGGAAGGTTTTTCTCTCTTGAACTGCTTCTCCAGGCTCTTCTTCAGTCTCCCCTGTGCCTTCTACAGTCAACAACCCTCTCCACCTTTTTTATTTGTTCACTAGCTGACAGTAAAGATGACCAGAGAGAGCACTGTGTCATCTCTGTAAGACTGTGCGAAGGAATCGAAGAAATTCAGCTAAGTGCAAATTGAATATGAGAAGACAAATCTAGTCAACAGGACAGTTCTGAAGGAAGGCAAATAGTTAAGCTCCTGTTTTTACCTTGGGTATCTGAGTAAAAGTCAGTTTGCTTTATGATTAGGAATGATCTGCTCATGTGTCTGAGAGAGGAATGTGAAATCCAGCAGTAAAAAGATGAATCAGAGTCAATAGCGGTTAATTTATAAACTCCCAGTGCATAGCATAACAAATCCCAATGCTTGAATTCTTCCATATTCAGGAGAATCAATGGCAATAAAGCAATTATTTTTTTTTCTGTCCCAAAGCACTAGGTTTTCCAGTATAACAAGAAAGACTGAGTAAATTGTTCAGTAAACACTGAACATAAATGTTCTTTTATCCCTTTGTTACTGAATTTTTCCACTGATTCTGACTTTACAACTTCTTTATATGCAATCATCAACCTAGAAAAATGAAGGAAGTTGGTTCTAGATTGAAAAAAAAAAAAAAAGTATCTAATGTGAGAACTGGATGTCATTTAGATACTGTGTTCTGTGTTTTAGCACCAAGTCTACAGGTTTCTAGCATATTTTTACCTAGAAGATAGTAATAAAAAGAGGTGTTACAATACTGCAGTATTCTACTGCTCATGACCTATGTTGTAACATTTGTCTTTGACTTGCTTTTGGTGTTGGTGAAGCTCTGTGAACTCAAAGACTTTTTTTACCCAACATATTTCTTTTGCCATTGGCAGTATTTATTTGCACAAGTCCTCAAATAACTCCACAAATAAAAGTATTTTGTAGGATGATGTGCTTTGCTTCCATGTTTATTCTTGTTTTCACAGCAGCTTGTACATAACATGTAGGTCTTTATATTACTATTTGAAACTGCCTGCTCTCACTTTACCCAGCAATATCATGTATTCTCACCCAGGAAATATATCGTGTTTTCTTGAAATGCAGATACATATGACCTGGTGAAGACTGTATAATATTTGTGCAGGAGTTCAGTGGGACCCTGATATGCATCAAGAATTTGCAAAGCTAGAAGTGAAGAAGATGAAGCAAAAGCAGTGTTACCATCTGTTTGGGATGTGGATGCCTCCAGTTACAAATATGCAGAATTTTGGATTTTAATTAGAGACCATTGTGGTAATTCTTTTTTAGTATGCTTCCTAAACAAATAGAATGTTTGACTGAATGAGGGCTAGAAATCAGCTGAAGTCAGCCTGTAACAAAACCACTTTCTGAAAAACAAATCAAGAAATACACCCTGATTTGTGTTCTGCCTCCAATGAAACATTTTTGCATAGTGTATATGGACACCTCATCTCCTTTTAATTTCCAGACTATTTAATCTCCCCTTTAAATTTTTCTGTTTGTAATTTAGTTCTCATTTTCCACTAACTGCATTTTTTGAAGAAGTAAAAGCATTATAATTTGAAAAAAAGTAATCAAACAGTGACGTTTTCCAAATGGAACCCCTTTCTCACTTTTAGAAAGGTGAAAAACGAGTCATGTTTTAAAAATCTTCCTGATTTTTTTTACCCCAGATATACTTTGATGAATTTAATCATGATTCAACAACATTTTTTTGTCCCTGTGATACATTTCCCTAGTGAAATAACAATTGCTTTGAATGTTTCATAGAGCTCTAGTCCAGAAATTGTCATGTGCACACAAGACTGAAAAACACCTAAGTGTTTTTTATTCCCTTGAATCCCAGCTCAGCTATTTGTGCCCCCCTCAGCAAAGTATTTCAGAAGATGCTCAGAGAGCCTTCAAGGAAAACCCCCAGATTTCCATGTGTATTATTCATGGGGTTTTCCCCATCTGTGACAGAAAAAAAAGAACATTTTAAAAGTTTAAACAAAAGACTGGTCATAAATATAATTTTTTAAGCCACAGAAGTGGGAAGAATACAAGGCGTAAGTAATATTTTCCGTACTTTTCAGAATATTTTCTTAGAATAGCATTCATAACACAGCTTAAGACATTAATAGACACCAACCCCAGGGAATACTAGAGAAATAATAATCGAGCTCTGTTGTTTTGCATAAACCATAATTTTTATACCAAAATTGGTTGGAAAGATTAAATTAATGGAACAGAAAAATAGAAAAAAAAAAGCAGGAAGGAGGGAAGGAGGGAAGGAGGAAAGGAGGGAGGGAGGGAGGGAAGGAAGGAGGGAAGGAACTTGGACAGGAAGGAATTCGGAAGGAATTCGGAAGGTGGGAAGGAAGGAAAGGAAGGAAGGAAGGAATTTGGAAGGAAGGAATTTGGAAGGGAGGGAGGGAGGAGGGGAGGGAGGGAGGGAGGGAGGGAGGGAGGGAGGGAGGGAGGGAGGGAGGGAGGGAGGAAGGGAGGGAGGGAGGAAGGGAGGGAGAGAGGAAAGAAGGAAGGAAGGAATTTGGAAGGAATTTGGAAGGAAGAAGGAAGGAAGGAAGGAAGGAAGGAAGGAAGGAAGGAAGGAAGGAAGGAAGGAAGGAAGGAAGGAAGGAAGGAAGGAAGGAAGGAAGGAAGGAAGGAAGGAAGGAAGGAAGGAAGGAAGGAAGGAAGGAAGGAAGGAAGGAAGGAAGGAAGGAAGGAAGGAAGGAAGGAAGGAAGGAAGGAAGGAAGGAAGGAAGGAAGGAAGGAAGGAAGGAGGAAGGAAGGAAGAAGGAAGGAAGGAAGGAAGGAAGGAAGGAAGGAAGGAGAAGGAAGGAAGGAAGGAAGGAAGGAAGGAATTCGGAAGGAAGGAATTCGGAAGGAAGGAATTCGGAAGGAAGGAATTCGGAAGGAAGGAAGGAAGGAAGGAAGGAAGGAAGGAAGGAAGGAAGGAAGGAAGGAAGGAAGGAATTCGGAAGGAAGGAAGGAATTCGGAAGGAAGGAATTCGGAAGGAAGGAAGGAATTCGGAAGGAAGGAAGGAATTCGGAAGGAATTCGGAAGGAAGGAAGGAATTCGGAAGGAAGGAATTCGGAAGGAAGGAATTCGGAAGGAAGGAATTCGGAAGGAAGGAATTCGGAAGGAAGGAAGGAATTCGGAAGGAATTCGGAAGGAATTCGGAAGGAAGGAAGGAAGGAAGGAAGGAAGGAAGGAAGGAAGGAAGGAAGGAAGGAAGGAAGGAAGGAAGGAAGGAAGGAAGGAAGGAAGGAAGGAAGGAAGGAAGGAAGGAAGGAAGGAAGGAAGGAAGGAAGGAAGGAAGGAAGGAAGGAATTCGGAAGGAAGGAAGGAAGGAAGGAAAAGGAAGGAAGGAAGGAAGGAAGGAAGGAAGGAAGGAAGGAAGGAAGGAAGGAGGAAGGAAGGAAGGAAGGAAGGAAGGAAGGAAGGAAGGAAGGAAGGAAGGAAGGAAGGAAGGAAGGAAGGAAGGAAGGAAGGAAGGAAGGAAGGAAGGAAGGAAGGAAGGAAGGAAGGAAGGAAGGAAGGAAGGAAGGAAGGAAGGAAGGAAGGAAGGAAGGAAGGAAGGAAGGAAGGAAGGAAGGAAGGAAGGAAGGAAGGAAGGAAGGAAGGAAGGAAGGAAGGAAGGAAGGAAGGAAGGAAGGAAGGAAGGAAGGAAGGAAGGAAGGAAGGAAGGAAGGAAGGAAGGAAGGAAGGAAGGAAGGAAGGAAGGAAGGAAGGAAGGAAGGAAGGAAGGAAGGAAGGAAGGAAGGAAGGAAGGAAGGAAGGAAGGAAGGAAGGAAGGAAGGAAGGAAGGAAGGAAGGAAGGAAGGAAGGAAGGAAGGAAGGAAGGAAGGAAGGAAGGAAGGAAGGAAGGAAGGAAGGAAGGAAGGAAGGAAGGAAGGAAGGAAGGAAGGAAGGAAGGAAGGAAGGAAGGAAGGAAGGAAGGAAGGAAGGAAGGAAGGAAGGAAGGAAGGAAGGAAGGAAGGAAGGAAGGAAGGAAGGAAGGAAGGAAGGAAGGAAGGAAGGAAGGAAGGAAGGAAGGAAGGAAGGAAGGAAGGAAGGAAGGAAGGAAGGAAGGAAGGAAGGAAGGAAGGAAGGAAGGAAGGAAGGAAGGAAGGAAGGAAGGAAGGAAGATCTTAAACGTTAAAGGGAGGGGGGTGGGAGGGGTGGGAGGGGAAGGGACCCCTAGGGATCATTGTCTTTCAGTTTTTCTGCAGTATAGGAACATCTTTTCCTATCTGCAAGAGGTGCAAAATCTTACAGAAGCAGTAAGTTCTCCTGTAAGATCAGAGAGTATGAGTTAAATCTTCAAGAAACATTAAATGTTAAACATTACATAATATTTTTTCTTAATCCCTCTTTTCTCAGATTTTCTCATTTTGCCTCTCCTTTTTTTTTTTTTTTTTTGGTGATAGAACTAAAACAGTCCAAAAAATGAAAGAGGTTCCTTATCTTCAGCTGAAAAACACACACATCTGGAATTGTACACAATTTTTTAACAAGTGGAGAAGTTGAAAATGAAAGAGAACTGCATCTTCGACTCTAGCTGGAAATCTGTTCTCATAAGGGCTGGAATTCACTGCAGTCTGCTTGAAATAGATTGAGTAAAAAGCAGGAGAGGAAATCTCTTTTATATACTCAAGAATGAAACTAGGAAATAGTTAATGATTACTTCTTGTCACATTTTGAGAACATTTTAGGACTTTTGCAGTTAGCATTTGGTAGGTCTGGTTTGGATGGAATTAACCATGGGATGATCTTTTCCACCTTCAGTTCTGAGTTCTGTATCTTGAAATGAGTAAATTAAAGGTAAAAGTTCTGCACTAAGGTATTTGTTGAATTATGCAGGAACTAATTTTAAATGTTTAGATGAAATGTGACAGCTTGAAGGAGTGCTTACTTATTTTCTAATTTAGCCTCAACAAATACATTGCCCATACATTTATGTGCAACACTCCTATTTGGATCTGTGTTGTCTTCTGCAGTGTGCAGAGAGCAGTCTCCAGGCCCTGCAAAGGCACTTCTGAATCCTCACATTGGTTAGTAGGGACACAGGGCAAACTGGACTGACCTCTGTTTAAGTTACTTTATTGGTGGAGGCTTGAGCCACGCCTGCATCTCTGAGGTGGTTTGTTTTTATGCTATTAATACCAGTTGTAAGAGTGCTTGAAAGGGAGTCAGAAAACTCTTGGTGAAAGGCATAATGACGCATAATGCTGCTTGCTTTTAATTTCGGACCCATTTTTATCCCCTGATGGTGAATATCTTGCTTTGCAGGCTAGGCTGAGAGATGGTCTGATACTCATCTACCAGAAAAAGAAATAAAAGAGCAGATCTGAAATACACTGCTTACATAAGACTTAGCTTCAAAACCTGAGTGTGTTCAGATATTATTCTAACACATAGTTTTAACGAATTATGAAAGCAAACCTTCAACCAGTGCCTGTTTTTATAAGAAATGTAAATAAAGTGGAGAGAAGATTCTTATCCTTAAACCAAAAGCTTCATCAAGACTAGTTGGGAGTGTAAAGCTTACCAAATCAGAGATAACTCAAACTTGACAGATGCACAATTTTCTAAAATCATCACAGTGTAGGGCTTTCTTTTCTGGAAAGATGGGCTGCACATATTGTCATCTAGGCTTTTTATTTTATACACTAATAGAGGTAGAAGTAGTAACGAAGTTGATAACTCTTCCTTCTTCGTTTTTGGCTGCCACCTTTAGAGTTAGGTTCATCAGTGATGCTGTAGCAGTAGGTTCAGCAGGTGGATAATACTGGGTTGGATCATACCACGCATTTCCAAATGCCAACGCTAGATGGTGCCCCTAAATGTCCTGTAAAATCTTAAACAATTGTCATGCGTTAAAACTCTTAAGACTGGCCCATCCATCCAACCTATCCAAACCCCTGTGCAAGACCTTCCTACTCTCAGGAAGATGTGTGACACTTCCTCCCAACTTGGTGTCAACTGCAAAATTACTGAGGGTGCACTCAATCCCTTCATCCAGGTCATCAATAAATATATTGAACAGAAGAGGCCCCAGTACTGACTTCTGGAGAATGCCTCATGACTGGATGCCAGCTGGATTTAACTCCATCCACCACCACAGCCTGGGCCTGGCCCTTCAGCAAGCTCTTTAGCCAGCAAATCATGTACTTGTCCGAGCCATAGGCTGCCAGCTTCTCCAGGAACACTAGTCCACAGCTTGATGTACGTGGTCACCTCACAGGCAGAGATGCAGACAGAGATACAGAATTTCTTCTGTGCCTCTGGCTTCAGCAATGATGACGGACTCTGCTACCTTCAGAGCTGTAAGTTAGAGGAACATGACTGAGGTAATGATACACTCCAAACCAACACTTAATTTGTGTGGATTTTATGCTCCAGCTGGATGCATATCAGTACAGTGCCTGATGGCATGCCTTCCAAGGTACTCAGAGAGCTGACTGAAGTCACTGTGACATTTCTCTCAACCACTTTTCAGTGGTCTGGGGAATCTAGAGAGGTCAAAGTGGAAGCTAGAAAACATTGTTCCAGTTTCCAAGATGAGCCAGACAGAAGATTCTGATAGTTAAAGCCCTGTCAGTCTCAATTCAGGGCCAGGCAAAATTATGTAGAAAATTATTATCTTCTGAGTTATTGAAGAACGTAAGCTACTGGAGTGGGACCAGAGGAGGGCCACAAAGATGATCAGAGGCTGGAGCACATCCCCTATGGGAACAAGCTTAGTGAGCTGGGGGTCTTCAACCTGGAGAAGGATCCAGGGGGAACTTATAGCAATAGTCTTCCAATATAGTATAGTATAGTAGTCTTCCAATATATTTATAGTATAGTCTTCCAATACCTGAAGGGGGCCTACAGGAAAGCTGGGGAGGGACTTTTTATGATGACATGTAGTGACAGTATGAGAGTAAATGGCTTAAAACTGGAATAGGGCAGCTTTGCAAACAGCCTGGTTATTAGCATGGGTTCTGTTAGCCCCCTTGCTCTTCAGCCCAAGGGCAAAGTCACCATGCCCAACTTACACTCTCACCAAGCACCCACCTCACAAAACCAAGGGGTGTTCTACCAGCTGTGCTGGAAGCAGCCACTTAACAGCTTGCTCTGATATGCATGGTACATTAAAAATAGAAGCAGAGGGAAAAAAAAAAAAAAGGAAATAGACAGGGAGGTGTTGGTGCTATGGTGAAATCTTGCAGAGAAAAGAAAACACATTGGCAAGGCAGAGGGTGCAGCCTGCAGCGTGGGAACAGCAAGGTTGGCCAGAGATGAGTGCAGGTTCAGGGCAAGAGAACAGGAAGCGCTACAATGATGAAGGCAGCAATCATGTACCTCTTGGAGCTGGGCTCATCCTCCTCATCATGTGAGTGATGAATCATTCTGCATTTCCCAACAGCGGCATCTGGCAGAAATACGCCAGTAACAGCCTCTGCCTGCATTTTGTTGCTGTTGATGGTTTTGTTGTATGTTTGCAGGCTTGCAAAGTGACAAGTGCATCATCATTGAGAATGAGGACATCCCCTGCCAACCCCACACATTCTCCTACCAGCTCTGCCAGTATCAGCACTGACCTTGCTCTGTGAATGAGAATAGAATTTGAAAGGGAAGCATCCAGTTTTTAACTTATCTGGACAGCAGCCAGAGGAGCATTCATTTTTCAATACATGAAAGCCAAAGTGCTAGCAGAAACTGAACTGAGCAGTGATAAAGCTGCATGGGGAGGGAGGTAGTCCAACCACATTCCTGTGCATTCTACAAGGCATACGCAGGTCATGGATATCAATGGTGGGAATGTACTCAACCTCTTCCTTTCTGTGCCTCTCATCCTGTGGAACTTGGAAAACCAATGACAAAAGACAATGTAGAGGGTGTTTTGCTGCCAATAATCAGCAAGATCTTCTCAAATTGAAGTTTCCATGATTATTTCTCAAAGTGATTGCCCCATCTTCCTGGGAACATGAAGGTAACAACCCCACAGACATCCCCTGCCCTCACTTTCAGGTGGAGCTGGGCCCAGCCTGTCCTATGCAAATACATTCCTCCTCCTTTGCAATTCTGCTCAGCTTTCCTCCAGACAGCAAACAAGGGCTTGGAGCTGCTCAAAACCAGCACCAAACAGAGAAATCTTTCCTGAGCAGTAAGTGGTGCTCTGGCAGGCTGCAGCATGCAGAGCCTCAGGATGGACTCTGTGGGTGAAGGTCTTTGTCCACTCCCACTGTCCTTTCAAAGCAGGTTTTGATGTGTGGAACTGCCAAGGTGCCAAGGTGGGTACTCATTTACCTATTGTAGATGCCATCATCTTTGCAATCCCAGCCCAAGTAAGTGGGAACCCACTGATCTTAGAGAAATGCACTTTTCTCGAGGCAGACACACCTCCAAAATATTGATTATAGGGTAATATGGAAATAAGGAGAACAAGCCATTAAGGGTTGTGGTGCCCTTTGCCCCAGCCTATGGTCCAGCCACCAACCCACCATTTGGACCTGCCATAGATCTTGGCTTTGCTTCTGCTCTAAATTTCACACAGCTGCAAGGGGAAACTGCAGCTGACCCAGGGCTGCTGACAGTCCTGTTCTGGGCAGGGCTTGGATCTGGGTGTAAAAAGGCAGTTGCCTGACCACCAGAGCTTGCCACATGGGGTCAAACATAGTTTTCACTTCATGGGTGAGTTTTTATACTCCTACATGGGGATCTGGCATAGAAAAAAGACAGACAAGACAAGCCACAAATGTGTTGGCAGCAGCCTGGAGAACTCATGTGCTAGCAGGTACTCAGATTGGTGCTGCCTCCAGACACCAAGGCAGGTCCCTTTGTGACCTGAAATGCAACAGCCAAAAATACTTCATTTTGGTCTCAAATTAACACTTGACAGATTTTTCTTGCATTGTGCGTGGTTCTCACTGTGTGAGAATGCCTCACTTTCCATGCTGTGCAAAAACAAGAGCTGTGTGACACCTTGAAGCACAAGAAGAGACATGGACACCTGTAGGATCTCAGTCTCCCAGTCATTCCCAGCCCTGCGTCTGGCTGTTCAGCCACTGTGCATGGTTGTAGATGGCTCTGCTCCACTCTGCTCCAAGCCACCCATTCCCTGCAGGGACATATGTGCCATGGAAGAATTTTCCAGAGATCTTTTCCCAGGCTTTTGCTGGTGGGGATGTGCAATGCTGCACCTGGCCTACAATGATCACGGCATTGTTAGGAAGGATACCCCTCCAAAAGGCATCTCACCAAAATCTGAGTTTATCCATGGAGACAGAGAGATGCCTTGGTTAGCTGTAGCACTTGTAAGTATTCCTTTCATCCATGGGAGTCAGCTCTATGTCACTAAACACAAAGCAGTCGCAGTCATATTTCTTCAAAACCTCCACAAATCCTTCATTCAGCATTTTAGTATAATTAAATTCTACATCTCCACACTGGTTTGAGACAAACACTGAATTAAACAGCAGCAAGCAGCAATCACTCATCTGTAGCTGGGTGCCAGTAGCACCATGCAGTGTTCATGTGCAGCACTGGGAAGAAATTACCCAGCAACACTGACTCAGGACAAGAACCATTTCAGGAAAGCAAGCAAACTTCACTGCAGCTGCTGTCCCTAATGCTGTACCCCTCTGTGCTCACCATTTCAACTTTCCAGCCTGGCTCTCTTCCTTCAATCTTTTCTGTTTTCCTTCCATATGTCTGCCTGACAATGGATATACTGGTGTGCACTCTGTCACACACATGTGACAGAGCTGTGCAGACATGCAACCCTGACAGCGCATATGGCCCATGGTTTGCAAGTGGACATCTTTGGGGTTCACAGTTGTACAGCTCCAATAAAGCACCTTCATGAGCCTTGCTGTGAGTTTTTTGCTAAAGAACACATAGTAAACTTGAAAAAGCAGCTGCCAGAAATTTACAGAAGATGCAAACTTACATGCAAACACCACAGAAATGATAAAAGGAGGTTTTAGGAGTTTTTCTGCTGCTTCCCAGGAAAGTCAGACACTTTTTAGCCTTTTTATAACCATAACTTTGCCCAGTTTCCAAGAAAATACACTTGTGCCTCTGCTGGCTTCCTGTATCCCTTCTCATGCATGTAGATAAGGGCTCCTGCACCACATCACCTGTTCACCCACCAGCTTTTCAGGGAACATGGATGTGAAGCATCGCCAACAAACATCTGACAGACTACAGCTGCTCCAGCACCCTGTCAGTCAGGCCTCTCATATGGCCAGCCTGCTGCCATTGCTCACCTGGCACAGCCTAGAGCACCACTTGCAGTGGCCCTGATGTGCTCTGCAGTAGGAGGCCACGCAGCTGCACCAGTCCCAATGCTGGTGGCTGCTCCTGAGTTCCCTTCTCCTACCATTCTGAAACATGCCCTACTGATGGCAGAACTTGTTTTGCCCTACTTGTTTCTGCCTAGGATTCTGACTTCTGGAAGAAACAGCTGCATTACTTCCATGCCCAAGATCTCCCACCAAATAAACAGGTGGAAAGTACTTTCATTTCTAAACATGACTGAAGATGAGAGTCCTACTTTATCATATTGGCCCATGGCTTCAGAGGTGGATGTTGGTGGTAAGTAGAGGCTGAACTGTCCCACCAGTATTCCACTACATGCTGTTGCCATGTGACAGATGGCAGCAGAGAGGTAGTCTGACAGAATGGCTTCTGACATGTCATCACCGATGAAGTGAAGGTGTGGAAATGAATTCCTCCATGCAGAAAAAATGGCACCCACTGACATTCACCAATGCTTGCTTAATGTTTATGGAGACCAACTGGTGGATGTTGGCACAGTGAGGTGGTGGGTGGTGTGTTTCAGCAGTGACACCATCACATCACTTGTGAAACAGAGGGCTGTATCCACTGGAGCAGGCTTTCACAAGTGCTTCCTGCAGGATCATGCACTAATGGTGGTGACTATGTTTAAAACCACTGTTTTGTAGCTGAAAAGTCACTCAGTGTTACTGTGTTCTTTGTATCTGTTGCAGTTCCCATGGAAATGTATTGGAGACATTAATTTTGGAGCAACCTATGTAATTCCTTTTGCCTTTCAGGTTTCTCAGCAGCAGCTCTCAGGTGGAGCATAAATCCAAAATGCTTTTATTACCCTATATTACATAACTTCCTAGACATTAAAAACTTTCAATCAAAATTTAAATTACAGTATTATTTTCCCAACCTTGTAACTTTCAAGTTACAAATAAGGGGAAGTGAACTATAAAAGCATATTCAGTTCAGCAGGTTCTTGCAGAGATTAAATTTCACTCAGCTCATGTGTTTGTCTAGGAGCCAGAAAGCAGTGACTGTTGGGTTCTCTCTCAAAGCATCACCAGAGGGAAACCCCCAGGCTTCTGGCAGCAGTGTCTGTATCTGGCTGCAGCTCAGTCACACATACCCTGCATGATTCATCATGTACTTTCCAGTGAGACAGAGAAAAAAGAAAAGGAAACCCAAGACAGAGGTACATATCCACAGAGATTTATGCTGGAGGAATGGGGCAGATGGAGCCATCTGGTACGTTGTAGCATTTACCCACAGCTTTTGGAAGGTGGGGATGCCAAGAAGGCCCTCTTGGATCCCACCCATTATGCTCATACCTGAACTCCTGGTAACTCAGAGTGCCTGGGAGGTTCAGGGTGAGTGGAGACTGAAGAGAACAAAACTTGGCTTCAAAGGGGTTGCACATTCCTGTGTGCGGCCTGACTGCGTGGCCACTCACAGCACAAAGCAGTGGGAGGGGAAAAGTGAAAAACACAAATCAAAAACAGCAAAAAAACCCCACCAAACAAACAAAAAACCAAACCCACAACACAGTCCCTGTTAGTGACCTCAAAACCACCTTCTCGAAATAAACAACCCCATCATTTGCAATTCAGTTACATTGATCCAGCCAGCTACCCACAGAATACCGAGTGAAATGATGAATTTCTGTGTCGGTTTCGATAAAAGAAAACCATAGGGAACTTCTCAAAAGTCTCACAGTGCTCTGCAGCAGGAGGCCATACCCAGTGCTGGTGGCCACTCCAGCGTTCCCTTCTCCTGGCCGTGGTGTTCTGAAACTTGCTCTGCAGATAGCAGAAAACTCTCGTTTCTGTCTTGGACTCTGACCTCTGGAAAAAACAGAAGTACCAGAGAAACTTGTAATTTCTCTCGGAGCGACGTGCAGAACGATGCCGGCGGGTCCCTGCGGGGAGCCCCGCTCCTCCCCTCGCCTCGTGACGGAGGCCGCGGGCCAGAGCAGCTACGGGAGGTGGACGCAGACCTCTGCAGGAGGTAGCAGCCCGACTCCGGCCCCGCTCACAGAGGCACACGTACCGGGATGCCACGTTCGGTCCCTCCGTGACACCGGAGCCCTTCGAGCAGAGCTCCCGGCAAACGACCCGACCACTGCTCCCGCCGGAGCCCCGGGGAAAGCGGAGGACGCACAGTGCGGCCGCGGCGCAGCAGTAACCGGGAGGAGTCGGGGTAGGGAAGGGGTGCCGCGCTCCGTGCCGCTCCCCCCGCCCGGCGCGCTCCCGGGGGGCTCCGGGGCTGAGCTATCACGGGTCGGAGCAGAGTTCCAGCGTCGACGGCGCTGAGACGGGCCGGGGCCGGGTGACGGGCGGCGGTGGGGCGGTGGCTTCAGGGGCTGCCCGACAGACAGCAGAGCAAGCGTGGACGGGAGATGCAGCGCGCAGAAGCGACGGGGAGGCGGCAGGCCCGCTGCAGCCAGGTGCCGGGCAGCACCAGCTTCTCCATGCCGCCGCGCAGACGAGAAGTGCCTACCGCTTCTTGCCGCAGCCGGCGACGGGATGGGGTCGGGAGGGAGCGGCCCCGCACTCCGCCCGCCGCCTCCGCTGGGCGAGCTGAGCGGTACTGGCAGCACGGGGAGATGCTCGGGGCTTCCCCGTGGATCTCAGCCTTCTGGGTCGGTGTTGCCCGGCGGTGACTGTCCGCTCGTCGGGCCAAATGGATATTCATCTCCAATGGGCAAAGGGATATTCAATTCCATATGACATCATGTGGAAGGAGTTTTTAAGGGGGTGGGAGTTCATCTGGCTCTCCAAGAGCAATCTTGGATCTGTACAAATCTACCTTTCTTGGGATTAAGGAGCTCTCTTTATCTGACATGACAAGGAGCTCAGTTCTCAGTGTCTCTTTGCTCTTCCTAAGTGGCTTCCAGTCACTGCTTGAAAGTGCCTCTGCACTTATGCCACTGGAAAATTCATGGATAAACAGTAAAGGTGCATGACCAGAGACTTCTTCCTCCTGTTTTTCCTCTTTACTTATGCATTTTTCATTCTTTCTGATACCTTATGGAATCCAGTTCAATGACTGCAGAAAATTTTGTTGAACCTGATGTTGTTAGCTTCAAGATTATAAGGCAGTTACGTGTGACACTATTTGTAGGGAAAGTTCCTGTGGTGCAATGACTGACCTCAAATGAGACTCAAAGCAGAGTTGTTGGATTTCCCACAATGCTTTAAATATGTCATGCCTTGAGTTTAGCTAACAAAGGAAAGGAATTTAGAGCATGGTTCCCGGTACAGATGTCAAAAACTTGGGGAGTCTCTAACACATACTTCCACATATTTCTGTTGTGATAGTCTACCTTTGAGTGCCTGCTGTGTTTTGTATGAGTGCTATAACAACACTGCTGTTTTTTCCGTGGGATCACTGTCTTGCTCTTACCAAACATAGCTTTGGAAGCAGGGCAACGGTTGAAGATGAAGGAATACTGTGTTGCAACCAGAAGTCATTTGCATTTTGATTAGATGGAGGTGTGCATTCTTGAGAGTATGACTAAATATGAGTATACACAGGTATATAATGGCACCTTCTGGTTTTAATGAACAAGAAAATAAGGAAGCAGAAATTCATGCTTTACAGGAAAAATGTGTGCACGCATACAAGACCTTAGACACTCTTACATACCATGCTTTGGTCCTCTGCACTGTGTCTGTCTCTACCCCAGCCCAGCCAAATAGAAGTCCATGGAGCTCTCACTTTGCCACACTACCTTCTAGCTTCCTGGGTTCACTGCACCGGTGATGCTCTTTTCTGGTAAAGGCAATTTTTAGCCCTCTACAAATAACTGCTGTGTAATTATACTGCTGTGCTACACATGAGCACGTCTGCAAGTCCACCATGCCTAATGACTTGTAAGTAATATTTTAATTGAAATTGACAGTTGGAAGTCACCATGAACGTCCAGAATGAGTGCTGAAACAAGCCAATACTGTGCCACAAAGTTGGCTGAAACAAGGCAAGTCGTTCACAGGCAGTCAGCACAGTGTGAGGAGAAAGAGGAAGATTACAAACTCCAACAGCCTGGAGGAGAAGTGAGTTCCCACAGACATGACAGAACTCTGGGCAGGATGTGAATGCAGAATGCAGGACAGGACAGTGCCTAGCCCCACCACTCCAAACTGGAGAAGACACATGAGACTGGAGAGCCATCCTCATCAAGCTTATATTCTGTTTGGGATGGTTGCTGCTGTAGTACCTTCTATAGCACAGAGCTCAAATCACCTGTTACTGCAGTTGAAACATTGATTCATTACAAGGATGTTCGTCATTTTCACTAGTGCATTAATTGTTCTTCCACTCTGTTAGCTCCTGTGAGCGCAGCAAGTGCACTAACCAGAGATACCAAGATCTGACTATGCCACTGAGTAGCATATTTTCTAGAGCAGAATATGGGATGTGGGTTATAAATGAAGGTGTGGTTTGGTGCCACCGTTGACTTCATTTTCCCTGGAAGTTTCATAATGAAGGATTTTGCATAGCAGCTGGATTCTCAAAAATAAGCTGTTTGCAGTGCTTCCAGTGCTTCTTGATCCATCAGTACAGGTGTAGATGTCTGTAGTGTGAATATAGTAATTAAAAAAAAAAAAAAAAGGAGTCAACTGTTGAAGTATAATAGATGACCAACAGTGAAGTTAATCATGCATGTTTTGAGAGGAATAAAAACCAAAACTGCAGGATTTACCTGGAAGAGATAGAATGCTTTCACTGTTGGTGACAGTGCCCTTCTGCCTGATGCCATGTGAGGTGGCTCCCTCTGGGTGTTTGTGGGTAAGTACCCTAAGGATTTGGATGCAGATCCTTCACGTGGTATCATGGGAAAAAGGAAGCACAAAGCCACTTTTAAGCTGTGAAATTGCAGATTGTCTGAGTTACATTGTTTATTAAGCCCAAAGCTTAGCACCTAAACCTTTCCCTGTCCCTAACTAAATCCACACTGCCCCCTAAGGGAGTTTCCAAATTGTCACACACAGTAGATCGAATCCTAAACAGTAGATAATGATAGCAATGACCAGTTGTTTGGTGAAGGCAAATTTAGTAATCGTTATAGCCATGGAATATTATATTATATTATATTATATTATATTATATTATATTATATTATATTATATTATATTATATTATATTATATTATATTATATTATATTATATTATATTATATTATATTATATTATATTATATTATATTATATTATATTATATTATATTATATTATATTATATTATATTATATTATATTATAATATTTATTTTGTGGAGTAGTGCATTATGTGGCCATCAGTCCTTGTAAATTTGACTTTGCAGTGACCAAGCTTCATGTTTAAGCTTTCTGTGGTCTCCTTGGTGGTTACAGATATTTGAGGGCTTGAATCCAGAAGGAAACTTGTAAAAGTTTTCCTTGGATCAACTGATACAGCAATGACAGGTTCAGTTTTATTCAGATTTTCCGTGCAGATTCTGGTGTAAAATCATAACCAGAATTTTCTATTCGTCCACCACTATGCCAGATGTCACCATCCCACAGTGCAGGATCAGCAGTGTATTAATTTGCAGATTTGTTTAGATGAGGATAAAAATGGTGTCTTGTTTAGCAAAAGATTTAATTTTTCTTGCTATTGTCTTTTCTGCTTTTCAGCTGAGAGCAAAAGCATTTCATGATTTTCAGTAGTAAGGTATCTATTTGTATCTCAAATTTCTGTCAGCTTTCTAAAGTCAATAACGTTATAATGATAACTAAATAATATGAACACTGTTTAGTTATAATAATAACTAAATAATGTTATAATAATAACTAAAGTTGTGAGGGAAAGGGAACCTGAATCCACCTGACTTTTCATGTCTGCTAGCGACAAATGAGGTGCCCTTAAAAGGGGAGGATTTATTCTCTGGTTCTTCTTGTTACACTGTATCTGATAACAAGCAGGATGCCATTGTCCTTTTTTGCCACTTGACCATTCTTCTGGTGCATGCTCTGCTGGCTGTCAATTAACATCCCCCACATCCTCTTCCTCTGTGCAGCTTTCCAGCTCCTCCAGGCCAAGTCTGCATGATGTTGCACGGGGTTGCTTTGAACAAAGTGCATAACCCATCACTTGGCTATGCTGAGGCTCCTATCACAGTCCTCAGCCCATCAATCCAGCCTATCTAGATCTGTCAGTATGGGCCTTCCTAAACCCAAGCAATTCATCACTTCCTCAGAATTTAGCATCAACTTGCAAACTTCCTGAGGGTGCATTCAATAGATAGACACTGATGGAGACACTGAACAGTATCGTCTCCAGTACCGACCCCTGGAGAGCACCACCCCATGTCTGGTCACCAGCGGGATTTAACTCCCTTCACTACCACTGGGTACACCCGTTCAAACCATAGGCTGCCAGCTTCTCCAGGAAAATGCCTTTCATGATCCCATGCTGACTAGGCCTGGATCCCCTAGTTTGGACCTCCCCAGTTGACTAGGACAGGTGGTTAACGGTGCAAAGTGGTTAGGAAAGTACTTCTGCCCCTTATTTGTGATCACTCAGGTTACAAATACGTGGGACTCCGAGTCACTCTGTCACTGAGCAAGGACATTCTGCGGTGCTCGAGTGACCTCTAGTGCCGCCGATGCAGCAGAGCTCCGCTCAGCCTCGCTGCGGGGCTGCGGGAGCTCGACACGAGCGTTATCCAGCTACCTCCAGAAACTGTAGGTAGCAGAGTCATCTGTACGATATTGGCCACGCCACACGGTGCAAGCCACTGTCTTCTAGCTGGCATGCGCTTCCGTTTCTATGCTGCTTGAGCAATGCCCGTTAGCAATTTTTAGTATGAGTCCTTGATGGTGGAGTGTGTTGGATTTTGTTGTTTTCTCACTAGTAGGGGGAAGGCAGTGCATTTCATGTCAGGTGGAGATTTTTGTCTATCTCAGGGGTCATTCCACTGCACCCATCGTCTTTTGCTATGCCTAGGGGAAGCTAGTTTGCTCTTGCCTGCAACTGTGTGCAGAGTGCAGGACTAGAAGCAGTGCTTGCTTAGCCTCCTTGGATGAGTCCGAGCTTGGATTCTCTCACACCAGGCACCAAATACGTTTTGACCAGCACCGCTGTACAGCTCAGTGACCTTGGCATTCAGGCACCTTCCCCTAGAACGCAGAATGAGGAGGAGGATGGCAACCGCGCCGCGGCGCGGCTCGCACGGAGCCTTGCTGCATGCCGGCGCTAGAGGTCAGTCAAGCACCAGCCGCAGGTCGTGCTCTACTGCTCGAGGGGCTGTGGCGAGCGCTAGCTCTGACGGTAGCTTGAGCAGGAGGGCCGTGCAGTGCCTCTAGCGCTGTTGAACATCGATTTGTGCATAGATCTACGTCTCCTAGCAGTAGTGCTAGGTGGCACCGAGAGCTTTTTTGCCTGTGTGCTTTTGTCTCACACATTCTTGCCCAGAGCTGTAAGTAGGTGAGTGGGAGTGGTGCTCTCAAGAACTGTAAGAAGCCGTGCCTTCACAGGGTTCTGGAGAAGGAGAATAAGCATGGAATCCTGCTTTGATTGGGTTTGTGGAAGGCCTGCTAGAGGAAATTGAAGGCTACAAGTCTTCTGATGGAGGAAAGAACAGATAGTACAGTCCAGGTTCAACAGCTGACCCCTACATAGTGAGCCATGCAAGGGGCCGTTGTGGTCTCTTACACTACAGCTGAGTACATGAGAGGATAAGTCTTGAAATACAGCTGAACAGAGGTCCCTTACAACTTGACATGAGCACATCATGCTGATTGAGATCCTTAGTAAGAGTCTTATAGTTTGTGCAAAGTGCTGACCTGAGAGGCTCCGATCTTAGAGGCTGTGCTGCCCTGTGCTAGCCATTCTCTTCTAGATACTTTGTCCTACTTCTGTGTTACTGAGAAAAACCGTCAGCAATTTTTTGCACGAGTCCTTTGTAGTAGTGTGTTTTGCACCTATTCAATGACAACTTGTAAAGGTAGATTTTGGAATATGGCTCCTTTGTATCTGTACTGTTAAGAAGTGAGGATATAATTTGGATTCCATTGGTTTCACACTGGTAGGTGACAGGAGTGCTTTTTGGGCTAGGTGGGGATTTAGGTCTACCTCAGGAACAGATCAATTGGATTCATCTTCTTTGGTCATATCTGGGGGCAACATGTTTATACTTGACAGGAACTATGCATGTAGTGCAGGACTAGAAGCTGTGCTCATGGAGCCTGATCTAGTTCATAAGTCTTTGGGTGAGCCTGAGCTCTGATTCCCTTGCACCAGGTACATAGGCCAGTACCATGGTATCGCTAAGGCCCTGAAACCCAGGCACTCATACACCTTCTCAAGCATGCAGACGTGGGAACATGAGAATCCTTGAAGAGGACTTCTAGCATGCTTCAGTTTGTTGGATTGGTGGTGCTGGTATGCAGTTTCTGGAGGACAGCAGCTGCTGTGTTGAGCAGGAACATCTGGACAGGAATGTCAAGGCACTGAGGTTCAACAGTGCTAGGAACCTTGTGCAGTGGGTGAGCTCAAGCTGCTGCCAAAGTTTTTGCTTCTTCCCAGCAGTGAAGCTCTAGGAGTTCTGCCAGCACATTGCGGCTAAGCATTATCTACTGTCCATTTGTTGTCCTCCAGAAACTGTGCATAGCAGTGTCACCTATCCAATAGACTCCAATCTTGGCCACACCGCACTGTGCAAGCAGTTCTCTTCTAGCTGGCTTTTGTTTCCACTTCCACTTGAGAAAATCCCTTTGCAAAGAGACAGTCCACTAGCAGCAACATGAGAGCTGCTCTGAAATTAATGCCTTCTACATTTTATTACATTGTCCCGTGACATTAGAGGTGAAAGTGAGGCTGCACCCATGCTAAATCCATCAAGGAAATCACTTACTTTGACTGTAAGACTAAGCTGTGCCTAGTGCACCCCCATTTCAGGCTCTGATTTTCCATAATATGGCTAAAAGGAATCATTCTACACTTTCGCATGGAATTTCATACATACACTAAAGTTTTGAAGAAATCTGGTGGTTTTGTATTATCTTAGCCAGGCATCTGAATTCCTTTATAGCATGAAATTTGCTGCCTGCTGGTAGCTACATTCTTGATTTCAGGATCCTTAGTCTTGGTAATGGTGTTCTCCAACATCTTTAGCAATGATTTAGACAGTGGGAGTAAGTGTACCCATAGTGCATTTGCATGCAACAACCAAGCTGAGTGCTGCTGTTGATAGAATAGTAGGAAGGGATGCCAACCAAAGGGACGAGGACAAGCTAGAAAATGGGTCCACATGAACCACATGGGGTTCAACAAAAGCAAATAGAAGATGCTGCGCCTGGGTTTGAGCAATCCTAAACATGAGTAGAACTCCTTGAGTGTAGCCCTGCAGATGAGGGCTTGGGAGTTGTGGTGGATGAAAGTCCTGACATGTTAGCTGTGTATGTTTGCAGCCTGGAAGGCCAACAGTATCCCAGGCTGCATTAAAAGGATGGTGACCAGCAGGGTAAGGAAAATTATTGTTCCCTTCTGCTCTGTCCTTGTGAGTATTGCATCAAGGCCCGGGGCCCCCAGCATAAGAAGGCTGTAGAGATGTTGGAGTGGGTTTAGAGGAGAGCCGCAAGGATGATAAGAGGTTTGGAATATCCCTCCCGTGAAGAAAATTTGAGGGAGCTGGGCTTCTTCATCCTGGAGAAGAGAAAACGCTGGGGGGCTCTTGCTGCAGCCCTCCAGTACTGAAAGGGAGTTTATAAGCAGGTGGGAAAACGGCTTTTTACATGGTCTGATAGTGACAGGACTAAGGTGAATAGTTCTAATTTAAAGAGCCTAGATTTAGATTAGGTGGAATTTTTTTACTCAGAGAGCAGTGAAGCCCTGGCACAGTAGCCTAGAGAAAATGTGGATACCTGGTCCCTGGAGGAGTTCGAAGCCAGGTTGGATGGGGCCCTGGTCTAAGTGTGTGGCAACCCTGCCCATGTCAGAAGGTAGTTCTACAATTCTATGATTCTGTGATTCCATGAAAACACTAGATGGCGTAACTGCATGCACTGTTTCTCATTTGAAAACGACCAACGTTTGTTCTGGAACTGAATATGCTGGTATGAAACCAGTAATTCAGTCCAAACAGTTCTCTTTTGGTAGAACAAATTTCAAACTGGGATTCCAGTTACGAGTTGTGTAATTAAAATTAGCTGTATTTAAATTAAATTACCTATTTGCTGTATAATTTCCTTAATTTGAGAATAAATATGTTTGAGGATGAATGTACCCAGAGGTTTGCTCATTTCCTTAAGTATTTTGATTTCTGTTTACTTGGTAGGTGCTCAGCATAGCTGCAGAAGGGACACCCACAAAAAAATATTACTTTATTTGTTTGGTGGTCAGTAGATGATCTGCCAGCTAAATATACTTGTTTCTATATTTTTGTCCTTTTCAGAAGAGAAGATTAATATGACTTCATTTTTTTCCTTCCTCTGCATAGTACACTTTGAAAGAGCATAACCTCTAATGCCAGATTTTATGAGACTATCAGTATTGCTCTACTATGTACAAATCAGGGTACATATGCTTTTTGTACCAAAGTTAATTTTCTTTGCTCTATTGCACTATCTCTTATTAAACCATAAGTCTGAAAACACTCCTTGGGATGTTTATTGATGTTTTCTCTACAAGAACTTAAATTCACATCTTCTTTGAAGGGCTACAAAGCATGTCTTCTGATCTTTGCTGGGGTTTCTGGAGGGGATGCAACATTAAAAGTACAGCCTTCATAAAGTGAGAAATGGTCTCACAACAGACCTCTGCCTCTGCTCTGTACTTGGCATCCACCTGCTTTTGTTCTAAATCATAAGTTCATTAGCAGACATAGCTAAATAATAAATCCACATCTGCAGATTTTTATTGCTGTCATCCCAATTTTTGTCATCCAAAAATAGTGTAAGTACCAATTAACATTTCTCTAACATTTCAGACAATGCATCTCATACTGCTATTGTTACCATCTGTCTCCAGAAATAAAAGCCCGATGTGCTTTGTAAGCTTCCTGGTGCCTGTGAGCATTCCTTACTTGTGGAAACATTCAATAATTCCTTTCATTATTGTATACTAATTACCATAATTACACTGATGATAGGACAACTAATTGTCAGTTAGCAGCATGTCCTCAATCTGTTTCCATCTGTCTAAAATACTTCAATTTGTTTGATCTTTCTCAGGGACTGTATTTTCAAAACTTTGTTCTCTGGACCATCTCTGATGATACTGCCTATCAGAAGAGCTCTTACTAATGCTGGTACTGTTGCTTCATGTGTCATGAAGATTTTACTCAGTTTATTCCTCCCTTTTTTTCTAAATGTATGTTCAGCTGTGTTGCTTTGTTTCTTTTTTTTCTCCCCATCCCCCCCCCCTCCCCCCTCCCCCTGCAGTGGTGAACCTGCATTTCCTGCAACTGTCTAGACATTTATACACAATTTTATATTTATCCTTTTGTGTTATCATATTATTAAAGACCACTTCTTACAGTTGACCAAGATAATTTTTATTTTCAATTTTTTTTCACTCGAGTGTAAACCAGAAGTCATTTTTTTGTTGCATCAGTGCAACTGTACCACTGTGCAAAGTAGGGAGATTCAGTGAGGAGGAGCATGAGGCCCAACATGGCCAGACAAGTGAGAGATGGGGTTTTCTCCTCAGCTCTGTGCTGGTGCAACCTCACCTCAAGCACTGTGTGCAGGTTAGATGCTGCAATGTAAGAATACATAAAGCTATTCCAGAGCATCAAAAGGACAGTGATGAAGATTGGGGAAGGTCTGCAGGGCGCAATGTATGAGAAATATCTGTTTTGAACATCCAAAGGATATTCAGAATTGTTAAGAACTAACAATAGTAGCTAGCCTATGGAAAAAAATGAAATTTAAAAGAGAAAGTTTTGATGAGGAAACAGTGGAAATTTTTCACCCTCACAGCCAGGCTTCTCAAGAAGAAAAAGCAAACAGTGTAATCATTAATAGTCTTCAAAATATGATTCCCAAAGCACAAAGATGACTGAAATGCTGAGTACAAACTCCAGATTAGTTTCCTGACCAGTAATTTTATTATATAATAAGCCAAGATCACACAGCACAGCAAAGGGACAACATTAATCTAACTTCCAGAGACGGCAGAATACACAACAGGGAACATATACTGCAAGTACAGTGCTAAATAATATGGTTCCAAGATTCTAAAAGAAGCTCCTCATTTCTCAAGGTGTTTATTTATTTATTTATTTTTACTTTTATCTTTTGTGGTTTTCTTTTGCTTTGCATGATGCCATATACTAAGTGGCCTTTGGCCACTTGAGGGCAGCTGTGCTGTTTCTGTCCTCTCCCAGTTCCTTGTGCCCTTTCAGCTCTCCTCACTGGTGGAAAAGTATGAGAAGCTGAAAAACTAAAATGTCCCTGGCTCTGTACAGCAGTGCTCAGCAACAACCAAAACACTGTTGTGTTATTAACAGTGTTTTTCTCCTAAAGCCAAAACAGAGCATCATACCAGGCACTTTGAAGAAAAAAACCACAAAATCTACTCTTCTCCAGATTAAACTGGGACTTTAACTATGCCTGAAGACAGTAAACTGTATTTCAGGTTTGTATTTGTTGCCTCCAGCTGTGATAATTAATTCCTGATTATTTTTACAAATTAAGTGGGGGATCTTCCTCTTCCTAGCAGCTAATTAGTGGCATGGAACACCATGGATCTGAACAGAGTTTTTAAATTCCTGACCATACGGACAAAATAGTACTTGCTTTCTTCTTCAGCGCTCTTGACCAAGACCACTTCCTGAGAAAGAAGAAGAGAAGGAAACATTTGAATCAAGTAAGATAAAGGAGTAATTTGTCCAATTACATTTGTTTTTTAATGGAGCCAGAATATATTCGATGGCAAAATTAAAAGGGTAGGAAGATGCAGAGCCATTATCCACTGGAGACATTTGTCCATTTCCTCACACTACTATGTGGAGCAATGTAAGGCTGTAAACTGACATTCCTGACTTGACATTCCTGACTCAGTGTCACCCTGAATGTTTCACTAAGCTTGCATTGTAATTATTTGTCTTTAGATGTGGGAACTGTTGAAGGAGGGCAAGCAATATTTTCTTTGCCATTTAACTCTTCAGTCATCTTTTTGGTGCTAGTCACCCTTTTCTACACAGGAAGTAGTGATTCATCTTGCCTTCCATTTTGTTTGCCTGTGCTCCTCCTGCTCCTGAGTCCTTCAGATGTGTAGAGAGTTTCCAACCCTGATGTCCTATGATGGCAGCTGTGTACCCAAAAACCAAGAGCCCATCTCAAGCCTTACAGGCTCAGGCTCTGACTATTTGTCTGCTGTAAGCAATGAAGCATGCCTTGCCAGGAGTGAACATTCACAGTCTCATTATCTGTATATCTAGGGCTAAGGCTGATGCTCCAGTAACCTAGGGCAGGAGCTCAAAGGGCTGTTGGTGTTATATCCTGCAAGCTTTTGCTGAGCAGTACTTCAGATAAACTGGCTATGGCAGCCAGTTCAGCACTGCAGGCAGAGGGAAATTGGCACTGTGGGCAACCTGTAAGTTTCTTTTCAAGGCTGAGATGACATATGAGAGATATGCATCAGGGTCAGGACTTAGCCTCCCGTGTATTTTACTATCACTGCTCTGTGCTACCTTTCATTTTCTTGTGAGGCATGACCACTTGCCAAAGACAAAAAGGACACTCCATGTGTGCATAGAGTGATAAGGAGAAATGTAGTATTTGTTTACATCAAAAGGGATGAGTGTTTACTGCAGGGACTCATAGTTAAAAACTGTAGGTTAGCACTTATGTCTTGAATATCTCTCTCAAAATCGATTAGAACAAATGGACAAGAAATTGAAAGCTAATTTGCCATTCATCTCATGCTCATGAACTTTGTGAAAAATCATGAAGTAATCATAATGCAATGCTGGGATGTGATGACTTCAAAACCTACTGTTTTTTAGTACTCTAAATTACTAATATTTTCAGTAATCAGATGCATTTTGGTGTTGTTTTGACGCCCAGCCTATCACTTCTTCTGCTATCTTTCTCCTTTAACTGTAGTGATATGCTATCAAATACAAAGGGAGAATTTTCTGTTACAGATAGTTAAAATAATACTAAGATTTCATTTTCCCATGAAGAATTAATAGAAAATACTGAATTACGTGATAATGACTATTCATCATACATCATTTGCGATTTCATTGTGATCAGTTCTTGGGGAAGTATTAATAGTTTTGCAGCTGAAATAGTTATGTTCCTTTAAAGTGAAGAAGTAATAGTAGGAACATACAATTTTTGGATCTTAGAAAATTCTCACTTTTATTTTTTATTTTTATTTTTTATTTTTGCTATGTTATATCTAAATACATTTTTATTTGATTTTTTTTCTTGTAATGAGGACTTTGATCTACCTTCTTATGCTTGTGAGCAGTGCATTGCCATCAAAAAATGAAATAATCAAATTCTGATGAAGCAGATTCTGATCATAGTGTAATCAGCAAGTGAGCCATTGAGTTTTAGAGCCAGTGGTCCAAATCTGGACTAGGGTGAAATTGTTATACAGGAGTTCAGGCTGTAAATTGGGCTAGAATTTCAGTTCAAATTGCTTTGCTAATTCAGGGATGCAAGCAGAGATACATAACATATGTCAGGACTACCTAATTTCCTTGTAATTTTCATTTAATCTATGTCAGAATACTTTTTGTTAATGCAAATGCCCTAGGTGTTTAACAGCATGCAGAAAAGTGTACAAGTTTTTCTGGCATGCAAATTAAAGCATGTTTATTAGTATCTCTTTCACGCTTCCAGGCACGTGTATTTTCAGCACGGTGGAGAATTTTTTCACAGTGGTGCATACACATATCAGCATGAAGACCTGAACTAACATGTGGGTGTGAGGGGTTTCCTGATAGGGCTTAACTCTGGAGGTTCATGGCAAATTTACTGACCACAGTGGAAACTAATGGTAAGTTCCAAGTGGCTGCGCCAGCTTGCATGTCTTCCAGAGCCCACACTCCCACCTTTCAGATAATGTTGCTGTTTTCAGCAAAAGCAGTCTGTAGCTCTAGTGCCCACAGCAGGAGAAATGAGAGGATTTCTCCTGGAGAAGCTGTCAGTCTGGGGCTTGGACACTTGTTTCTGGGTAAGGAACTGTCTGGATGGCCGGGCCCAGAAAGTGGTGGTGAATGAAGTTAAATCCAGTTGGTGACCAGTCACAAGTGATGTTCCCCAGGGGTTGGTATTGGGGCCTGTTCTTTTCAATATCTTTATTGATGACCTGGCTGAGGGCACAGAGTACACCCTCAGTAAATTTGCAGATGACACCAAATTGGAAGGAACTGTTGATCAGCCTGGGGGTAGGAAGGACCTGCAGAGTGATCTGGACAGGCTGGATAGCTGGGCTGAGGCCAGAGAAGAGATGAGGTTCAACAAGACCAAGTGCTGAGTCCTACACTGTGGCCACAAGCCCAGGCAATGCTACAGGCTTGGGGCAGAGTGGCTGGAAGACTGTGTAGAGGAAAGGAATCTGGGGGTGTCTGTCAGTGCTCCACTGAATGTGAGCCAGCAGTGTACCAGATGGCCAAAAAGGCCAATGGCATCTTGGCTTGTATCAGGAATAGTGTTGGCAGCAGGAGCAGGGGAGTGATCATTCCTTCACACTCAGACCTGGTAAGGCTGCCCCCTGAATACTGCTGTGTTCAATTTTGGTCCCCTCATTGCAAGAAAGACATAAAGACCCTAAAATGTATTTATAGAAGGGCAATGAAACTGGTGAGGAGTCTGGAGCACAGGCCTTACAAGGGATGGCTCAGGGAATTGGGATTGTTCAGTGTGGAGGGGGCTCAGGGAAGATGTTATTGCTCACCATAACTACTTGAAGGAAGGTTGTAGTGAGCTGGGGGTCAGCCTCTTCACTCTTTTAACTACTGATAGGTCTAGATGGCTTCAAGTTGCACCAGGGGAGATTCAGACTTGATGTTAGGAAGTACTTATCTGAAAGAATGGTCAGGCTCTGGAATGGTCTGCTCAGGGAGATGGTGGAGTCGCTGATCCTGGAGGTATACAAGGAATGTTTAGATGTTGTGTTGAGGGACATGGTTTAGTGAGAACTATTGGTGGTGGGTGGACAGTTGGACTGGATGACCTAGTAGATCTTTTTCAGCCTTGTGATTCTATGATTCTATGATGTGTGATCTTAAAGGTGTAAGACAGTTTTTAGGAATCCTCTGCCATTTGGACATATGGTAGTTCATCTCTATTTCCAAAGCATGTGAACAGTAAAGCTGCATTACTGCCGCACGTGGATGATGCTGTTGACCAGCAGTTTTTAACCAGCATTTTTTGCTCTCCTCATTCATCATGCTGCTAGTGATAGAGAAAAAGGCCTGTGGGGGAGCAAACCCATCTGCCTGGATGTTTTTTTTCCACAGAGGTGTTGGTGGGTCACTCTGCAGCTCCCAGATTCTCTTGTGATAGGGAGACTGTGGAGGTATTCCTCAGTTTTTCAGTACCTGGCATTTGCCCCCCACACACTCATTCTGAATTTTCTGCACCCTGTTCATGGCATCCTAATTTTGGTTGGTCTGAGGGAGCTCTAATTATCATTAGCTCTAATTGTCTAGTTAATAGCCCTACATGTAGTGGGAGTGGTATCTGGACAGGAAAAGGGAATGAGCAAATAATAACTGATCCTTTTTTTCACCGTAGTAGCATTTTGCACCTTGGATTTTCTAAAGCAGCATTATAAGAGTGGCTGCATCCTAAAAATTTATAACAAAAATAGATCAACAAATCTTCTCTATGGTAATGCCATGACACTACTCAGAGGATGATGATATCGTAACAAGTGAGTAATCTCTTTTCATAAAACAAATTTAATATCTCCTTCATTAGCTTCTGTCTACAATATTTCAGTGGTAGCCTTCATGAAACTGTAATAGATAGTTTTTTTTTTTCTTTTAAAATAAAACAACAAAAACCCAAAAAGCTGCATAAAAATCACAACAGCAATCTAGCTTGCTTTCTTTGCATTTCCATTATGAATTTAATGGGGATATTATTTTATCCTAGAAAGTAGTGTTAGGTTAGGTTTTGCTTGTAAATTAGAAAGGCAGATGGAGTATTAGAGGTAACCCCAGTACCATTCATGGAATTTATGAAAATGCTTTGTTCCCAGGAGACTAAGCAGAAAATGCTGAACACCTAATAGTGAGTTCCCCACTGCAGTTGAAAGCAAATAAATAGAACAGCAAAGGAATAATCTTCCAGCTAGTGAACAAGAGAACAAATAATTCCCTTCTTGGACATTCTTTGCATACTAATCAGGAAAAAGGGCGGGGAAAGGAAGAAATGAAGGAAAGGAAGGAAGGAAGAAAGAAAAATGTCTGCAGACTGCTAATTTACCAGGTTATAGGAGATGCCACAGTCTTGCAAGTTCAAGTGTGTTTTTCTCAATAGTGATCAAGAGGAAAATAGCAGAATCTATTTTTCAGCTTATTTGTTGAACTCTGTAACAAAGAGATTGACTTGAGGTATTTTCTTCCAAATATGAGATCAGGTGCTTTCTGTCAGTGTAGCACTTGAAGTTGTGAATAATCTCATTGTTCCTACTGTCTGTGATACTGCAGTGATCCTTTGTCATCATTTGTTCCCATTCTATTTTCTCACATTTTTTTATCCAGTTGTCAGAGTAAAAATCTTCTCATTTGATATGCAGCATGAATTGCATCACAGCTGACAATGCTTATAAAATATTTACAATAGATAGATGGAAGCACACACAATGCAGTTTATCATTTTGGTACTTCAGTGTAAAGGATGAATCAGCATGCCAACAGCAGGTGTGCAGTAATCTTCACTTTTCCACACTTGTACATCTGCCTGGGTGCATGAAAAGCTTCTTGTATTACACATTAGACCATGATATGTAGACAGCAGAATTCTACTCTATATCCAGGAGAAAACTGCAGAAGTGACACAATAGAGTGTGTATGTAAAACAAATATCTTCTGATCTATACTCATAAACATGTCCAGTGTTACTCACAATTTTCTGTAGATCAAAATCTTGACACTGTCTACTATCAATTTTTATTGCTTACTTTTTATATTTTTATAGTGTGGCTGCCATTCTTACCCCTGTTCATCCTCTTAAAAAAAAAGTGAGGTTACAGTAGGTTGACCAGAGTTCCAGACTCATAGACAATGCATCCTAGGCTTTAAACAGCTTGGAGCCTTACAATACTAACTCAGTACTTGTTATATCAATGGAGAACTAGAGGAGTATTAAGATGAGTGAGGAAAATACCAAGCTGAAAATCCCACAGCTTTGTGCTGAGTCTGTGTAAAGTGAAGTCTGTGACTAGATGACTTTGCTATAATGACTTTAATGGATTTGGGAAGTCAGATAACTACCACTGGAGTCCTGTTCTTAGGGAGATGATATAATTTGCCAACTGCAATGCTTGCACATGGCTTGAAGCTATCTCAAGCATAAATGCAAGGTGAGAGATGAATTAATTGAGAGCAGTTCTTTGGAGAATGACTTGAGAGTATTGGACAAAAAAAGCTGAATGAGTCAGTAGTGTGTCCATAGTCTGGAAGGTCAACATGACCATGGGTTGCATAATGAATGGTGGCCAACAGGGTGAGGGAAGTGATTGTTCCCTTCTATTCTGTCCTTGTGAGGCCCTACTCAGAGTACTGCATCCAGATCTAGGGCCCCCTGCAGAAGAAAACATGGAGTTGTTGGAGTGGGTCCAGAAGCCAAAAAGATGATTAGAGAGCACTTCTCATGTGAAGAAAGGTAGAGGGAGCTGGGCTTGTTCAGCACGGAGAAGAGAAGGTTATGAGGAGACATCTTTGTATTCTTTAAGTACTTATAGCGGAACAGCAGGAAAGGTGGGGAGGGACTTTACATTAGGAGATGTAGTGATAGGACAAGAGGTAATGGCTGCGCTCTAAGAGAGGATAGATTTAGATTAGATATTATGAAGAAATTTTTACCAATAATTGCAGTGAGACACTGTAACAGATTGTACAGAAGAGCCATGAATGCCACATCCCTGGGGGTCTTAAGGGCAGTCTGGATGAGGCTGTGGGCAACCTGAACAAGTGGGTGTCTCTGCCCACTGCAAGGGCTTTGGAACTAGATGATCACTTCCAACCTAAAATGTTTTATGATTCCACGATTCTATAATATCAGTATAGAGTTAAAATAGTTACTTTTAATAGCAAATCAGGTGAGAAAAGGGTGTTGCTGCCCACTGACACAGGGAGGGGAAGTCAGAGTGTGACTGTACCCTGCTTCCCCAGGTGCCTCTAAGCATTAGGTTTGGGGTGCTGGAAACTGAAGAGGTGAATGGAGAGGCAAGAGAAGATCCACCTAAGAGGGGGACTAGGGTGAGGCGGTCATCCCCATGCCTTGAGACTATCTTTGCCAGAAAGGACAGAAGAGTAATTGTGTAGGCAGTTCCCTTCTCAGGGGAACAGAGGGCCCCATACGCAGACCTGACCTGACCCATAGGGAAGTGTGCTGCCTCTCTGGGGCCTGGATCAGGGATGTCACAAAAAAACTCCCAGGTCTGGTTCATTCTTCTGATTGTTATCCATTATTGATAGTTCAGGCAGGCAGTGATTAAATCACTCAGGAAAGCCTGCAAGCTATCAGAAGAAATTTCAGAGGTTTAGGGTGGTTGGTGGAGGTAACGTATAAACAGGAGAGGAAATGACTGTTTACATGGGTGGATAGTGATAGGACAAGGGGGAATAGTTTTAAACTAAGACAAGGTAGATTCAAGTTAGATGTTAGGAGGAAGTTTTTCACTCAGAGGGTGGTGATGCACTGTGACAGGCTGCCCAGAGAGGTTGTGGATGCCCCATCCCTACAGGCATTCAAGGCAAGGCTGGATGTGGCTCTGGGCAGCCTGGTCTAGAGGCTGGTGACTCTGCCCAAGGCAGGGTGGCTGAAACTCGATGATCTTTGAGGTCCTTTTCAACCCAGTCCAATCTATAATTCTATGATTGATTCTATGATACTTCTATTACATGTATTTTTCCATAGTTAGATGCAAAATTTGAAGAGGAAGAGCTAGTGACTATTAGATTGGAATAGTCTTTCCTTGTTATTGTGGTCAAATCTGCATCACTGTGACTGAAATGCTGTAATTGAGATGCTGGTGAAAGCCCAGTGCTCCATCAGTGGAAGCAAGCCAGAATGGATGGGCTGAGGTGCTCTGTCTCAGCTGTGTCCTGATAGATGATCTTCATTGTGTGGAAAACCTATAGCCCATAGTTCTCTGTAGTCACCCCAAGTAGCCTGTCCCATCTTCCAGAGGACATAGACTCTCTTTTTCTCTCGGAGTCTCAACAAAAGTTCCCGGTTCATCCACACTGGTCATTTTCTCCTCCGGCTCGACTTACGGGACTCCGGGACAGCCTGCTCATGTGCCTTGAAGATTTCCATCTTGAGGAGCATCCAGGCTTCCTGGACCCCTTTACCCCTCAGGAGCAAGTCCCAAGGGACCCTTGCAACAAGTGTCCTGAACAGGTCAAAGTCTGCCCTCCGGAAGTCCAAGGTAGTAGTTTTGCTAGTCACCCTCTTGACGTCACCCAGAATAGCAAACTCCAGCATTTCATGGTCACTCTGGCCAAGACAATCTCCAACCTTCACATCTCCTACTAGTCCTTCCCTGTTAGTGAAAAGTAGGTCTAGCAAGGCATCTCCTCTGGTAGGCTCTTGCACCAGCTGTGTCAGGAAGCAATCATCCACACATTCTAGAAATATCATGGACTGCTTCCTCTGCGTAGTATTATATTTCCAGCATACGTCAGGGAAGTTGAAGTCCCCCATGAGAACGAGTGCTGGTCATCATGCAACATCTATGAGTTGTTTATAGAACACCTCGTCTATTTCTTCATCCTGACTAGGTGGTCTATAACAGACCCCCACCATGATGTCACTCCTAAAGACCATCCCCCTGATCCTTATCCATAGAGACTCTACTTTATCATTACCGACCTCAAGCTCTTCAACATCAAAACACTCTTTGATATAGAGAGCTATGCCACCACCCTTTCTTCCCTGTCTATCCCTTCTGAAGAGCTTGTAGCCATCAATCCCAGTATTCCATGTTTCTGTAATAAACAGAAAGTCCACACATCATTGCATAACCACCATGCCCACTAAACCATGTCATTAAGCATAATGTCTATGTATATTTCTTGAACACTTCCAGGTATTGTGACGCCACCACTTCCCTGGGCAGACTGTTCTTATGCCTCATCACTCTTTCCAAGAAGAATTTTTTTCCTAATAGCTACCCTGAACCTCCCCTGGCACAACTTAAGGCTGTCTCTTGTCCCATTGCTAGTTACCTGGGGGGAAAAGACAGACACTAGGCAGACTAGCCACAACCTCTTTTCATATGGTTATAGACAGCAGTAAGTTCTCCCCTGAGCCTTGTCTTCTCCAGAATAAACAATTCTACTTCCTTCAGTTGCTCTTTATAAGACTTGTTGTCCAGAACCTTCACTAGCATCTCTTGCCTTTTTTGGACATGCTACAGGGCCTCAATGTCTTGTAGTGAGAAACCTAAAACTGAGCACAGTACTCAAGGTGCAGTGCTGAGTATAGGGGGATGATCACTTCCTTAGTCTTGCTGGCTACACTATTCTTGATACAAGCTAGGATGGCATTGGCCTTTTTGGCCACCTGGGTATGCTGCTATCTTATTCAGCTGGCTGTCAACTAACACTCCCAGATTTTTTTTCCTTTGCTCATCTTTCCAGTAACTCCCTAAGCCTGAAGCAATCTTGGGATTGCTGTGACCAATGCAGAGGACCAAGTACTTGGATTTGTTGAAACTGATCTCAGTCCATCAATCCAACCTGTCCAGACCTCTCTGTAGGACTTTACTGCTCTCAGGCAGATCAACATATCCTCCTAACTTATTGTCTTCTGCAGACTTACTGAGGGAGCACTCAGTCACCTCATCTAAACTATCAATAATGGTATTATTCAGAGCTTACCCCAAAACTGAGCCCTGGAGAACACCACTAGTGATCTATCACCGGCTGATTTAACCTTCTTCACTGCCACTCTCTGGGCCTGGTCAGTTTTTTAGCCAGTGAAGATCACACCAGCCCAAGCCAAATGATTCAACCGACTCACTCAGCAGCCCCATGCGGATCCCTTGCAGCTCCATATGCTAGTGATAACAGACTAGTAGGTCACTAATTGTTTCCTCCTCATCTATGGGATTTAATTTGCTCTCCTTCCCATCTACCAACTCAGAGAGCTGAGTATCTGAGAATAACTGATCTATTAAAGGCAGAAACAAAGAAGGTATTGAGTACTTCAGCCTTTTCCTCATCCTTGGTTGTAATGTTCCCAGTTGCATCTAATAAATGATGAGGCTCTGCAATCATGAAAGTGATTCCACATAGTGATGGTGACTATGTCACAGTTTTCATGCTGTGAAATGGCTTTCTAGCTCTTCCCCTTTGATGCCCGTGCACTTGTATAGATGCATTTCAACTGGCCTATTGGTGCCGCCCAAACTCTGGCATGCTGCCCTGAGGCTCATTTCTAGAGAGCCTGGTTTTATCTCCTTCTTCCTTCAAATCTAGTTTACAACCATTTCAACAAACTCTGCAAAATCCTGGTCTACAGTTCTTCTTCCTTTCCAGACCCTGAGTCCCATCTTTCACCTGCAGGCCAGGTACTAATTAATCTGCCTCATGACTGAAAAAAAGCCAAAATTCCATGGATGGCATCAACATCTTATCCATGTGTTGGTCGGGTGAGCTTTCCTATCCCTCTCAGAATTTTTCCCTCCTACAGAAAGAACCGAGGAAAAAACACCTGTGCTCCTATTTGTTCAATTAATTGTCCCAGTTCTCTGAAGTCTCATTTGTTAGCCCTTCAACATCATCACTGCCAACCTGAACAATCGAAATTGGGTAATAATCAGTGATCAGGGAGTTTTCTAGTCACTGACATGGGCCCCAGGAAGACAACAGACTTCCTCGAGGAAGGGTCCAGTCAGCATATTAGGTCCTCTGTCCCCTTCTGAAAGGAGTTGTCTATAACAATTACCCTACTTTTGTTCTTGGCAGAGGTAATCTTAAGGTGGGGGCTTATCTGAATAAACCTTGGCAACTCCCTGGGTGGACCCATCCCTCAAGTTGCAGAGCCTCATACCTATTGTGGAAGGGAACCTGGGGAGATGAGGTAGGCTGGGAGGTCAATGTGAAAGACAACAACTGATTTTTTCTCTTGGCTTAAAGCTCACTTTCTGAGGTATTTTTTGCAATAAGACTCTGACTTATCTAGGAGGTGAGTGGTGGGTCTCACCACTGGCATGACTGTGGACAGTTTTACATGTGAAAGCATTTCAATTATGTTTGCCTTTGAAAGGGGAGTGCTCAGGAATGTTTACTGGTGTAAGATCTAGCCTGTGAACAAATATCTGGTATGCAAGATTGAGGGATGATACTATTGTATCCTGTGAAGTTAAGATGCAATTTGGTGTCTCCCTGCTCCCTCTTTTCAGTATATATAAGCAGTAGCAGTGTCTCCAAGTTTGAATCTGTAGACTGTAGATTCTTTGTTGGCTAGCTGCTCATTGCTGTGCTCAGCAAGCAGATAGTTCATGTCCCATTGCAGCTCATCTTTTTGATATTTTCCCCAGATTTGAATAAAGCTCCAATACACACAATCAGCAGAACCTCTGGGAAAAATGTTTATTTGAAGTGGCTGGTTACACATGATCAAAGAACTCCACTTGTTAATCTTGACCGAATTTTTACTTCATGAATTATTCAAGAAAAAAATAGCACTGTACTTTGAGAGGTGTTTGCTGCTGAATTAATAAGTAAAAGCAATACTACTAATTGTGTTAACAAGCTAGTTCTGTAGTGATTGGGCTTTCCTGATATTTATGTAAACATTATTTCAATGGTGTATTAACTGCAAAATGGAGGCAATGCCTGTCTGCAGGATAGTGATGGTTTGGCTTTTCAGATATTTGCTTTCATCATTGCATTGGTGCATGTATAAATCAACACCAATACATGAATACTTCTTACCTAAGAAGTGGCCAGGGAAACAGATAGTTGTAGAATTTGTGCACAGGAATGAACTTTTGTTTCTTTCAGTTGCCTGCACTGTACTAGCAAACAAGCACAGTTATATCCATCTATTTTGCAGAGCTTTTTAAATTGTCAAAATCATTTTGTCTGTTCATTTCTCTTTTGCTGTTATTTTGTTGTTGACATTTTTCTAAAGTTGTATGTCAAGCTGCAGTCTGTATATTCTAACATCTTAAGAAGACACTAAGAGTTACACATGAGTTTTTTGTTTTTAATCAATACTTCATTTTATCTAATTAGATGTGATGTATCGCAACAACATAAGAGCATAATTTTAGGACTAATACAGAGAGAAATTAGTGATTCTTTACATTTTGCCTAGTAAGGCTATGAAATTTGATATTTCTCTGTAGAAGTTATTAACAACTAAAATAGACAGATTTGTGTAATTGGAAGGCATTGCAGTAATTTGTTACCAGAGCGTAGTACAAAATCATCTATTGGAAAAGCAAAATTGTATGCTCACTCAGAATTTCTCATGCAGACAAGTATTGCATGAATGCTATTTTAAAGTGAATGCATGCAAAGCTTGGTTAAGTGTCAATTACAATTTTTAATTTTTTCATGATGTCTCTTAACAATGAGGATTTTCTTGAAACTAATTATATTCATAGCCAATTTTGTTTCTCCAGCCTTTTCCCACGAATTGACAGTGAACAACTTTCAGTGCATAGGAATACCTTCTCTGCATGGGAGAGCAGCCTAGCAGGAGAAGAAAAAGAGTGAGAATAGTGTAGAATATAGAAGGTAGAAATACAGAGTGTCTCAGCTGTATTCTTATGTTCTTTTTTTTTTTTTTTTTTGATTTATTGATTGACATTTGTTTAATTTGTCTTCTAATTCTTTGTTAAGTATAAAAGACCAATGCTAATTATTGGGAAATATAGAAAAGATAATAATGGTTAGTCTGTAATACAGTGCCACCGAAAATCTGTGAAGAAAACTCTCTAACTCCAGTGTGGAGTTACTCCTCACGATACATACCTGACGACTTGACAAAATGAGTGTGCGCTCTCAGAGTTCAAATTCTACACTTAAACTGCTAAGACACGCATATGAAATATATTGGCATATGTACTCATTCTTTTCTAAGAACTCATTTATATATGCCGATGTCTCTCTGTGCATATGTGGTAGGGGTCTGTGGTGGTCTGAGATTACTTCCTCCTCATTTTTCCATCATTGACTTCATCATGAAGACATTCAGCTGGCCATCAGCCGTTTTTACCCTATTTGATGAGTTTCCATTTCTTGTTACGCCATAACAAACAACCTTCTATCTTGGTTCACTATAGCCCAAAATGATATACCTGAAAACCAAGGAAAATATCTTTGCACCTGGTGGGTGCAAATATAGAAGTAACCTATTGTGACTTCAGTGCTTCTGTGAAGCAGGATTGTTGAGAAAAGCAAGGCTGTTCACACACCAAGCAAAGCTAAACTGAAGTTTTAGAACTGGCACTCATTGGTTCCTTTTGCTAAACTAATATATTAGCCCTTAAACTAATATCCTTATTTCAGTTGCTAGACCAGTCCATATGAACAGGAAGGAATACAGATGATTTTTACCGAATGCTCCCAGTGTGACAGGGATCTCTATGGGCCTTTTTCCTCCATGTAATTTCAGAACTTTAAAAAATTTTGCCACAATCTTTCACTCTGTGTCAGTGTCCCTATCAGCAGGATACCTCACCCAGATGGGAATTTTCATTTTGAGGGTAAGTCAACAGTCAGAGTCAGGAGCAGCAGCAAATGTATGACAAATCTCAGGACACACTGCTGCTTGCTGTGGGCTGCTTCTTTGTAGACAAATAGGATAAATCCAGAGGGATGGCTCCCCTGCAGTTTAAATAATATATATATATATATATTTGCTATTTACATCATTAGAAACCTGGGAGTAGTTCTGATACATTCCATCAGGAACGAACTTCCATGAGGAAAGCTTTGTGGTGAGATTTGTGAGGGGTAAATGATCTAAGTTTATACTGTGAATTGCACTACTTTTATGGAAGGAGAAAGTGATTGGGAGCCACTTGCCCTGTCGGCATTGCAGCTGTTAGATGACACTGACACTTTCAATTTATGACTCATCAGGCAGATGAATTACATTCTTGCTCTTTGACCTCTGCAAAGATGATGTTGGTGCAATTGAATATTTTCGGGGGAGAGCAAGAAATTTTTTTAAGGTTTCAACTTTGTGTGTCCTGATTGGATCTGCACAAAGCAAATGAATAAATGATATAAAAGAAAACACCACATGTAAAAAATTTCCATACTGTTTCAAAGTGAGAGGTTATTTTTCTTTATTTTTCAGTCTGTACAGAGGACATAGATGAAAACTTAAGCATGGTTGTATCCATAAAGACTGATAGTTACGTCTTTTGTCACTTAGTGTTCAAATTGCCTAGGAATTAATTATTTTTAAAAAGTTTGTTACTGTGAAATGAACAAAGAAGGAAAGGAAGAAAAGGAAGGAAAGGAATTTGGAAGGAAGGAAGGAAGGAAGGAAGGAAGGAAGGAAGGAAGGAAGGAAGGAAGGAAGGAAGGAAGGAAGGAAGGAAGGAAGGAAGGAAGGAAGGAAGGAAGGAAGGAAGGAAGGAAGGAAGGAAGGAAGGAAGGAAGGAAGGAAGGAAGGAAGGAAGGAAGGAAGGAAGGAAGGAAGGAAGGAAGGAAGGAAGGAAGGAAGGAAGGAAGGAAGGAAGGGAGGAAGGGAGGAAGGGAGGAAGGGAGGGAGGGAGGGAGGGAGGGAGGGAGGGAGGGAGGGAGGGAGGAAGGAAGGAATTCGGAAGGAAGGAAGGAAGGAAGGAAGGAAGGAAGGAAGGAAGGAAGGAAGGAAGGAAGGAAGGAAGGAAGGAAGGAAGGAAGGAAGGAAGGAAGGAAGGAAGGAAGGAAGGAAGGAAGGAAGGAAGGAAGGAAGGAAGGAAGGAAGGAAGGAATTCGGAAGGAAGGAATTCGGAAGGAAGGAAGGAAGGAAGGAAGGAAGGAAGGAATTCGGAAGGAAGGAAGGAAGGAAGGAAGGAAGGAAGGAAGGAAGGAAGGAAGGAAGGAAGGAAGGAAGGAAGGAAGGAAGGAAGGAAGGAAGGAAGGAAGGAAGGAAGGAAGGAAGGAAGGAAGGAAGGAAGGAAGGAAGGAAGGAAGGAAGGAAGGAAGGAAGGAAGGAAGGAAGGAAGGAAGGAAGGAAGGAAGGAAGGAAGGAAGGAAGGAAGGAAGGAAGGAAGGAAGGAAGGAAGGAAGGAAGGAAGGAAGGAAGGAAGGAAGGAATTCGGAAGGAAGGAAGGAAGGAAGGAAGGAAGGAAGGAAGGAAGGAAGGAAGGAAGGAAGGAAGGAAGGAAGGAAGGAAGGAAGGAAGGAAGGAAGGAAGGAAGGAAGGAAGGAAGGAAGGAAGGAAGGAAGGAAGGAAGGAAGGAAGGAAGGAAGGAATTCGGAAGGAAGGAATTCGGAAGGAAGGAATTCGGAAGGAATTCGGAAGGAAGGAATTCGGAAGGAAGGAAGGAATTCGGAAGGAATTCGGAAGGAAGGAAGGAATTCGGAAGGAAGGAAGGAATTCGGAAGGAAGGAAGGAAGGAAGGAAGGAAGGAAGGAAGGAAGGAAGGAAGGAAGGAAGGAAGGAAGGAAGGAAGGAAGGAAGGAAGGAAGGAAGGAAGGAAGGAAGGAAGGAAGGAAGGAAGGAAGGAAGGAAGGAAGGAAGGAAGGAAGGAAGGAAGGAAGGAAGGAATTCGGAAGGAAGGAAGGAAGGAAGGAAGGAATTCGGAAGGAAGGAAGGAAGGAAGGAAGGAAGGAAGGAATTCGGAAGGAAGGAATTCGGAAGGAAGGAATTCGGAAGGAATTCGGAAGGAAGGAAGGAAGGAATTCGGAAGGAAGGAAGGAATTCGGAAGGAAGGAATTCGGAAGGAAGGAAGGAAGGAAGGAAGGAAGGAAGGAAGGAAGGAAGGAAGGAAGGAAGGAAGGAAGGAAGGAAGGAAGGAAGGAAGGAAGGAAGGAAGGAAGGAAGGAAGGAAGGAAGGAAGGAAGGAAGGAAGGAAGGAAGGAAGGAAGGAAGGAAGGAAGGAAGGAAGGAAGGAAGGAATTCGGAAGGAAGGAATTCGGAAGGAAGGAATTCGGAAGGAAGGAATTCGGAAGGAAGGAAGGAATTCGGAAGGAAGGAAGGAAGGAAGGAATTCGGAAGGAAGGAATTCGGAAGGAAGGAATTCGGAAGGAAGGAAGGAATTCGGAAGGAAGGAATTCGGAAGGAATTCGGAAGGAATTCGGAAGGAAGGAAGGAAGGAAGGAAGGAAGGAAGGAAGGAAGGAAGGAAGGAAGGAAGGAAGGAAGGAAGGAAGGAAGGAAGGAAGGAAGGAAGGAAGGAAGGAAGGAAGGAAGGAAGGAAGGAAGGAAGGAAGGAAGGAAGGAAGGAAGGAAGGAAGGAAGGAAGGAAGGAAGGAAGGAAGGAAGGAAGGAAGGAAGGAAGGAAGGAAGGAAGGAAGGAAGGAAGGAAGGAAGGAAGGAAGGAAGGAAGGAAGGAAGGAAGGAAGGAAGGAAGAAAGGAAGGAAGGAAGGAAGAAAGAATTCGGAAGGAAGGAAGAATTCGGAAGGAAGGAAGAATTCGGAAGGAAGGAAGGAAGAATTCGGAAGGAAGGAAGGAATTAGGAAGGAAGGGAGGGTGGGAAGAAGGGAGGAAGGAAGGAAGGAATCTTAAACCTTCTAGTGTTTGTCTATAAAAATGATTTTCAAAATCTACTGGTGTGCACTTTTGCAGGAATGAGATTCAATCCAAAAATTATTTCTATTTCCAGTTCCTAGTTAGGGTTCTAATTTACCTTTTAATGACACTGGGCTGTGAGCCATGAGGGAACTAATGAGACTTTCACCATATCTGGGAGGAAGAGATTTTTGTGCCAGCATCATTATTAACTGACAACTAAGCCATTTGCCTGGATGATGATGATTAGTAAGATCAGGCTTTGAACAAAACAAAGAGCAGACTTTAACTCAGGTTTTCTGTAAGCTGGAGGCATTACACTAAGCTGAAAGGGAGAGCACTGTTTTCTCTTTAAACAATATCTGAATATCTTCTAAGTCTATCCTGAATTAATTTACATTCTGAAATGTTAAAGCAAGGTGCTTTTACATATTTGTTTCTATTTAATATATGTCCTAAATATTTTGATTTTCACTTGATATCAAAACAAAATACGCACTCTTGCTTTGGACGGAACATAGCCTGTAAGGGTGGCTTTATAAGTTCATAAGTTCATAAGGTTGGAAAGGACCTACAAGATCATCTAGTCCAACCACCCTCCTATCACTATCCCTACCCAACTACTAAATCAAATCCCTTAGCACCTCATCTAAACGCTTCTTGAACAGTGCTAGGGATGGTGCCTCAACCACCTCCCTAGGCAGGCCATTCCAGTGCCTGACCACTCTTTCGGAGAAAAAATGTTTCCTCAGGTCTAATCTAAATCTTCCCCGGCGCAACTTGTGGCCATTCCCTCTCGTCCTGTCATTATTTATCAGGGAGAAGAGGCCCACCCCCTCCTCACCACAACCCCCCTTCAGGAAGTGGTAGAGTGCAATAACGTCTCCTCTGAGCCTCCTCTTCTCCAGACTAAACAATCCCAGCTCCCTCAGCCGCTCCTCATAAGACTTGTGCTCCAGACAATGATATCTGGAAAAACACTGTTTTCCTGATATTTTTCTAAGCAGATTTTCTGTACATTTTTGTGATACGGCTCATGCTACTGAAGTGTGACCACTGAAGAAACCCCAATTTTGTGGTTAATTATTTATGAAAGAAGGAGTTATGAAGGAAATAAACAGAAGTAAACTACTGTTATTCTACTACAAAATTGTTTTGTTCAGTGTCTTCTGGCAAGCAACTTATAGAGCTAGGTCTAGATCCAAAGTCTATTGAGGGTCCATCCCATGTGTTCACTGGTCATCCTGCCTTCACTGAACTTGCAGTGAAATTCTTTGCAGAATTTCTGACTGTATCACAGAACAGTATTCTGTTTCTTCCTTTCTTCTTTTGCATATTCCTCACTCAAATTTCGCTGCTTCTGCCTTTTTTTTCATGTAGGCATAAATAAATTTTTTTACTCCCCTATTCTTTGTATTAGTGGCAGATGATTATTGACTCAGTGTGAACCGAATGCTTGAAATAGCAATTGTGGAGCAGCATCATACCTTAGAAGCATGATTCCCTTGGACATTTCAGCTTAGAGCTGATTCACTGAAAGCTAGTGCCTATTGATTACAGAATGTATGCAACAAACATGATTAGAAACATTAATAGAATAGTATGTGAAGCAGTGAATATACGGTTTCAAGTGTTCTGATATTTTAAAGGGTACTAAATTACCTGTTGAGGATATAAATTCTTTATATTGCACTTTCAGCACTGTGATACAAGTTTACTTCACTTTAATGAGGGAGATATTTTAAACGTAACAGTACAGGAGGCATTTCAATAACCTTAATTTGCTGTTGGAAAGTTATATTCTTAAACTGAGTGATAATAGAGTAAGATAATTTTAACTAACTTTAGATTTAGAAATATATGTAAACAGTTGCTTCCTGGTTGTAGTAAGTATCCTAGGTGGCTTCTCTGTGTTGTGGTTTAACCCAGAAGGTAGCAAAGCACTGCAGTCATTCGTTCACTCCCTTTGCTCCCAGTGGGGTGGGGAAAAGAATCAGAAAAAGAAACACAAAGCAGAACTGTGGGTTGAGATGAAAAATATTTGCTAAGATAGAGAAAAGGAATAGGGGAAAAATAGGACAATAGATATGATGATGATGAAAATAATAATATGTATACAAAAAGCAAATAATGCAGCAGCAATTTCACACCACATGCTGACTGATATCTAGCCAGTCCCCAAGCAGTGACAGGCTGCGCAATCAACTCACAATGTTTTCAAGCTTTGTTTCCACATAATGCCTTATGGTATGGAATATTGCTTTGCTTTAGTTAGGTCAGCTGTCCTGATTATGTTCCCTTTGTGCCTCACTCCACCCTTCTCATTGACAGGACACTACTAGAAGCTGTAGCCCTACTGAGAACTTATAGGTTCTGGTGGATGAAAAACTTAGCATAAGTCAGCAGTGTGCTCTTGCAGCTTGGAAGGCCAGTGGTATCCTGGGCTCCATCAGAAAAGGGGTGGCCAGCAGAGACAGGAAAGTGATTCTTTCCCTCTATTCTGCCCTTGTGAGGCCCCATCTGGAGTACTGTATCCAGGTCTGGGGCCCCCAGTACAGGAAAGATGTAGAGCTGTTCAAGAAGGTCCAGAGGTAGGACACGAAGATGATCACAGTGCTGGAGCACTTCCCTTATGAAGACAGGCTGAGGGAGCTAGACTTGTTCAGCCTGGAGGAGAGAAGGCTGTGGGAAGACCTCGCTGTGGCCTTCCAGTATTTAAAGGGAGTTTAAAATCATGAGGGAAATCAACTTCTTACATGGGTAGATAGTGATAAGACAAGGCGAATTTGTTTAAAACTGAAGAAAGGGAGATTTAGATTAGATATCAGGGGGAAGTTCTTCCCAGAGAGAGTGGTGAGGTGGTGGAACAGGCTGTCTAGAGGAGCCATGGATGCCCCATCTCTGGATGTATTTAAGGCCAGGTTGCATGAGGTCCTGGTCAGGCATGCTGGTAGACCTGCCTGTGGCCTTGATCTGTGAACATATAGATATCAATTCCATTTTACTTTGTTTTCTGCACCACTTATTTCAGTTTACATCAGTGTAGTGCAAGAGTAACCTGAAACTCCCACGTTACCTTTTTCGATTTCAGGAAGATTACCAAGACCTAAATTATACTTGCAGTAAAATGTGAAAATGTTATTTTTATTATCTCCTAGATTTTCACCTTAACTGAGATATTTTAATTAAACTCAAGCTTTTGGAAGATGCAGCATCATCTTTAATGTTATGTCTGTTCTTTATCTGAAAGTAAAAGCGCTGTTACATTATCATGTTACCCAAGATAAATACAATGTCAAGCCAGGAAATGAATTTAGGTTAAGTTCTATGTACAGGAGGGTGCTTTCAGTTTACCACACACAAGAAGAATGCCTTGAACCTCTAGGGAGAGTTGAACTGAAATGTATTGAGTGTGTTCAGTTCTAGGATTATGGCATTAGAAGCCACTGCTCTGTTACAGAGGTTGCTGGAAAATACTGTTGGTAATAGTGCTCGAAAACACTGTTAGGTAAAATTAACTTGTAATCACTTGCACTTTGGTCTATTCGAAAAGCGGTCCTACAGAGAGCTTCAAGTGGCTTACCATTATGTATGTGACAGTTCCTACTTTTCAATCTTTAAATGTATTTCATGCTACAAGACAGTTACATTGAATACATTAAAAAGACACAATCTGTATTTTGAATAACAATAAATTCATGCTCAATTTGCACATGAACAGAGAGATTTATGAAAGTGAGCAGAGAGTTGCTGTTGTATTAAGTTGTGCAGAGCATCTAGTTTTGTTGGAGCATGGTCTGCCTGGGCTTCCTGCACAACCAACTATGCTTGATTCTCTGTGACAAAAAGAAATACTTTTCCTCTCTTTTACTTGTTGTACGTATGCTCTTCTATCAGAATTTCTGCTGCTCTATTAATGCTGTTCTACCTGGGATATGGCACAAACAGTGTACAAACTTAGTGTTATGAAATGTCAACAAAAATACAGACAATACTATACATCTATTTTATACAATTGGGATAGGTATTGGAAAGTAAGCAGTTGTCTCCAGTACTGTCAGTGGAGCTATAAAGGAACTTTTGAGAAGGTGGCTTGTGTCAAGCACTAAGGAGGCAAGTACTTCAGTAATTCTGTTTTTTTGCTTGGGTACAGGGGACACTATGTCTTTAACAAAGGTTTCACTATAAATCAAATAGATGAATTAGTATGAGTGGTATCCTACTCTGTAAGACAGAATTTTATAGTCAGCTGGGGACTTTTACTGCTATTCAACAGTAAGCATCTCCATCTCTCTGGGAGCAAAATAGTATGGATAGAGTGAAGTGCATATTAAGGTGGTAAGTGTTCTGTTTTTTCATGTGTGTTTGGCAGTGCATGACATCAGTTTCACTGCCATACGGTTGCTCTCCCCAGAGTATGAACTATGAACATTTCTCTTTGCACAGTCAGAGAAAGAGTTCTGTGAATGCTACAGCATTGACTGACTACTTGAGATGATTTACAAGCATTCACAGTGTTCCACATCAGAGATGATGTGGACATTAAAGTCTCATTAAAGTTGGAATTTTGCATTTATTCATGATTTTTCTTCTCTTTATAAACAGAGAGAATATAAAGAAACGTCTGACAGCAAAATAGAAGTCTTTGTGGTATATATTCCAGGAAAATTTTGCTATTTTTGCAATTGCAAAGGCCTGCCAACAACTTCACGGATGCACTGCACGTCCTCCTTCATGGGCTTGAGCTATCCTTGGTACTGCGCTTGCCTTCCACGATCACATTCTGAATAAGAACTAGAAAACAATAGTGCTGGAGCAGATTATCTTTCAGTTATGGATTAATTTAGACATGATCCCAGGTGCCTGCCTTTATCTGAGAGTGTGCAAATTAAAGCTGTCTCCCAGTGTGCAGACAATAAATACATCTGGCAAATGGTGTGGAAGTAAAAGCGCATGAATGCAGTTCTACTTGTTTTATGGAACTGTCCATTTTAATCTGGGGCACTACCTAACTAAACTTGCTATTATCAGGAGACTGCCACACTGAGACAGATCTTCCTCTGATGTAAAGGGTCTTAGCATTGTGATTCTGTGGGATAACAAACTGCATGATACAGTAATGTCATGATTGCTGAGGTTCAAAGGCATTAAGATCCTACAGCAGCACCAAGCTAGAAAACCTGTCTCACTGTGATTCTAGTGCACTGAAATATGATAGATAAGTAGACAAGTAAAATAGAAAAAAGTTGCAAGATCTTCTCTCTTACCTGGGATAGGTTTTCCACGTTTGAATGCAGTTTGTTTTCTGTTAGGGTTCTGCCCTTAGGGTTTCACATTCTTGTACAAAGTCTTAACTTATTTACTTCTAGATCTTTTTGTAGAGCTCTTTTTAATGCAATAGTTTTTTCAGTGAATTTATAATAATCTGCCAGTAGCAGGATGGGCAAATTTTTGAGTATATTTTCTTTCCTAAATTACCTTTGAGTATAATTACGTGTTTTGAAGGCACTGGTAAATGCACAAAAGTCCTGTGCCATTGTACATCAATACAAAATTTTAAAGTAGTATTCAGTTGTTACTGGAACTATTTTGGAATGAAATGACTAACTGGGTGAAAGGGAAAGGACTCACATCACCCTTTCATTCACCTAACTGTGCAGCAATGCAGGTTTGCAGATAAATTATGCTGGGGGTTATGTTGTGGAAGAGGAGGGAATTTTTCAGTTAAACTTTTAGGAAATGCCATTGTTTTGGATGTGATGATGTTGAAGGGGTTTTTTTTTTTTTCCAGTCTGAATGATTCTGTGGTTCATTTTACTGTGCCATTTGTTGGCTGTTTTTAGTAGAAAATTTTTTCAGCAAAGTTTCTGAAGTAGAGTGGCTTACAGGATCCTGTCAATTTGTGATAGAAGCAGTAGTGCCTAGCTGCAGTCAGAATGAGCTGGGATTGCTTTGGCTCAAAAAGGGAGACCTGAATTCTCTGTTGGCCCAAATAACCTGTGCTTTGATACTTCAGAAGCAATTAAGGAATCAGATTAATAAAAGGAAAATTGCAGGAATTGAACTGATGAGTGACCTGTAAATGTGTAGTGACACTTAAAATAATATGCAGTAAGTTCTAGGAGTCAGTACAATTTTATCCACTGACTGAAGGAAAAGAAAAAAATTGTATAGAGTTTATCAGGAACTTAATTACAGAAATCTGCCAACCACCTTTCTGCTGGAGTTCAGCACTCTCTGTTGTCTTTTTGAATTTCTATGTATTCCACTGCAGTAAAGCTGATGCTGGGACAGGGACACTTTTGGCCATGACAGATATATGAATGTTCCAGAGAAAGTAGAAAGCTAAATTTTATTTGACCTGCTGCCTTCATCAGAAAAACAGAATTTCTTTCTTTTCCATTTGTAGCAGAGTATGAAGAGTTGACAGCATAACTGAGGATCTATACCAACAAAGCAAAGAGGAAAATCTAATTCAAAAACCTCCCAGTGGGCCTAGAGAAGGCTATCAATACATTCTGTGTATTGATTGCAGTAATGTTATTATAAGAGCCCTGGAAGAAATAGAAAGAACTCAATTCTACTCTGGTATATGTGAAATTTTCAGGATATCTGAAGAAAGATTGTTGGCTTCATTGTACTCAATACTTGCCTGATGTCAACTGAAGTGGTTTGTCTACGAGTAAATGCTCACTGGCTGCAGCAGTTAGCAGGCAGAAAATGTGTGCATAAAATTTTATTTAACTCAGGAATCATTTCAGGAGATCTTTTGAGGTCAGCTGTAAACAGGGACATTAGTGATTTGCTTATCTATTAACTGCCATGAAGTGGCACCATTAACACAGCTGTGTTAATAATTTCTGGCAATTGAAGCCCAGGAAAAAGTGATTAACAGTGTAGAAGGAATTAACTATTTGTTCAGACAAAGAAAGGAAGTATTCAACAGTGAAGTTAAAAATAATCCTTAATTGTATAGTATAGACAAAGATAGTGGAAAATGAGTGCTCTTGAGCTAATGCCACTGAAATGAGTAAGTCTGAAGTGCCTGTATGCATACTGAAAAGAGCACAGAGGAGGGAAATGTGTGACATCTTTTAAGCAATCAATTCTTTCTGATTCCTTCAAATAACACTCTTCCTCTCTCCTCCTCTCTTTTCCCTGCATCTCCTAAAAAGTAGTTTACACTTGTTACATTTAATAACTTGAACCCAGCTGAAATTTTGTCAGTTCTTTGTAAATGAGAATGGGGAAATATGTGTGAAGCCTACTGCATAGACTCATCTCTTTCTGTTTTGGTCACTTGCACAGTACTCAAGGTGATGAATATTGAAGTAGAAAATGAGCTGCATAAAATGCTGCAGCTTCAGTTCGACTCCAGACATGCAGTCTGAATTTGGCCCTAACAGAATAGGCAGTTTTATATTGTGCTTTCAAGACCACACCCCCCACTCCCAGAAACAAACAGTAAAATAAACCCAAGAAGATATGCATCACCACCTTCTGAGTAAAGAATTTCCTTCTCACTTCTAACCTATGTGTCTTCCCTTTTAGTTTAAAACTCTTCTCTCTTGTCCAATCGCTATTAGATGGTGTAAGAAGTTGCTCTCCCTTCTATTTATAAGCTTACATCAAGTTTTGGAGGGTTGCAATGATGTCTCCCCATAGCCTTCTATTCTCCAGACTGAACAACCCCAGCTTCATCAACTTTTATTCCTAGGAGAGATTTAGTGAAGTGTGGATGTCTTCTCTGCATCAATAGGGCATCCAATGAAATAGGAATATCAAACATTAATAAACATTTAAAAAATCGGTAAGGAATGTGAATTCACGTGGGAGCAGGAGGTTGGCTCAGCAGCATGTGTGGTTTCTCCTAGAGCTATGTCCAAGTCATCTGAAATACTTAAATTGCAAGCAGAATAATGGTGTTCTGTAGCAGAACAAGGAATGTATGATCAGACATGCGAAAAAGTTACTGGGCTATGTAAAATAATATAATGGCTGTTTTCTGTATTACTTAAGAAACATGCAACTATATTGCCTTTTGTGTCCTTGGACCCCTGGTGGGGGTTCAGATGAGTGAAATCTTTCCAATGTAAGAGCAGAGTAAGTTCAAGATCTCCTCATGATTCTGAATGTGTATAAGGCCATGGATTTTGACGACACAAGTCCCAGGGTTCTGAAGGAACTGGCTGATGCAATGATGAGTAGTGTTCTCCAGTGATTCATCTTGGAATTAGTACTCTTTAACATCTTTGACACAGACAGTGGGATCAAATGTACCTTCTTCAAGTTTACTGGTGACTCCAAGCAGTTGATACAACAGAAGGAAGAAATCCTATCCAGAGGGACCTGGACAGGCTCAAAAAGTGGGCCCACATTTTCTTAATGAGGTTCAACAAGGCCAAGTGCAGTGTTGCACATGGATCAGGGCAGTTCCAGATGTGTGCAAACTGCAAGAAGAGCGTATAGAAAGCAGCTCTGTGGAGAAGGACTTGGCTGTCCTGATGGAAGCTGGACATGAGGCCGCAACATGCATTTGCTGCCCAGAAAGCCAAGTATGCTTGGCTGCATCAAAAGAGAGATGGCCAGCAGGGAAGGGGAGGTGGTTGTCCCCCTCCACTCTGCCCTTATAAGGCCCCATCTGGAGTATTGCATCCATGGCTGAGGCACAGCACAAGAAGGATGAAGAAATGTCGGAGAAGATCAAATATCTGGAGCATCTTTCCTATGAATAAAGGTTGAGAGAGTTGAGCTTTTCCACCCTAGAGAAGAGAAAGCTCCAATGAGACCTCACTGCAGCCTAGTGTAATATACTTTGTGGTAGCTGTGATTCTTAGTATCTGCTTATGATAGATTTTATGTTCCTACTTTCTTTTTTTCCTCACTACAAAGAGGAATTCCAAAGACTGACTTATCATTTTGACAGTGATAAAAGATGGAAGTTAGAAATGTCTGATCAATGTCTGGAAATTAAAAATAAATGAGCTAAAAGTGCATAATTAAAAAGATAGTTGTGACAACAGAAGAAGTAGTAGTTCTCTGTATGTTTTTGTCTCATTATTGAAGTGGAAATCAGTAATAACTGTTGTAGTAGCTATTTAATATCCTACACATTAGCCTACGATTACCTTAGAAGAACTCCTATGGTAGTATCTAGATACTTTTCTAAAATTTTGAAAAAGCTCAACATGTAAAGGATTCTTTAATTACATTGTTGAGAAGATAAGCTAAAATACCACTGTCAAGGTCTGAGTTACTTTAATTAGCCAGCATTTACAAAGTTATTCAAAAGTGAAGTTGATGTGTTTCTTCTTTGTGCTTTCTTTTGCTGTTAGAGAATGAATACAGCCTTCTTCATGCTGTTACATTTCCCCAGTACCTTGTACTATTTCCTGCCTAATCTAGAATTTTGAATCCAGAGACTGAGGGGAGAACAGCCTGACACTTTTTCTGGGTGTAATATCCTAGCAGATGCACAAGTTTCTGTTGAATGGTCATATGCACTACTCAAGCAATTGAGTGTAAACAGAGTGCACATTAGAGTGTACAGGTTCTGCTGTGAAGGCCCTGGCTTCAGGGGTCTTCTGTTAAGAGACATTTACTTACAGTCTCCTTTGCTGAAAGTGTAAGCATTTCATTTGGCTCAGCTATTAACTTCACCAACATTTCATTCTGTACGTGTGCTTGATTCCTACTTTCCACATTAAATGAACATCAGAAAAACTGCTCTCACTGATAACTAGGTGGGACAAATGAATACTTTTGGTACATTTAAAGAATAGCTATTTCAGTCAATGCAACCCTATAAGAAATTCTCTATGCAAGACAGAGATATTAAAAATAAATAAATTTATTAAAGTCACAAGGTTATACATATAGCAAGATTCTGCAGTAGCACAGATGTAAATCTTCAAGTAATGAATAGAGGCCTGGGAGGTAAGTTGTCACAGCAATTCATCACAGGCTATTTTTAATTAGGATCCAAAAGTCTCAAGAGTTTTTGAATGTCTGTAGAAATAAATTGGCTTCCCCTAAATCGTTATTCTGGGGCACATATAGCTTCTATTGAAGTGAAGTGGTGATTTAGCTGTGCTGTGCATGAGTTCATTTTTCTTCAGTGAGCATGCCCCAGGAAGAAGCAAATGTATCAAAAATGGAAATTGGCTGTCAGTATGCAAATTGTTTCTGAATCTGTTTCTGGTTAGCATATTATGATATTTTTGATGCAAAGACAGACAGGATGCATCACTGAGAAAGACCTAAGCATGTTTCACAGCACAAGTGTCCAACTCACAGCCCCACAAGATTGTAAACATTTAACATTATTATGCAGTTTTTAGGGATATATTTCATGAATTTTGTATAGCTAAAGCATGGACTGTTCAGATGATAACAGAATGCTGTACGTAGAAGGGAGGGAGCAGAGAAGTGCTAGCTCTGCCTTTTGCACTTGCCACACACACTCAGTCAGATCAAAACTTGCATGTATTACATGTGACATGCACTTGTGCCACTTGTGAGTAAAGCACAGTGATTACTGATACTATTTCAACCTACCTACATGGTGTGTGCCTGTGGAGACATTTCTTGTTAATAAGAAGACATGGAAGTCTATAAAGCTGTGAGGTGCTGGCTTGGGTAGGCAGGTGGTCAAGGGCATCTGCTGGGTGGTGAGACACTGTGTTGTGGAGAGACATATATATATGTATATATAATACGTACATGTATGTATATAGTTATGTAGTTATATAGAATTACATATGTGTATGTAGTTATACAGAATTATCATCATATTTATTTCTGTTTTCCTTTTATGTATAAGTAAATATTTTTCATCTTAACCCATTAGATCTATTTTATTTCTAGTTCTCTCCTTCATCACTGTGTGGGAAGGAGTGATTGAATGGCTGTGTGGTGTTTAGCTGCCTCCCAGGTTAAACCATAACAATACAATGCTGACAAATCTTGCCATTTTCAATGTCTCAAAATACTCACACAAAGTATAAAATAATTTGTGATACATTTTATATCAGTTTTGTGATGTGCATTTAATTAGCATTTCTACCATCCTGACTACGTGGTGGCAATTTGAGAACAGGTTTCAAGATTTCTGAAAAATCATCAATTTTTGGAATATTTATATGACTATCGCTGGTTGACAAAAATATATTACCTATGAATTTTCAAAGGAAATGCATAGATTTGCAATCAGGCATCCAACTGAAATAAAAAATATGATCTTCTTTCTTTACTAGATTTCATAATCTCTATTTTACCAGAGAAAAATATCCTTTACTTCACAATCATACCTTATTCATGTCATGGCTTTTTGACATGTAAGTTTGTAAGTTTGACATGTAAGTATGTAAATTTGTGAACAACTGTATTCAAAGAATAAGTACTGGGAAAGAGTCAAAAATCTCTTGGGAACACCCTGAAAATTCACTGATAATTGCAGCCCTTTCCATCAAAGCAGACTTAGTTTCACAAAACCAAGGTTAAATATCCCACTAGTTTTATGTTTTTGTTGCTATCTTTTTTTTTTTTATGTTTTAATAAAAAATGTGTGAAAAAAGATATATTAAAATACAAATATTGTTACTTACATAAATTAACTATATTATAAAATTTGTATACGGCTCTATGTAATTTTCCATTCAATGTGGCTCAGTCAAGCCAAAAGATTTAACACTCATGTTTTACAGCATGCTGGATGACTTTCTACTTCAGGATGTTGTACAGAGCCAGCTTGTGGACTAGTGATCTGTATGCATGTCCTGAGCTGTGCACAGGTTCTTTGTCATTCCAGTACCCTTCTCCCACAGAAAGAAAGCTCAGGTTGTACGCAGAATTCATCCTTTCCAGTGAATCAAGGCAAGATGAACAAGCTGCCGTTATAGGCAGGCTATCGAAACTCCTAATTGCAGGGTGCCATTATGAACTCAAACTATACAAACTCACTCTTTTGGAGAAAGAACATGAGGGTTGGTGTGAGGTTGGTGGCTGTGGAAACACCTGACTATAGTCAGGTGGGTATTAGGCCACTCAAAAAGTGGCCCAGATCAGGTGTCTTTACACTAATGCACACATCAGGAGGAGCAGGAGGCCATTGTGCAGTCAGAGAGCTATGATATAGTCACTATCTATCACGGATACATGGTGGAATGGCTCGCACAGCTGGAGTCCTGAGATAGATGAATACCAACTATTCAAAAGATATAGGCAAGGCAGAAAAGGTGGTGGTGTAGCCCTCTATATTAAGAAAGAATGTGAATGTATGGAAATTAATGATGGTGTTGATAGGGTTGAGAATAAATAGGTCAGAATAAAATCGAAAGCCAATAAGTCTGATATTATCGTGGGAATCTGCTACAGACCACCCAACCAGGACAAAGAGGTGGATCAGACACTTTATAGACACTCGGGTCAGGTATCAAGGTCTCTCCTTGTTCTTGTGGGGGACTTCAACTTTCCAGACATCTGCTGGATTTATAATACAACAGATAGGGAACAGTCCTGGAGGTTCCTAGAGTGTGAGGGAGACAGCTTCCTGACACAGCTGGTGAAGGAGCCAACAAGGGGAAGCAAAATCCTGGACCTGCTGTTTGTTAACAGAGAAGGTCTTGTAGGGGATGTAAATGTTAGAGGCTGTCTGGGGAATATGATCATGAGATGCTAGATTTCTTGATCCTTGTTGAACCACGGAGTGGAGTCAGCAGAACTGCCACCTTGGGCCTCCAGAGGGCAGACTTTAACGTCCTTAGGACCATGGTTGAGAGGGTCCATTGGGAGGTAGTTTTGGAGAGTGTGGGAGCCCAGGAAGGGTGGGAATACCTTAAGGAAGTTATTGTAAAGGCTCAGGAGCTGACCATTCCCAAGTCATGGAAGACGAGTCGATGGGCGGGGAGGCTGGACTGGCTGAACAGAGACGTTTGGCTGGAGCTCAAGAACAAAATGAAAGTTTATAGTCTGTGGAAGAGTGGGCAAGTTACTTACGATGATTACAGGTAGGTAGTGAAGCTGTGCAGGGAGAAAATAAGAAGAGCCAAAGCCCAGCTATAACAGAACTTGATCACTAAGGTAAAGGAAAACAATAAATATTTCTATAAATACATCAACAGCAAGAGGAGAGCTAGGGAGAATCTCCATCCCTTGTTGGATTCCGAGGGCAACTTGTTGACCAAGGATCAGGATAAAGCTGAGGTGCTTAATGCCTTCTTTGCCTCAGTCTTTAATAGTAAGACTTGTTACTCCTTGGGAACACAGTCCCCCATTCTTTTAGATAGGAATGGGGAATAGGCTCTGTATGATCCATGTTGTGATAGTTTTGGACCTGCTTTGAAATCTGGATGCTCAGAAGTCCATAGGGCTGGATGGATTGCACCCTAGAGCGCTGAGGCAGTAGCAGATGTGACTGTTAACATCCTGGGAATAGCTCCCTGGGTCACAGTAATTATCAACATCTTTCATTTATTGATGTGTAAGGCAAGCCATTGGTTAGAGTCCAAGCAGAAAAACTGAAATCTTTTTACTACAAGCATGAAATTATATTAAAAAAAATAGTAATAGTGCTCTAAAACAATTCTGAAATTTCTGTTTCTAAAATATGTGAAATATGAATTATGAATTAATACAAATAAACTTTTTTTTTAATTCAAAAGCACCTCTCCTTTACAACAGCCATTTCTTGAAAGAGGTAAAGGGATGCTTCTGCTTCAAAGCTGTTGACAAACAGACAAGCAAATAGAAAATTTTCTATCAAATTACCTTAAGTACAGCATATTGCTACCAGTGCATTAGAATAACATACTACCTTCATTAATGTTCTCAGCATGTGAGAATAGGATGTGAGAATGACTAATACATTGAAATGAAAAAAAAAAATACTCAGTTCTTTCCATATGAAACTGCAAGTGAACAGCAATGGTTTCAGTCAGCTGCTAACCTCTATAGCAGTAACGTTGAACTGTTTGCAAAAAGAAAAACAGGACATTTCCAACTGAACTACTTGCATGCTACTTTCGAAGCTGTGAAAAAAGTTTAAATATGTGAAGCTGAATATTGTCATACAAGTTAACATGATGCTTTGAAAAATGCTTATTTGAGTCAGCTCTTAATTTTTTCCTGCATCTGTTTTTTTTTTGTTTGTTTGTTTGTTTTTGTTTTTGTTTTTGTTTTCCCCCAAGAAACAAAAAGACTCAGAGGCTCAATTTCAAACTGTCCTTTCCAAGGTCGTATTCTTACTATGTGACTTCTTTTGTTCATAACCAGTGAAGGATATTACAGTACCTTATTTTTCTATTTCAGCAGCATATATCAGAAGTAACACTCTTGAACTAAATTAAGCAGACCACTAATATAAAATTGATGGAAGTCAGAAATCTGTGTAGATAGCAGAATAAATACCATCAACTTGCTCTTTCCAAAGAGTAATTGCTGATGTTAACATTCAGATGCAAAGTAACCTGGTACACTCACTATGCTCTATCAGTTTCTTGATAGCTTTATTTTTCCTTCTCACTTGCTTAATTCTTCTTTGAATAGATCCAGTGATGGAGCCCTGTCTTAGCAGATGGAAATATCTTGCTCTTCACAGTCACACCTTATCCATGCTGCCATGTTGGAGGTATGGTGGTAAGGGTTTTTCTGTTCCTTTCTGTTGCAGCAAAGGGCAGTCCGACAGAGTGACACTTGGCATGGAAGTGTGGGTGGAGCAAAGGCACAGGACTGAATTCCCCCATGTAGAAAAGCAGCAATCATTGCCATTCATCAATGCTGGTGAATGTTTATGGACGCCAAACAGTGGACGTCAGCACAGAGTGGTGGCTGATGGAGCATGTCAGCAGTGGGAAGAGTGACAGTCAGGGACCTCCTCTGGTGCAGATGTTTGTGAGAACAGCATGTGGGCTCTCATTCACTGCTGGTGAAAATGCCTAGCTAATGGTATTGATTACATTGAAAAATAATTTTATGTAGCTGAGTATTTGCTTTATCAAATAATGTTACTGTACTCATTGTAGCTGTTGCAGTTTCCAGGAGAAAAATTAGAAGGCATTACTTTTGGCTTAACCTTCCCAGATAGGGCACAAGGCAATTCCTCTTCACTCACTGCAGCCCAGACAAGCCAAAAAGTTAGAGGCCTGTAAATATCTACCTCAATACTCCTCCTAATACATATATCAGGAAATAATTCTTCACCGAGCGTGGTGAGACATTGGAACATGTTGTTCAGCTTAGCTACAAATATCCCATCCCTGAAGCTGCTCAAGGCCAGGTTGGATGGGACTTTGAGATTTCAGGTCCAACAGAAGGTGTCCCTGCCCAGAATGGGGGGTTGAAAGTAGGTGATGTCTATCCTCTCCAATAAAAAACATTCCACGATTCTATGTAATTTCATAGATTACTCAGCCAGAGGAAAGCAGACAGAGGTGAGTCTCTATGGGATTGGGGTCACCTCTCATTTATCTTTTCCCCCCAGCATTTCCCAGGAGGGACTGAAGGAGAGACTGTCAAGGCAGCTGGGTTTCCTAAGCACTTCTGAAAGGTTTTTTTACAGCCACTGTGCAAGGGGAATGGGCATGGAGAATTTTGGAGCAAGGCTTATGTTGTGCTGTTCCCCTGTGTTCCTTGTCAGGTTTTTGTCAGAGGCTGCTTTGTGTGCTGTTTGCAAATATTGGCCTCTCTTACCAGTACTTCATTTCAGCTACAGTTGCCTTATATCTTCTTACTCCAAATTAATGACTTCTTTTCTTGTCTGGGCTCAAAAAAATGCATGGCACTTACAAGAAACTGACGTACAGCTTGAGAGGGAAGTTCCTGGTATCTTCATAGACTCCTTAGAGCTGGAAGGGACCTCTCAAAGTCATCTAGTCCAACTCCCCTGCAATGAACAGGAACATGCACAGGAGATCAGGTTGCCCAGGGAACAAACTTGATGAGTTGCGTGCATTGGTGTAGGGGCACTTCAGCTGGGCATCTGATCTTGTCAACTCCTTAAAGGATAACTCCTTCATACTTTTAAATATTTCCCTTTATTTTACCCATTCTCTTCTCCTATTGTCCAGAAGCGACTGCCTCATCATCATAGGATTTTGTACAGAGGTGTTGTCAGAACCTCTCAAGGTAGCAGATCCTTCAAAGCCCCTGCTAGCATGCTATCCCTCTAGTCTAGCTATGCCATTCCACACCTTATCATGAGAAGGCTCACTGTCCACCCTTTTCCAGTTCTGACCTCGTTTAAACCCCCCGCCCCGGTGTTCCCACTAGGTTTTACCCATGGACTCTTCTTATACTTTGAGAAAGGTGCTTTCTCCCTCTTAGAGAAAGGCACACTACTCAGCTTAGCATTGTCTGCAAATTTGCAGAGGGTGCACTTGATCCAACTGACCGTGTCATTGACCAAGAAGTTGAAGAGCACTGGTCCCAAGACAGACCCTTGGAGGGCTCATGACCAGTCTCTGTCGGGATGTAGAGACATTAACAAGCCCTCTTTGAATAAAGAATTCTGCCAACTCTTTATCCATTGAACAGTTCACCCTTCAAATCCACATTTCTCCAATTTAACATTTTCAGAGGCAAATCTTCATCTGTGAAGAGAGGTGATGCACCAGATATGACGTTTAAGTGACTCTGGTACTATTAAAGAATGGAGTCTCATTTTTATCCAGTCACTAATGGGAAGTAAATGATTTGCAAGCATTTCTTTTCAGTGTCACACTCTCCTTACATTTGCCATAGAACTCAGTGCATATTCTTGCAAAGTTTTGGTGTGAAAACTGGGAAAAATTTTTTACATAAATATGCATAGTTGTAAACCAGCTGGTCACAATCAGCTACATCTGCTGGTGCTCAAGAGTAGTTTTCAAACAATGGAACAAGGTCTGCACTCCAACAGATTGACATTTCATTGGTAGATTACAAAACTTGTGACTCTGACACAAGCTTTTTATCTTTATGTATTCTTGTACTATGATTTATCTAAAATTTAATGCATCTTTGAGTACTGCAGTATGAGAACCTTGTTCTCATTTTACACAGATAAATTTGCATCAAATTGTACTTTAATTCTATGTTGTGACAGCTTTGGTGATGGTTCACTAGTGATGAATACACTACTTAGAACAAAATACATGTTAATGCTTAAGTAAGTCTTATTTTGCATTTCTATTTGTAATGAATGCCCTGGCTGCTGAAGCTTTCAATTCCATGATAGTCTCATGGAAATAGTTGTGTTCCATTAAAAAATAAACTATTCTTAAAGCAACTGGCTGTATAAGGATATTCTAGGCATATATAAGCATCGGCCTACAATGGCATAGTAAATACATGTTGCTGCATCAGCTGCTTGCATTCAGATGAAAATGCTTTTGTAGAAAAAAGTAAATACTATCCCACTGGTTTTTTGGCCCATGGACTACCTGATAGCTTTAAGGAGTATAATATTTAGTTAGTTTCTGGTTCCCCTTAAACACAGTTTCTTCTATCTTAATCTTTGATTGAACTCTAAAATGTGCAGTTAAGGAATATGGAAAGATCTACTCAGAACTGTCAGTTCGTTTCCTTACAAATGAGGTAAAGGTCCTTCTTGAGCTTTGTTAACAACAGTTGCAGATGAAAGGTCATAATTTTTCTCTGAAGGTTGGTATTTGAAGAAAATAACTGAAAGTACATCTGCTATATTACACAATCGACACATCAGGCTGTAATAAAATCAGTAATCTTATCACTTTGTTTTGAGGTGAACTACTTTGCCCGAAGATGTTTCAGATTTATGCAGAAGAAAGGGATTTAGTCGAAGGATCTCAGTCATTAACATAGCATCAGGTGCTTTCCTGAGTCTGGCAAAAGCAACCCTTACTGCCCCTTGACACACCTATTATAATGTGGGTCACTCCTGTTCTCACAGATAGTGAATTTTTGCCAGAATGATGTTTTTAGGCTTAACCTGGAAAAAAATCAGGACCAAATCAAAATCAAATGGAAGCACAGGAGGAAGAGAGAAGTCTGAACACAGGAGACTCCAGAAGAAGCAGTTACAAATAAGCATGTTTTTTTTTTAAGTGGGGAAAATGTTTTGTAACCACAATGATTTAAAACTGAACATGAGATTTAGTGAAGACTGGGTATGTGGCCAGTAATAAAATGTTTTTCATTCAGAGGCAGGACATGAAAGACCTTTCTTTTATAATCTTACGATGATTTTGTTATTTTGCTAGTATTTACTCTTCACATATCATTACAAAAAGAACATTTTACAATAAGAGGGAAAAGGAAAAGCTCGTGGTTAGCTTTCACTTAAATGTATGCTAGCTTTCTAAAATAAATGAAAAAAGCCCAAAACAAACAACAAAACCCCGCAAAAAGCCCCAATAAAACAATAGAGCAGAATCAAAAAGAATAGCAAAAGAAAAACAATAAACTAGAAACCATGTTTCTGCTGATGGCTATTCTCAATACATAAAATATATCACATAGGCTAGACCAGAAGGATACTGTCTTTAAGTTACACTGGTTTTCATGTTCAACTGTTAAGTTAGACACACTTAACTTCTTTTTCCTGCAAAAGATACTCGTGTTAAGTCCTAACATTTCAGCTCTGAGAAGGTAGATGAACAGTACGGTGTAAGATTTTCTTGGGGAAATGTTCAGCAAATAACAGAGCAGTCAGCTCCTTCAAGTAGCTGAATTCTACCTCTTCAAGTAATTTGTGTACATACAGGGAATCCCTACATAATCTTTTAAAATAATTTATGAAGCCATAGATCTTATTCACCAACACTGATATATTTTTAAATTCACTATATGTTCCCACTACATTACAACATTCTGGTGAAGTAACTAACTTCTCAAGCCTGAGCTACAGTATATGCTCCTGATACTCCACTTGAGGGCCCACTAATTTCCAGCAGGTAAGAAACAGCTCTTCTATAGACTGTAGAATAAAAATGACATATTTCCTTCTAAGCATATTTGTTCATGTATAGTGATAATATGCTTTCTCCAGACTGCAATTTCTTTGTGATTCTTCTTTGACTGCACATATGGAAACTAAATAAAGATCGTATATTCCAAACTATCTGAAAATTTCCACTATTTGTTGACTAATACAGGCTGAAGTTATTTGAAAGAGTAATGACTTTGGAATACAGTTGTAATGGTGTGCTACCCTCTGCCCCAAAACTCCTCCTTCAGCCTGGCTGTTACACCCAAGTCCTTGCTCAGGACTGATAACAGAGCTTTGCTAAATATTGTGGTTTTATATCTGTCATCTTACTGCACAGTGAGCAGCCTGAGAGCCACGGGTCTTAAATAAGACTACATGTGACTTTCTGAGTTTCTTCTAAATATAGTGAAGCTTGAGTGACTATAATCTCAGAGTAGATTATACGGAACAATAACTGGAGATGACTTATTGAGATGTCTCCCACTTAAAAGTAGGTACAGTGTTGAAGAGACACCCAGGGTGGAATGTTGTGAATATGCAGGGTCTTCTCTATCGTAGCTCCCTGAGAAAACCTGCAAAACTTAGATTGTAAGCAGCACTAGGGAGCCTTGGTACGCTGACTATGAGAAATACAGCATAGAGGATGTAGCACAGTGTAAATACCTTAGCCAGGATCTGCAATAACATTACAGGGACAGGAACTCAGTGGTCTTATGGAATTAATAAGCTGCATAGTTGTCACTCTGAGTCAGCAGGGTGACATTTTCATTATTTCATTTTTCTGTTACACCAATCATAAAAAAATATATATCTGATTAGTGTTACTTGAGCTCCATTTGAAATGAAGAAATAGTGTAAAAATGGTTTGACAGGAAAGGAATTTGGGAAGGTTACCAACACAGTCAGGAGGACATCACTGACTTCTGGGACCAGTGGACATTCTGAACCTCTCCTCTACACAGGGACAGCTATTTGGTAAGATTTGCACGCTAGTTTCTACTGAGTACTTTCCCAGGAAACTTAGAAATCCCTATAGAATTGTTTCATGATTTAACACATTCACGTCAGCTGTATTGTTCGTGTTATTGTACTCACACATGCTCTGCAGACAGTGTATTTATCACTGGTAATACAAAATAATCTGTAATCTATTGCTTCAGTGAAGAGCAATAACTTGACTAAACTATCTTTCAGAATTCTCACTGAGCACAGCCAAACTCTTTAAGGCTGGACTTGAGAGCCTATTTGAATGTGACTGGACTTGTATCACCGAATTGGGTATTTACCCTTTGTTGCAACAACAGCAGAGTTTTAATTGCCCAAGGCATAGCCAAGTCTCTCTATATATATCTTATATATAGTGTGTTAATAAACACAGTTTTTTGGATTCTGTTCTGTCTGTACTAACGAGAAGTTTACCAGGGATCAAAATACAAGTTTTTAAGCTATGTTTAATATCTGTCACTGAAATCCTAATAAGCATAGTAAGCCAAAATTCTTTATTTTATACATGAGCTTCAGTTAAGTTACCTATTTGTTAAAGAATGAATGATTTCCAGTTTTGTATAGTATAATTACTGACACATTGATACAGGTCAGCTCACACTGGACACGTTGCAAATTTTCCTTGGTTTTCCCACTCTGCTGCACTGTAGGACTGAAAAAAGACTGTTAACCACAAATGACAGTACTTACTGTCTTATTTCCTTTCCTTGTTCAAGAATAACAATAATGTTGTGACTCTGTTGTATAAATTAATAGCATTCTATGTAATATGTTAATGAATAAATGAAAAATTTTGAGGTGATTGCTATTATCTATTATTATTATCTCATATGCACATTAACAAGAATTGCTTTTGCATGAGAAATGTTAAATATCACCTAAATCTCCTGTCAAGATAAAACCTACCTCTGCCTCAGCTTTCATGATAACAGCACAAATACTCATGCAATTACCTGCTCTTCACACAGAATCACACAGAATTGTAGGGGTCGGAAGGGACCTCTAGAGTTCATTGAGTCCAACCCCCCTGCCAAAGCAGGTTCCCTACACCAGGAATTATCTTTTATGTAAATAAGCTGGTTTTATATTCCAGGAGTGTATTTTCAAAAGTGAAGTGAATGAGAAATTTTAGTTCTTTTATCAAAGTGAATCTGTGTTTACTGTGTGAGCACAGAAGCATTATCTAAGGAAATTTCTTTTGTTTGCATAGATGCGCAGAATTTGAATAGTTATTTTGTCAAGCATGTATTAATTTCAAAAAGAACCTATAGCTCCCTTATGATATAGAAGCAACTACCTAAGTCTTACTGTCACTGGTTTGCAGGACAGTTTGGCCCAGTACCGTGACAATTGAGGCAGGGGACCCATGGCCCCACACCCCAGGAAAGGGGAAGGGGGAAAGGGAAAAAGGAGAAGGGAGATGGGCCTAGGAACAAAACAGCGGCAACGATCTGAGGAGGAAAGCTAATTTACTAAATAGATATCAGAAAGCAAAATAACACAATATAATACAATATAATTGGAATTGAGGCTAATGAATCAAATAAAATGAGCAAGAGAGAGTGTCCTATAAACCGAAGGCCTTACGCTAACACTGGAGGCGGACGGCTGCAACAAACACCCACTGCTGAGCTCCATCCCCAAGGGAAAGAGGGACTGTCCTGTGACCACAGACAGTTTATATCTTTCCCTCTGGGCAGAAACATATAAAAATGCAAAGCATCACACAGTCCTCTGGGGAATGTAGTTCTTCTTCTCTTCTGAGACAGGCATATCCATAGCTATTGATCATCCATAGAGCTGGAGCATTAACTCTTCAACTTCCAACACACCACAAGATGTCATGATGTGGAATATCAACAACACAACAAAAACCACAAAATCATGACACTTATATATGGGCAGAAGCTGTGGCAAAAAGGTCAGTAGTCACTCATACTTCCCTGGGGCAACTAGAAGATAAACACAAGACCAGGCTTTGAAATTCTGCTTTGGCAAATACATAGTTAACCTCTAATATGCAAAAGGCAAAAGCCCACACATGAAAATTTCAGACTATTCTTCTAGCAATTAAATTAAAGTAATGTAATTTGTTACAGTGCTAGTAAGTGATGCATTAACAGAAACTGGCTAACTAAGCACATTAGATAGTGCTAAGTGATAAAGTAACCTTGTTAGACTGTTTCTATGCACATTTTTAAAACTGATGTAAATGAGTGGTTTATAAATAATGCTGTTTTCTTGTCATGTCATAAAATATTGCACAATACAAAAAGCCATGCTTAATTTTAGTTTGAAATTTAAAGGACTGACACATTTTAGAGTGCATTTTTAATGGTAGCTGTGAGAACAAAAACGTAAAACATTCATTACTGCCATCACAGCAGGCTGAATAGAGCAGAGCTGTTTTTATAACATATTCCAATTTTACTTTTAATTTTAAAAAGCATTGCAGATAATTTGATTTCTTTTTATCTCACCAAAATTTTCCACATCTTTGTTGATGTAGTTGCTTGGTTGGGAAGCAGTGGATGAAACTTGCTGATTTGCGGATGTTTACATTGCAGCTAGTTAAATATTTGGTGTTGTCCATTTCCTAACAATTCTAGTGCATCTTTGTGTGCATCTTCAGTATAACAAATTTTTAGGCCAAAATGCCATTTAGGATAGGAGAGACTTCTCCAAATGTACATTGTACTCAGAATATGCATAATGAAAGCCACACGTAGAAATAGTTCTCTGTATAGGCTGAAATTGGCTTGCAGTCAACCTTGCAGTAGTTCACAGTATATAAACTCTAATTTCAAATTCAAAGTCAGTGTCAAATTTGACATAGGTTTCCTACAGTTTAAAAAATCAGAAAGACACTACAGGTTTTTTGTTTTTTTTTTTTTAATGTTTCGTCTGACTAATCTGTGATCTTCATAAAAAATTAAAGTGATAAATAATTAGAGTTATTTTACTTGTTTATTTGTTTTAGTTTAAGGGAGATATTTGAGTTCATTTTTCATGTACAGACAAATTCATTAGCCTCAGGAAATTAGTCAACAAAATCCCCTGGAAGTTTGTCCTCAGTGACAAGGGAGTGGAGCCAAGCTGGGAGATCTTTAAGGAACCTATCCTTAGAGCACAAGAGCTCTCCATGTCCAGAAGTAGAAAGTCAGAAAAGTAAGGCAAGAGTTTTTCAGGACCTTTTCCTCAAAAATTCCTCTCTTCATCTGTTTTAGCTCTTGTTTTTTTGTAAGTCTTAATTCTTAGTCGGCTGTGGTTTTTTCTGTGATAAAATACACTAGGACGTTCCAGAGGAGAAAAGTAGGTGCTAAAAATGCATGTCTCAAGGACATTTGCCTTAAGATTACTTAAGTTGCAGATGTAATTTATCCATTAATTTCAATGCTAATTTGCTAAGTTCTGAGAAACTTTAAAGAATTCTGTATGGGTGTAACATCATCACTGAGATGACCAAAAGAGGAGAGCACTCCAAAACTCTACTGAGACTAGTGTTTTACAGTGTTCTTCGCCTTGCTGGTCACCAAAGTGTTTTCAATGGAATTGCAGTTTTTAATATAACAAATGCAAGTTTTGGTTTGTATGACCTACTGTATGTCCTCCAGAACTGTTCTTGCATCTTCTTCTCCCTGATTTGGAGAGTCAGAGCTGAATGCATCTGCAGCCTCTCCTTGTTTCCACATTTGTCAGCCTGGGAGCAGGGCCAAGTCTAATAGTACAGCTATGCAGCCAGCCTTCCAGGAGGTTTGAGAAGCTGTGGATAGGGACCTCACTTTCCTTTCTCTCAGAGCAGACTTCTGAGCTGAGCTATCACCTTTGGTTTCCACCCTTGCTGCATTGCAGGGACACCATGCCCTCACATTGCTCCTTTTATGTGGGCCTGATGGAGCTCTACCCTTGTTGATGAGTCACTGCCTCTGTTGTCCTTGTGGTGCTCAGTTATGGTTTATTCTCCTTGCTGAGCAGCCTGACCTTGCTGCTTCCTGACTTGTGGGTACAAAACTGTCAAAAAGAACAATCAGTTTAAAGCAGTGAACATTGTCTAAAAGTAGCAGAAGTGCTTATTAATGCGTTATTCTCAAGCATGCATCCAAGAAGAGCAAAAGGAAAGAAGAGTGAGATATATTTTATTATTTTTCTGAGTTCTCTGTTAGCACCTACCAAGAAAAGAATGTCTATTTTGAAAGACTTTTATTTCATTTTGTTTAATTTCTCTTTCATGTAGGGTTTTTTTTTTCCTTTTCCTTGCAACTATAAGAATGATTTGGAGATCTAGCTACTGTATAAAATACAGACTGAGCTTAAGGGGATTATTTTTCATTAAATATGGTGTTTTTCCTCCACTGAAGATTCTAGAAGGTAGGGAAGAACCGTTATTCATGGAATATGCAAACTGAAATGTCATACTTCATTTGAATTTAATCTTTGACATTTCCCTTTTAAAGAGACTGTGGTTGGATATTAGCACAAGCTGACAAAGGTCTGCAATAATTAATATGTATGAGAGAAGATGCTAACAAAACAAAAAAGAAAATAAATAGCTTGCAAATATTAAACTCAAAAGAGACTTTGATGTAACTGTTGATGACAATACCAGCTCACAGACAGGAAAAATGAATAAAAGCCGCACACGAAAGAGTAGAACTGTATTTATCTTAACTCATTAATTCAAAAGCTCTTAAAATATAATAAGTCTTGAGTTCTACCCATAACAAATTTAATTTACTAATCAAAATCGATGCCTACAGATATTAAGCAAGAGGGCAGAGGAAACATTTTCTGTAAAGCCCTTGTATTTCAGAGTTTGTGTTGATGGTTTGGTTACAGGAGCAATTACATGCACTACTCCAACATACACATGCAGCATCGGGTTACCAGAAAGCTGAGATGCCTGGAGAAGGGCAGTCTCACATGCTTTTAATACTCTATCATGGTAACTTGGTAGGGAAAAATCTGCTGGAAGGGAGGAAGAATTGCTTGATCATACCTCTTGATTTGATGGCCACACTTAAGTATAGATAATATATTCTTGATCAAATGTGAAATGGATGTCAGGGTGTTCATCACATCAGCTTTGCATAGATAATAAGGGCTCTAAATCTTTCTTTTCAGGACCACCTCCATTTTTCCAGCTCTAATTATATCTACATACATGCATACTCCTTTGCACATCTGATGGAAATAAGATATTTTAGCATCTGAATTTGTCAGTGGATCGCATGGATAGAGTTTCACTTAGCCACAATGCAATATCGTCTTCTGCAAAGCTAATGGGGGAATAGGAATCATATGAAAAAAATAATAGGATCTGTGTAGGCACAATCTACAAAAATTGGAGTCTTCTTTTAATCTTCGTTATGCTTTACAGGTGAGCTGAGGTTTGCCCTGTACCTCTTATTTCATTTATAGATATGTACAGTGAGATGATATTGCTGGAATGCCTGGGAAATAAATGTAGTTTTTCATGTTCTCTGGATAACGTTCTCTGTGAAGGTAGCTACTAAGACTATTTGTGAATGAAGTTGATGTCAATTTAAATAATGAGTCAAGACAACATGTGTTTGATATGTGACTCTATAATCAACTTTCAGAAAAAGTATCTTTTTTGCAGTCCTCAAATGACCTAAAACTAGATTGCTTTCTGACTTTCAAAAATTATACAGTAGTAATAAAACCATAAATTTCAATAAGTAATTTTTTTTGTTATCAGAAGTAATTTCCAATTCAATATAAGCTGTTTGTGCATTTTGAATCTAGTAATTATTCTGCAAGATTTAAGTTGATAAATAATCTATATTTCTCTGTTTTTTAACAGTTTTGTACTTGATATTTCTCTAACTCACAGTCTGCATTTCCTTGTGGAAATTCAAATGTAACTAGCAAATTTATGTATGAAATAAAGCTATATAGATCAGCTCACCTGGTGCAGTGAGAATAAAAAAAGCAGCATGTAAAGACTGAGTGACAAAGCTCACAGGTGCTGTCACTAATTATTGAATGGTTAATATTGGTGAGAAATATTTTGAAGGTGAGTTATCTGTGATAGAAACAATTGCAAGGGGGGAAATACAAGTATCAAAGGCTCTCTTCACAAGAAGGACAGATAAGGGAAATGGTTTCAGAGTAAAAGAGGGGAGATTTAGACTGAATATAAGGAAAAAGTCCTTTACAATAGAGGTAACGAAGCACTGGAACAGGTTGCCCAGAGAGTTGGTGGATGTCTAATACTTGGAGACATTCAAAGCCATTCAAATTTAATTTAGTAGTTGGGTAGAGATAGTGATAGGAGGATGGTTGGACTAGATGATCTTATAGGTCCTTTCCAACCTTATGAACTTATGAACTTATGAAAGCCAGGCTGAACCAGGGTCTAAGCAACCTGATGGAGCTGTGGATGTCCTTGTTCATTGGAGGGGAGTTGGACTAGATGACTTTTTTTCAACTTGAACAATTGTATGATTTTATGATTCTTTATTCATGCATTTAAAATTCACATAAAAACCACACGTTCAGTCTTGAGAACTGAAGCATTCATTATCTTGGTTATGCTTGTAACCATTTGACTAGCTTTGAATGTTGCTACCTTATGTACAAGCTGATATTGACTTGAAAGAAGGGGGTTTTCAGATCACACTGATTCTTTTGTAGAGGGTGGTATTGAGGTATTGAAATTTTGTTTATCATTATTTTGTTTGCTGCTGTTTCCTTTCTGCTGAGGTCTCACTCATCTTAGGGATACAACTGGATCAAGTGATTTAGGCTTTTTTTGTCTTACAAATTCTGTAATAACACTCCATGGGGCAGAAGCATACCATGGGGATATATGCTTTTCTTTCTGTCCTCCAGGCAAATAACTGCCCAGGGTTGCAAAAACTCCTGTTGGGAGCAGAGCCAACCAGTTGCATAATTTACAACTTGGCTCTAGTGGAATTACCCACCTATCTATCTATCTACCCATCTATCTATCTACCTATCTGTTTATATATCTGTCTGTCTGTCTGTCTCTCTGTCTTCATAGTTGTGGTTCCCTTTTGAAAAACTGCTCTCTTTTTTTCCTTTTGTCTTGACCATAGACCCTATTTTTCTAACTCAGCTAATATAGGACTGCACAGAGTAAGCAAAATGATGAGCAACACAGAAAGGATCACTGGAGGATTAGTTTTGTTCTCCAAATGCAAAGCAATTAAAAAATATATATTTTTTTGGACATTGCCTTCTGGGCATTATTTGTTCCTTGTTCTTGTAATTCTTCCCTGCTGTTTGGGGCGTGCTTCCTGGCAGCGGGGAAGATAAAATAGTCTCCTTTGATGTTATCTCATCTCTGGGATCCTTTTTCGACTTAAGGTAATGCCAGTAGGTTGATTATAAATCTTGGCTCTTGGCATACCTAGGGCTAAGAGGTTTGTTTTTTTTTTTTCTTCACAATTCATTATTTTAAATTTACTTTTCTTTGTTGTAGTTTCTCTTTTCTGTTTCTGTTGATTTCTCTTCTATCACTTCTCTTCAGCTGTCCGAAACTTCTGGGCCTACTCCTTCCAATCCCAGAAAGGAGCACATTTTATTTTTGCAGCAGTTACCTATGACAGTCCTGTTCATGGCACGGTTTTTCTGCCTTATCAAATGGTAAATACACAAATTAATGCTGCTATTTGAATGAGATCAGGTGACCATGGTTAAGGAACCTGGTCATACCCAATGAAGAATTCTTATGGCTGAGTTACAGAAAAGTGCTCTTTACTGAAGCAACAGATTATAGATTCTTTTGGTTTGCAGATGATAAATGCACTTCCTTCTGAGCCATTTGGTATGGTGCTATGTGTTGTGGGGAAAAAAAAAAATTACACACAATGAAAAACAAACAAACAAAAAAACCCAATGTTGAAAACACAGCAATGTTTTTTGATAGTGCTGTAGGGAGCCAAGGACATTTCAACTTCTTATGCTGTCCCACCAGTGAAGAATGCTGAGGGGGGACAAGTTGCACAGAGGGGACATAATCAGTTCAGCTGACCTAAACTGGAAAAATGAATACTCCACACCACATGATATAATGCAAAAAAAGTCAATTGAAACCTGTGGGGTGTTGGCAAGGGGTAGGGGAACAGCAGCTGGTCAAGGACTGTATGGACACTGGTCAGTGGATGATGAGCAATTGCACTGCACTTCACTCATTTTGGAAACAGATAATATATTGTTATAATTACTATTATTTTCCTTTCGTATTCTGTATCAGTATCTCTCATTTTGGAAACGTATTATATTATTATAATTACTATTATTTTTGCTTTTCTCTTCCTTTTCTTTAAATAGTTTTTATCTCAACACAGAAGTTGCAATTTGCTGGGTTTTTTTCCAGTTCTCTCCTCCATCCCAGTAAGAGTGAGGAATGAGCAAACACGTCCTGCTTAAATGCCTGCTGGGTTTAAATGACAATAGTCTTCTTGACAGCCAGTGTGGAGATTAAAGGATAGAGATAATGACAGATCTGGCCAGGAAGCATTAAAACAAAATTGTTATAAACGTTACAGTAGTTTAATAATTGGTGATCATGAAGTTATTTTTCAATTATTTTTTAGAGATTTTTCAGAAACTTTTCTTGGTACTATATTATTTAGCATCTTACATGCTATACATGTTCTATGTTGTACTTTTTATCATCTCTGGAGAGTTGTGAATGGCAGAGAGTGTGAGATGTCATGGGCAGGTGCCAAGAGTGGTGGACTCCCCAAGTATTTTAGAACTTGATTCCTGAACAACTGCAGAATCCTGGAAAACTAGCAAAATATTTGGAAAAAGTCTGATGTGACCCTGGCAGAGAGTCACTAATCACTGCAAAGTGCTGTGGCCTGGCCCATGTCAGCACTATTTGGCACTCTCAAAGGAGAGAGTGCTTCTGGACCTGATGACAATGTGGTAGGCCCTGTGGCCACTCCAATCCCTGCAATGAGCCTAGTTGTTCCAGCTCTTGCAACAGGCCTTGCAGTTCAGCCAGAGAGCCAATCTGTGCCAGTCAGTATCAGTCCTGCCTATACATAAGAGAAAAAAACAGTCTGTGAAATTCAGCTCATTTAGTGAGGAAAGAAATTCCTACTTACATGGGAGAAGAGATGAAAATGAGGCAGGACCATCACCAGAATGGGTGGAGGGAGAGGTAGAACACAAAAAGGAGGCAATAACTATCCTACCCCTAAACATGTTCAAGCTATGTGATATGTGATAAGATTTCATCTGTTGTCCAGGTGAGCACATTGTGTTCTAGGATGCTGGAGTTAGTAGCCTGAACTTAGTGGGAAGTGAAGCCAGGCAGCTGAGATCTCTTTCTAAGGAAGATTCCATTTGCTAAGCAATTGGAAAATGGACACAAGTCTTCACCCTATGGAGGCAACTCTTTTCAGCCATGAAAGAAAGATATCCCTTCAAGGAAGATCTGGTATTTTACCCAGGCAAGGGGACCACCATGGAGAAAAACAGCCAGTACCGGAAGGAATTAGATCTACTGGGGGTGATAGATAATGTTGACCTGGACAATGATAAGTTGTACCAAGATCCAGATGACATTAGGTGCTCTCAACTGAATGTGGCAAAAATTTGTATGGAGTGTACCATGATCACATTCCAACACAATGGCAGCAATAACCTGGAAAGACAGAAACAACCCAATTGTGAATTAAGTGACTAACCCACTTTAATATGAAAAAAATCTCTCTGCACCCCTACAGCCCCGTGTTTCAGCTGTGTTGAAACTGTCCTGAGTGTGCTAGCAATTCAAAGACAACATGTCCTACTCCACACCTTTACAGACAAGTATCTCAGCTATTAAAACCGTATTTCTCTGCTCAAGAGAAAAGACGTCATGGGTACATATCATGAACCAACGTGTGGATTTACCTGTGTGACCATGGAGAGAATATGAGGAAGTAGGATGGAAAACCCACCTCAACCCATGAGGCCTGAGTATGTAAGTTGCAAGGAAAAAAAAAAGGGGGGCAATCTCTGGAAAACCGCTGCTTCAGTTTCTACTGGACTGTTCTGATGAGCTGATCTTATTTCTAACTTTAACTCACATGTACAAATGACAAGCAATGAGTATTATAACCAGTGCCTTAAGCCAGATGAAGGAGAGAAACAACCAAATATACTGGGCTGTGTGGATTCAATGGCTTGGCACATCAGAACCACAGGAGTACAAGGCTTTAGTGGACATTGATGCATTGTATTCTAATGCCACGATGTTATAAAAGGGAAGAACTCATTTGTGTTTCTGGAGTAACAGGGTTTCCTGAAAGCTATTGGAGGCTGAAGTGAGCCTAACTGGGAATGAGTGAAAAAAGCACTCCATTGTGACTAGCCCAGAGGCTTCTGTGAATCCTTGATGTAGACTACCTCAGAAGAAAGTGCTTCAAAGACCCCAAGTGGTATTGGTGGCTTTCCATCACATTCCACACTGGAGATTTTCCTTTGCTCAAAAAGTGGACATTCAAGTAAGTCACCTCAGTAAATATTACATATAATTCACACTGAATCAAATAGTAACTTAAACTTCACAGTACTAGGCTGAATTGTTGTAATATTTAGCAGAACAGTGTTATCAGTCCTGAGCAAAACCTTGGGCTTGATAGTGAGGCCAAAGCAGGATGCTGAGGGAAGGGAGATGCATTCCTTAAAAAAACAGCTGAAGGTCCTGTATTCCAGAAAAACACCAGTTACATGCAAGAAATAGCAGAAAAAGAACAGGACTACACTTAAAACAGAATGCTTGAGCTAGATTATTGCCTTTCTGGATTTGATGAGTAATTAATCCAGTCTGCTATTGTATAAGCTACTATCATTGCTTGAGGGAAATTGCCAGTAATTGTTCAATGAATGCTTACTAGAACGATGATTTCTCTTGAAAAAATAGGGGTTCAAATTTATTACATTTTGTTATAATATAATAACCTCCAGCTATGTTCTCATTAACTAAATTGAAATGACCTCTTAGGTCTCACCACCTGTTGGTCTTTGCCTTCATGGCCTGTAGACCCAAAGGCTGACAGAGATGTAGAACGTGGCTCCTTTTTATCTGTTTTGTAGTTCTTGTTTTTCAGATTCACTAAGTGTACTTGAACAATCTTTTCCCAGGCACTCATTATTTTAACACTCATTCTTGTTCCTTTTCTAATTAAACAGTTCCAATTTATTCTCAGGTGTCTGCCTCAAAGTGGAGGAAGCCAACTTATGCCTATGGCAATCTCTGGTGTAATTGTGCTTCTTTCTATTCGTGCCTCTTTTTGAGATAAATGCTGCTAGATTTAGACAGTCACATTAAATTGCTTTATATTGGACTAAACAGGATTGTGTTTTCAGTATTTTACCTTCGTTTAGTTGAAATTTTTGTTTGTGTGTTTTCATTTCTGTCAGTTGCTGAACTACTAGAACATGTTTTCATTCTTTGATCAGTAAACCTTCACTATTGTCCCTGATAGGTTATTTGGAATGCAGTGGCATGTGCAAAACTTTTATTTTCCTGTATTGTTTCTATCTGAAATATTTATTATTATTTGTCAGTATTTTCTCAAAATCATCTCTAATCCTTACAATTTTAGTAGAAGATTTTCCCCTGGAGGCTGGCAGATGTGAGTGCCATTTGCAGAACCTGTCACTTCCAAAACACCCTAGTTGCCACGTGGCCACTGTAGAGTGCTGTCTGCTGTTCCTTGGTGTTTTCTCTAGCACTGAGGCACATCTATTTGTTGTTGCCTCATATACTGCTTGTCAGTGCCCATAGTACATGCATTAGAACAATTATGAACACTGATCTTAGCAAAGAGCAAGAATACTCCAGGGACTGAGGGTGAAACAATAGGCTTTCTTTTGAGTTTCTGGCACTGAAAGAGGAATTCTTCTGATGTCTCACCCTTTCAATGGATCAGTGACAGTCTGGTGGGGACCTAGGCAACCAGATCTAGTTCCTGATTCAATGGCTGGCTAACCTGTTCATGGTAGGTGGGTTGGAACTAGATAATCCTCAAGGTAATTTCCAATCAAAGCCATATTTTCCAGTGTGAGGTTATGACTCTCCTGCTCTTCACTTAATTTCTTTAATCAGTTTCTAATGTTGCTAAATCCCAGCTCCTGAGGTGAGGATATAAAATATACTGTAAGCCAGGTCCCTTTCCTTCTGGTAGCTAGATGCAGATGCTTATTGAACTATCCATTACCAAAAGAAAATTGGCTTTCAGTCTTGATATCTTTCTAGCTAATGGGGAACTATGTGCCCCCAGTAATAGAATGTTGATTTGTTTTTCCCAATGAATACATAGATTTTTGTATTAATGTTAAGCTGCTCTTCTAATCCTCTTGCCAAGTACTTAAAATCCTAGTCCTCGGGTCTCAGGTTTTTTGTTGTATGTGCAATGCTTTTTTGCTACTACTTGGACTGTGGTAAAGAGTAGCCTGTGCTCTCTGCTCAGGAGTACACTGCTTATGAAACAAGCTATGTTTTGCCACCATCATTTTAGTTTCTCTTTCGTATTTTGATGATAAACCTTTCAGCTTATCCAGTTTGATCCAGCACTTGTCTATGATCCACATATTCCTTATCTGTCTATTCCAACACTAATCTTCATCTAAAATACGTTTTTGATGTTGCCAAGACTGATGTTTTGTGCATAAAATTACTCTAAGCAGAGCTGGGCTTGGTAGTTCTATCTGCACAATTGTTGATAATTACCAGAGTAGTAGTTTCTTCCCTAAAAATGAGATGCTAATTAGGTGGTTGGGGAGATTAAGCATTTGGAATGAAACCTTAGTAGATGATTTGGGCTTTGTTATTCGAAGTTTAGGTGCATGTTCAAAGACAGAACTGGGGGTTTTGGGAATGCAGGTTATTCAGAGTGGCTGATTTGATGGCTAACTGGGAGGCAGAGGGGCACTGGGGTGACTTACTGAGTTTCATTCGTCAGAGAGACAGGGTTCACAGAAAGCTATTTGCTGGTTTGACACTGTGGGCAGACAACAACTCTGGCGAAGAGAATGACAAATCAGTTGTTTCTCAGATTACTGATGTGACAAAGTTTGATCTCATTTTGAAATTTTTACTCAATGGAAGATGTGCCAGATACAATGAGACTTTCAACACATGCCACTAATTACAATAAAATACAAACAGGAATGAGGTGGCTTTCAAATAAACTCAGTTTTTCTGTCTGAGATGTAAGTTTTCTAGCTGTTCCTTTTCAGGGCAGCTGCTTCTACTTCCTGCTCAGCAAGTTTAAATGGAACAGCTCCAAGTCATGCCTGTGAGCTCCAAAGGAAGGATTTACTTTCCTGACTTGGAAACACACTTTGGCTTCCTGCATATCCCTGTGTCCCTGCATATCCCCACACTGTGGGGCTCCTACATGGTGGGTCACGCTCTCTGCCTCACTGTCTGGTCAAGGATAAGGGAAACACCACAGTTATTGCTGTTAAATGCCACAAGTTTGTATAAGCAGAGTGCTGGAAACAATGGATTTAGGAGCATTGTAGTTTGAACCTGACACTTTCTCCATCTTTTTCTTGAAACATTGCTGATATTTTCCACGTATTCTTTTAAAAAACTCCTTGTGAAATACTTTGCCAGCAGATTGTGGGCATTTGTACCTCTGGGAATTTGGCAGATGGATGTATTTCTAATTCTCTCGCTTTATTACTGGAGTCCCAAATTTTGCTAATTTTAACTACTGTTAACCTAATTTCAGGACAGCTGAGCTGTCTTTGTGACACTTTTTGTTCCTGTGTTGTGCTGTTTCTTTTCCTTTTTCCTTTTCATCTCAGCCTTCACAAGAGATAGATTTCTCCAATGCACCGAATTTTCTTTGTTAAACACCTTTTTTCCAGCTTTGCATTTGGATTTGGGCTTATTTGCATTTTTTTTATTTGTTTGTTTGTTTTACTTCTAGATTGGAGATTTATTATTAGTTAGTAGCTTCCACTTTTATCATCAGCCTATTTTTACCAAATGGCTTTCTTTCACTTGTTTATTTCTGGAATCTCCAGAGGTTATACAACTTTCTTTGGTCTAAAAATATACAGAAAATGGAGTGGACTCAAAGAGAAATGAATTTATGATTACTGTGGGAAATAAAACCTATGTTCATTAAAAGGGAAAAAAGTCCTATATGACTCACTGAAATACGGGGTCTTTAAAGATTGGCCTGCTAATATTTGTTTCCACCAGGAATGTGATTGGTGTCTTATCTCAAATGTAATGGCAATCGCAGTACAATGATTACCTTGCTTGACACTGATGGAAATAAGCAGAAAGTTCTTCATCCAGAGCACTTAGAGTAAAGGGAAACCATGACAAAAGTCAGCAAATACAGAACAGTCTATGTTGTTAACTTGCTGAGGAACTCAAGAAGTAACCGATTGTTATTTATTTATTTATTTGTTTGTTGAAAGAGTATTTTCTTTTTTTTTTTTTTGTTCATCCTGACAAGTTTTTAAGTATCATTGGTAGATGGGAGGTTATGTTTCTGAGTAGTCTGTTGAAAGTGCAATAAATGGCAGACTGGACTCTTGATCACACATATTTTTATATCCAGGTGCAGCTGTAGGACAAAGAACAGAAATGAAAAGAAAAATGGTTCTTCAAGCTGCCAGTCATGCAAATGCTTTTATAGCCATCCCCCTCGATTCAGTTAACTGTTTTCCTGTCAGATCTCTCTCTTGTACGCACACAGGTTCCCCTTTGATATTTTCCTTTATTCCTCTCAGAAGCAGAAGTTGACCAAGTCTAAAAGAAGCTGGTTTTATTTCTCAGAAGGGACTTAAGTACTTAAGAAAAACAAAACAACAACAACAGAAAACCTTTACATCTTGTATACAATTGATCTCTTTTTCTTCACTTGCCCTTTTATCACCTTAAGGAAACAAGATATTATTTCAGTTGGAAATGGGAAGCGAATGAAGCAAACCTACAATTTTTTTCCCCTTGTATGATTATAGGGAGCTCCTGAATTGACTACACATCAGCAAACTGGAAGGCTGTGTGTGGTAGAAGAGGTTACACCCTATGGTTAGTCACCATGTGCTGGGAGTAGGACCTCTTAGGGGACAGCTGGACTAATTCCTAATTTGGAAGACAAGGTGTCAGAACAGGATCCCTCTGGACTGACAGTGGTACAAACAGGTAAGCTACAAGATGATTTTGTATTTAGGTAAATGTAGAGTTTACCAGTTAGGTACTTTTAATAGCAGAAATGTCTTTTGAGGTGAAGACTCAAAACAAGGGAGAACTGGATTATGTAATTCTTACTTATGTCCCTCTTGAGCATTTGTTATCATTATGCAATCTATTTTTCCTAAAGCATATCCATCTCCTTGGTTATCTGTTGTTAATTTAATTTGAATGTACTTTACTTGTAAGACTTTCCTTTTCCTAATCTGCATTTCTACTATGTGCTGAGGTGAGATGGGTTGTCTAGATTGTGGGATGCTTTTTGTTTTAGAGACTTGCTGCATCAACAACCCCTCTCAAATGCTAAAAAAAGATATTGCTCAATTTTTAAATGATGAGCAGAGTACATTTTTATTATAGGTATATGTGGGGGTAGCATCATCTCTAAATTTGTTGAATACTCTGAAATATAAAAGGAGGATGGAAAATGTTGGCATTTATGTTGTATTAGCCTATGCAATTAATTTTCAGTCAAAAAAGTGAAGTGATAAACTCTGAAAGGTTTATTATTTCCCCTCTCAGTTTTACTTGTGGAGAAGATTAACAAAGCATTACAGATGTTAGGAACTATTATGGATAAAACAGAAACAACAAGCATTTTATTGCTGGAGGCATCCAGGAAGTTAATATTATTTATTTTAAATTCAAAACAACATGAGATGGTAATCACTAGATTAATCAAAAAGTTTGGTATCTTTACCTTTTGTTATGCCTTTACCTTGCTCATCGTGGAACCGTTTCAGTTTTGTCACTGTAGATCTTAGATCTACTACTGAAACAGTTGTCATTTTGGCTTTGTCTTTTAATTGTGCAGCTTTATTTCACAAATGTTTTAACCTTAACTTCAGCCACGAGGTAATGTTGCTACCACTTGTGCACTCTTAAAATCCATTTAATCGTATGTGCCCTAACAACAGAGCACGACACACAGTCAACCAAAGAGATCCTGAGGTTATGGGAAATTTGAACAAATGCCTCACAAGCTGCCTCTTTCTCTGCTCTCAACTAATGCAGAAAATAATGGGCCATTGGTGTGGACAGTGGCCATTTGTAACTGTGTGTTATAGTAGATCTTGTGTGCTCTCCCCTAGTGGCTAGCTCAAAAAACTGTAAAATGTCTTTGTATTGCAGTGCTTGGTTATTTTGAAGCTCCCATATGTCCATATATGTATATATATATATAGTGACTATTTTTTTTCCAAATTTTTTTAAATTATTATAACTTGGCAGTGTATTGAATTGGAAAAGTCAAATATCACGCTGTTAGAGAGGAGAAAAAAAACAATGCTATGATAACTGCCAATATAAATACCAGGATTTCTATCACATAACTGTATACATGCTTTAGATAAGTTATTCAGATTCCATCCTAGTTAGTTTAAATATGCTGTGGCTGACGTCCATTTTCCTCTTCTTTTGACACAGATACCATTTTTCAACTATACATAATAAAAGTTAAATATGTCTATCATATATCATAGACAAATACATGGTGTCTGTTTAGAAGGAATGTAGAAATTTTCATAAAACATAGGATTTAAGGCCTTATTGTTTTATTTCTCCTCTCCTGCAACAGCTAGATCTTTAGAGTGGACTGCAGGTTATAAATCTGAATGTAAAAATAATGAAACATTATTCTGGCATGGCTTCTCGACTCTCTGCAGATACTATTTATATGAAATGTTGCTGATGTGGCCAGTGTGCCAAAAGTACTTACCAAAATCAGCATTTTCAGCCCTACCCACATGGTGTCAATGCAACACTTCTTTGACTTTGAAGTGCTGGGAGTCGTGGGTTAATTCAGCATAGGGCTCTTGTCTACTGCTTTCTGACTGTACTTAATGTTTTCTGTGTGCTACTATGATGATGTTTTCTGTGCACATCTGTATGAACTGGGTTGTCCTCCTTCAACTGAATCCATGGTGGGTAAAGAATTGGCAAACACTAAGAATCATGGGCATGGAAAGGCAGAGAGTGGAGTTTTGCTCTTGCTTTTGCTGCAGTGAGTGGCTGTGTGGTCTTCAGCAAGCCATTCTGGTGGGAAAGCTCTGCTGCCCCTTTAGCCCCTGAAAGGGCTGGAGGGAGGAAACTGTGAGGAAGATTCTGGGTAAGATAAAAGTTAAGGGAGATAACCTACTTGTTACTGTCTTGGGCAAAACAGACTCAACCTGTTAAAAAATTGATTTCATGTATTGTCAATTAAAGTAGATTTGGACAGTGAGAAAGGCAGACAAAAATTAACAGAACACCTCCTCCCAGCTCCTATCTTTGCCAGGCACAGTCTTACTCCTTCATCCTGCTTTTGTGCCTCCTCCCCACTCCTCTGAGATAACTACCAGTTTGTAAATGTTGCAGAAGAACCACCTTGTCTGCAGGGCAGGCATGGCATGGGTCGAAATGTATCACTACTGGCAAAGAGGAGTATTTCTATCAACCACATAATAAAATGAAAATACATTTCAAATCTAGAATATTCTTCAAGTAGTTGCACCAGAGTTTGGCCTCTGTATAATTTGACTGCAGGTACCTTATGTAGGCATCCTGTATAGCAGACATCTCATCAAAAAATAACTTGTATTCAAATCTTGCACCATGCAGGAAATTTTGGGGCCATTGGATACATGGATACAAGCCGCTGCTTAAATTTGAACTAGTGATAGGTTAGTTCTTTATTGTGACAGAGACCCTTAAAAGTAAGAATAGCTGAGGCAATAACCAAAACATCACTAAGATGATTTGAATTTAGGTCAAATTTGGGGGATGTGACCCTACACTTGATATTTACATTCTTTATAGGTACCATCTTTATCCAAGGAAAAATATTTATTGCCAAACTCCTGGGCATTGCACAAGATAATCTATATTAGGTCTGACAGGTGCTTTTCAGCAAACAGTATTACCACCACTTTTTCTATCTGTTGTATACTTGTAGGATGCTTTCTGTCTCAGTGATTAGACATTTCTCATGGCACTGTGCTGTTAGCTTCTTCCAAAAAAAAACAGTTTCCAGGTCTGAATAGAAGGTAGTGATCTGTTTTTTTCCACTTCATGTGCCCCTTTCACTTTACCCACCCCTTCTTATTATGGAGAGCTGCCTGAGTTTATTGTCTGACTCTGATAAAGAAAATAGTGATAATGACTTGTCGATCAGTAAGAGAAGTATTGAAAAGAAACCTGCTGCAGGGAAGCAAAAAGCATGGGTGAGGTTGTACTCCTTGAGGATGAAAATGAGGTTCTTCATTGCATTTGTTTGCCCTGTGACTTTGGACAGCTCAGTGCAGGGGTTCTGTACACAGCAGAACAGCACTGCTGTGTGAGGAGTATGTTACTCTTCTTTAACAAGGGTGGATGACTGTGCTCCTCACTCTTGTCTCTATATTAGAATATGCAAGTAGTATAGGGTTTTGTTCCTGTGAAGCATTTTCAATTCTATGACTAAAAGCTTAAATTACCAAACTCACTTATACCAATGATCCTTCCCCATTTAAAAATACACGTATCACAAAGTAGTATTGTTTTATTTTTTGCTACATCCACTAGGAGTTGTTACCTAAACTCTTACTAGTTTGGTCCCATATAATCTCCCATATGTTAATGTTGCTAAGATACCATCACTTTCTTAAACCAATCTTTAATTAAAATGGCAGAAGATTTTAACATGCTCATCTGCTATTACATTAAGTCTTAGGGGAGGGATTGAGATACACATAAAATAGTTCTGGCCTACTGCTTTGCTTAAACTGCTTTCCTCTTCCTCTCCTTGAGGTTTTGAGGGAGCTTTTGATGAGTAGCTGCGCTGATGCTCATCTACTACGACAGCAGTAGCACAGGATCTGGATGGTAGAAATTCCTCATCCCTGCTGATAATTATGCCTTCTCTTGCCCACAGATCATCTCTTTTGGGAAACTGAGGGAAATATAGAGTTTAGATTTATTGGGTCAAAGAGTCCAGTCTGCTGTATTCAGTCAGGTATTGCCACAGATATCAGGGTCCGAGTCGATTGCTCTTGGGCGGGGAAGCACGACAGGACTCAATACATGAGTGATCAGGCTTCAGTTTATTACCCGGACAGCCTTATTCTTATAGTGTTTAAGACAGGGGCATATAGAAAATATCACACAACTATTGGTAGAGAGCCTTGAGAAAAACAACTTTAAAACAACTCCCAACAATTAACAGTAGTGAGAAACACATTCTGGAGGAGGCGACTTTTGATATCATCCTAATCCTAAGAAACCAGGCAGGAATGCGTCGGCAGTGGATGTGAAAGGCAGTGCTGGCAGGGCGTCTCCAGCTTCAAAGTGCACTTTTCCTCTCCCACTCACCACAGACCATCTCCTGCTTTTACTTTTCTCAAGGTTCAAACAGTGTAGTTCCCTTTGAGCACCGTATCCGCGTGGCCAGTGCATAACACAGAGCCCAAAGGGAATACCTGCTAGCTAAACAGAATAGACTACCAAGGACAGCTTACTCTAAAAAATACCTATAGTTAAATTATCAGCAGTCCTGTGAGGCTCTCTTCGCTGAAGGCAGGCTGAATAACAGAATCACAGAAGTTTCCCATAGACATCTTGGCAACATGGGTTGCTCAGCTGAAGCAGTTCATGTCCGCCTTGAGTTGTTTTTCACTTGGCCCAGGGACATCGTGACCTCCTATCAACATCTAATACTTTTCCATGAGTATATAGTCTGTGCTGCAGTGCAAACTATGCTCGTACATATCACCGTGACCTCCCTGCTCCTGCAGCCATTTCCCAACAAGGTATATCATAGGATCTCTTTCAAATCAAGAGCTACCCTTTTGCTGGCTAGAAGTAATAGTAGCAGCCTCTGGAATGCTTTCAACTTCTTTTATGTCCTCCCTGTTCTCCAGTCAAAATGCATTCATGGCCATTTTATCCCATCTTTTCTTCATCTTCTCTGTGATTTGGGCAAAATAATAGTGCTGTAAGTTTTTCCAGCTATTAACTTCCTGTGAACTTACCACCCTTCAATGCTATTCCTAACAAGGAAGAGAGGACTTTTCCTGCAAGAAAGTTCTGCTAATGACTCAATCTTTTTAAAAACATCTGAGAACTTTTAAGAGGAAAAGAAAATATCTTTAGGTCAAAGAATGCAGCGTCTGGGGCATGGACTATGATGTGGATGATCCAAATAATTTATTACACGTTCTAACATCCTTTATATACATTCACATGTTTTCTCTTTTAACTTTCCCACCCACCTTTACATGTCAGCAAAACAGTCCACAAACACTCCTTAACCTGTGCACGGAAGTGCTTATCCAATCAGGGTCATGAGTTGTTCCTACCATGCACTCTTCCTCCAATCAGGTTCATCATCACATGACCATTACCAGCTTACCTGACTTTGCTTTTCTTCTTCTGGACGTGTCCTTGGTTCTCAACCTTGCTTTCTCTCGCTGTTTATCGTGCTCTAATAATTTTTCTTGTATTCCCACAAAAGAAGAGGTTCTCAGTCATGTAGTTACACCACCACCACCAAAACTGCAGTTGTTTCTTGTCATGTCAAACTTCAGCTGTGTCTAGATTCCCAAGTATCATAGCCTGGCAGTATACTGAAAAGGTTAGTGTTACAGGCCTGATATCAACACTGCCATTTTGGGGAACTATGGTGAGGAGTTTATCAAAAAGCACTTGTCTGGTTCATTGAGCTGAGTGCCATTTATGGCTGGAGCATATTGGATTACTTGAGAAACATTTACATCTCCTGTATCATACAAGAGGAACACAGAACTTAAGGTCCAAGCCTGCTCTGTGGCATCAAACAATGGTTATGGAGGCAACTGGAAAATTTGCTTCAAAAGCATACTCCCCATCTGATATAAAATGCTAATGTGCCTGCATTTTTATTTCTTCTTACTTGGGAATAGTATTGAAGGCACTTTTCTGATTCAGGCTTCTAGTGATATCCCTGGAGAACTTGAGACAAACTGCTAGGATTTCTGCAAGGGGAACCCCCAGATGTATGAGTTTAATTACTTTAGAGGGATGTTGGTATTTCTTTTAATACAAAATGGAACTATAACATTTTTTCCTGGCTGCTCCCTCAGTCCAATTTGTACTTGATCTTTTTATTGATAAATTTAGCCCTCACTAGGTTCTTTTACTTCCCTCCCTCCCTCTCTCTTTCTCTCTCTCCCTCTCTCTCCCTTTCTCTCTCTCTCTCTCTCTCTCTCTCTCTCTCGCCTCCCTGCCTCCGTCCTTCCCTTCCCCCTACCCCCTCAGAGTCCTGCCTTATGGAAAGGGTCTTACTGTCCCTGTCAGGCACTGTCCACACAATATATAGAAATTATTTTTGCCCAAGAGAGTTACTCAAGTATAATTCAAACAAATGAGCAGATGCAACAAACAAGAGAACAAAGTTGAAACACCAGTGGAATAAAATTGGCTGGTAAAATTAACAAAGGTCAAAGCACAGCACCTGTCTTCTTGCAGAAGTCTACATATCATTTAACAATGGCTGTAGTGAGTTTAAAAGCATCTGAAGAAATGTAATTACTGTTGCTGTGATTTCTGAGCATTTGGAATAGAATAGATTCCAATTCGGTTCACATCTTTTTTAGTAAATCATAGGCTATTGCAGGCTGCTTTATTCAAAGTATTTATATTTTTAAACCAAATTTCTAGTGGCTGAAGAAGCAACCATATTTGTAATTCAGAGACTGAAGCTCAAGGAAAAGCAGCTGTGCTATAAAAGATTTCCGTGAACATTGGTACTTTCTTTTCTGAAGAAGTGTGACTCAAAGCTTGCCATGACTTATGATATTTTCTTCCTGTAAACTCATGGAAAAACTGCTACCTTCAAGATGGCAATGTCTTAAATAAAAAATAATGTTCACAGAGACACATCATTGAAAATGTGCCCATGTGAGAATAACGTGTTTCTCCTTCTTCTGACAGCTACAGTGAGAGGTGCATTTGAATCAGATAATTAATCTGTGTTACACTTCACTAATGGAAAATGATTTTTTTTTTTTAAAAGAAGCATGATAGTATGACAAGCACTATTAAATATTCCCTTTATTCTCAACTCTGACAGTGATTCAGAATTCAGATGTGAAATAACAATTTAATTCCGTATCAGCTACTTCAAATAAGTTGCCAGTATGGCTACTACTACCCACCACAACATTATGAATATGGTTCCCAAATTTATTTCATACTGTATATATTCGATCTAGCCAGTCATCTTTCAGCAATGAGCCCAGTGCCAGGCATTTCCTCTCCTTCTCCCCTGGATTTTATTACCATGCACTTTAGAAAGTTGCAATCCTACCAGTTTGTTATTATCACTAACGACAAGGTGCTTGTGTTGGCATTTGGCTGTTAAATTAGGGTTGGTTTTGACAACTTTTAGACAACTTTTGACACACGTAACTTCAACTTAGGAGTATAAGTGCAATTTCCTGCTGCCTCCATCATAAAACTCCATGCTCAGGTATGGCTGAGCTTAAGTGACTCTGCTCCTTATCTCTTTTCTGTTCCTTGAATCCTGTTGTAGGTGCAGTTCTTCAAATAATTAGAAAATAATGAACAACAATATCAAGAACAAAACACCTACAATCCCCTAAACTTGTTTATTTTGTAGAGGTTTTTTTTTTTAAGATTAAAATAATAAGAACCTATTAGATATATTATCTACCCAAAGAACTGCGAGAAAGGAAAGCAAGATGCAGAAATGTCCAGGATTTAGAGCTTTCAGCCCAGGATCTTAAGTTTTGTTTTCTGTTTTCTATCAAGCTGTAAATCTTAGTCATATCGTACCACATTTTGTTGTTAATAATAAATTTAAATTCTTCTCACGTGATTTTTCAAGCAAGTGTCTCAAAAAATAGTCTTGAATTCCAGTAATCTGTGTTGTTTTTCTTGCTATTAGTTTGGTAGGTTTTATTGTTGAATTACACCTCCAGGGATCATGTACTTATCAATTTCATAGTATCTAGCAGGTGCAGTTTCTGGATGACCTACTGTTACATCATTAGCTCTGTAAGAACCTCATATTTTGTTGCTTGTGATGTAGCTTAAGGAGAAACAATGCTCTCACTTTTTAGTAACAACAATTTTTCACTCTTCAGAGAGTGTGCTGTTAAAACAATTTTTTTTCTTTCTTACATATGCATGCTTAGCAAGGGCAACATTCCCAACTTTTATGTGCATCTTTTATTGCTTTTTAGCTCAATTGGTAATTTGAGACATGCAGTAGTTGTTAAAAATTAATTTATATGGAGGATGTTAAAGATACTGTATTTCATAAGAATTTCAAGATAATAAAAAGTGAATAAAAATTGAGTGATTGTGGGTTTGTTTTTTTTTTTTCCCTAGAATGGCTAAGTTTATTAACAAACGTGAAATTTATACACAGTAAGTGTTCTTATTTTCATACAGGCAATCTGAAATACAGTTTATATACACATAAATACGTATTTATGTATTCTCATGTTTAGAGTGAGGGGAATGTGTTTTTGGAGGGGAAGGAATGAATGGCTTCTGCAAAAATGAGGAGCATTTGACAATTTGTTTCTGATTTAGAAGTTTTAGAAGAAGGCTGCTCAGTTCTGGCTAAGTTTCCGTCTATTATCTATGAACTTTTAATGTAGTCATTTCTGAAGGAAAATAAAATGTTGCTCTGACAGAGTGATTTTTTAGTTCTGTAAATATGTGTGACAGTTTACTCTCAAATCTTTTTTGAGGAAAACTGATTTTATACTGTAAAATTCAATTGGGCTAGGGAGAAATCAAAGCTTGTTCATCAAACTCCCAGGTCCACCACTGAAACTTTAGTAAGTGCTCCTACCCCGTTCGTTTGGCATAATTCAATGGCATGGATAAGTACAAGGAGAAGAGAGAACCCCAGTACTTAGAGCAGTCCCTTGGAATATAACCTGAACTCAGCTTCAAGTGCACAGTCTGTGTCAGCTACCACTAGCTGATCGATCTTTGTTGTTGCAAGAATTTCTTTTAATAACAATATATGAATTCTGACCCCCTCCCCCCAAACAAACAAAAAAAACCCATCCTGTTCCTATGAGAATTTTCACTGTTGTTTGATATCACTTATAAAGTCGTCTTCTTGCCTGTTAGCTATGTGGTCACATGTGCTCTATTTAGGGGCACCTCTTCTGTGAGGAGAGGCTGAGTGACTGGGGCTGTTCAGCCTGGAGAAGAGGAGGCTGCTGCCACCTGACCCTGAGCTACCCTGTGTACTATACAGAGGTCACAAGTTTGAGATCCTCTTGGGTAAATTAAGATGAAATGACATCAGACAATTGGTTGAATGTTTATTCAGATTCCACTATGATACTTATATTTATATATCTATACTTTTTTGGTGATAATTTATAATGATATCCCTTGTGTCACATTCTAATATAACTTGAGAGAGAAAAAGATAAAAACAACACCACCAACAACAAAAAGATAGAGAGATTTCACCACTCCTGAATCCAGCAACATTGAGGTAGTCAGGGTTGTTCCTCAGGTGGTGGGCATGCACTGGAACTCTGATTCTTCTACCTTTTATGCTTAAGTGTCCACCACCCCTCCCACTCCCCAAGGAAGAGTTCAGTCAGTAGCTGTGCATGAACTCCCTGCCAACCTCAAGCATCCTGCGGTCCTGTGATTCTGTAAAGTAGCTAACTTCAGATCCAAAATTGTTTCTTACTCTGTTATGGAAAGGAAACTGTAAATGTAGATGAGTTCTTGGTCAGTGAAAGGAGAACTCTCTCCTGTCTATAGCAACTATTACTGGGAATTTTTGAAGAGGGTAGATGAGTTTAGGTGCTACAGCTTCTGCAGCCTTGCTGGGGCTGTCACAATTTGGAAGTTTAATTGCTCTGTCATTTATTATGACTACTAGAATTACAAGTGTTTCCAACTTTCCTCTGAAAATACTGTGGCCTGGTTTAATTTAAAGTGTTACCATAGAAAACACATTTTATTTACTGCAGTGGATTCATTTCTCATAAGCTGAACACTTAAATCCATGAAATTTTGGTAGCCCTGGAACAAAATCATAGAATGGTTTCTGCTTAAGTATTGAGTGAGATAAACACTAACTGCTCAGCAGTCTTTAAACAGCATTCTATAATATCTGTACAGAATATCAGTATCATCACTTTTGTGTTGCTGCTGCATTAAACTATCATAGCTTAGGACTGGGCTTCTACTGTGCTGGTGTTGTAGAAATATATATGAAAATATATGTAGTTCTTTGGGACACACAGTTGTTTGATTTAAGGAAAAGACAGTAATGAGCACAATAAGCAATAGGAGGGAAGTTACAGTTTGGGAGTAGCTTCATAGACATGCATGTTGTGATAAGCCTTAATTATAACATTTTTCTCTTCCCTTAGTCTAGTAACACCCCATCTCTCTTGGCATGCTTTCTAATAGCTCCCACAGTGGCTGCAAGGCTGTACATTTTGACTGCTCCTCACTCTCACCAATCTTACTATTTGGTGGTTCAGCTAAAGGGAAATCCAAAAACTTCTCTTACAGCTCCCTTGGAAATACCCTTTCTTACAGAAAGCCTCTTCAGGCACCATTGTGTTTGTGGTAGCTAGCCTGGACACAAGCAGGTTTTGGTTTTTTTTTGTACTTCTGTCTGTTACTTAGTGCTCCCCAACCCACAAAAACTCATAAATAAATCTAGAGCTAATTTTAAACAAACCTGTTTCCTGTCTCTAGCCAAATCAATCCAGATGTCAGGGCAGCTTGGACTCTTCACAGGAAAAAAAATCAAATGAATCTCAGTAGAATTTTGCTAGCTAGCTAGTGGATATACATACTGAAGTTATTTTCTATAGACTAAAAATTACTAGAAAGATTTTTTAATTCACTTACATCTTACAGGTAAAGAAGCCTGTATTTTAGGACCCTCTTTTTAGGATCCTGCTGTTGCTGTCTCCATTTTGCACCATGCATACACTCTGTTTTAGATAAAGTAGGCTGTGCTTAGATTGCCTAGCATTTTATATTAGAATGAAAAGCAATGGGAAGGTGTCATCTGTTTCCATCTATTCACTGAAGATACAATGGCTTTACAAGTGCTGGGATGGAAGCTTAACCTGCCTCAGACCCTACAATCATAGGACTACAAAATGGTTTGGGTTGGAAGGTACTTTAAGGATCATGTAGTTTCAACCCTCTGTTAGAGGTAGGGTTACCAAGTGGATGGCTCTACTGAGATCTTTTTCTCATAGTGAACTCCCAGTGGAAGATCAAAAGACATCTAAATGCATAAAATCTAATTTTGTCTTTGAAAAAGCTAGCAGTGTTCCTGTTTAGAAATAAACAAAACACAGAAAATAATTTGGGATGGAAGTTAAAAGTCTGTGGAAGACTTTCTGCTTGCTATTCTCTTGTCAGTCTTGTGCTGCTGTTGCTGGAATGTCTCACACTGAGAATTTGCTTCTGCTTGGGAAGATCTAACTGCCCTTTGTTATTTTCCTGTCAGGAACTGAACGTTCTGCAGGCTTCTTAAAACAATGCATGGATCCAAGAGACAGCACAACAGAGACCTGGGTGTGGCTGTAGTGTGTTCCCTTGGGTATTCCTTCTAATCTGGGGCTAGAGAGAGCTTATGAGCGCAGGATGTGAGCAGTAAAAGATCAAGCACACAGCTCTCATGGTGCAAAGCTGGAACTGTTCATTATTATTTATGGAGTTCCTTTCACGAGATAAGATATATTAGCATTTTAATTTTTACTTTGATCGTTGGCTGATGTATGCAAATAATTAATTATTCTGCTTACTCACACGACAATTTCATAAAAAAAAAACCAAAAAACAAGGAAGAATAAAAGTAAAAGAGAGGCACAATGTAAAAGAAGAGTACCTGTAGAATAAGGAAGTATTTTCAGAGCAGCTAAAATGTCACTCAGGCTGCAGAAAATAAATGAAGAATGGTTTTAGTAGAGAGATGTAAATTATTGTTTTAAGTACTCATAGAAGATGTCAGCATACAGGAAACCAACAAAATTAATGCTTTGCAGCTATGCAAATTTTAAACACACATAGAAGGATAGTAATATAAATAATCGCTACCTGTTGCAATATTGCCAGTGTCTGTTGGGCCAAAGAATGAAAAAAATTGATGATGTGTATCACGTTGTAGTAATGAATCTATTAGCAAACACTTGTGTGTGCCAGCATGTTGGTAGAATATGCAGTTCACAACAGAACTGCAAGAGGCCTGCATGCTCAGAATTTGGTTTTGAATTACAAAGTAGCTTCCCATAATGTTAATCTGCATTAGGAAATTTCTACGACTGTCACCTAGGCAATACCCCAGCAAATGAGATTTACTCGGCAAGGATGTCTGGTGAATTGTGAAGAATTTTGTTTTTGCTCTTTCCTTGAACAATGTGCACCCAAAGCAAATGCATCTTTGAAAACCTGCAGTGAAAACAAACCAGAAATCTTTTAAGCATCCTGTTATCAAACTGAGACAAATTTTTTCAGGTTATGTAATAAAATTTTCCTTGTTCTTTTTCACTTTTAAATGTGTGTTCTTGTGGTTTTGATTTTGTTTTATTGCACTGTGCTTATCACATTCTGGGATGGAGAAGACGTGTTGCAAGATCACAGTATCCAGGTGGCTTTCTTTGAGGATCAGTAGTTTCCAGGCAGTTGGAGATACAAAAGGGTAGCTGTGCCATTAGTATCATACCATTGCTTTGGTCTAATGTGAAATTTCATTCCTTTGTTTATAAATGGAGGCAATTTGGGTTGCACAGGCTGTTTCAATTAGTTTTTGTAGGTAGTCTGTCCTCTGACATCTATTACTTCAGACTTGCCTGGCATTTGAAAGCTGAAGGCTGACTTCAGATGTCTGAATTAATTTTCCGTAATTTTTAAATGATTTTCTGAAGAAGTGAGTTTGAAGATTGAGCAATAACTGTATTTTCTGTATCTTCTATTGCTGTGGAGATAAGAGTGGATAAGAAGTCCAAGACTTGAAAGCTTACCAGCAGCAGACACTTTTTCCCTCAGCAGAAGTTTGGATCATTCTTTCAAATTAGGACCAGAAATTGATCTCAGCAGTGTTTTTTCCCACAGGGGTGAGGGGAAATTTTCTGGAGATGATTTGGTACTGATTTAAAAAAACGTAGCACTGAGAGAGAAGAAAAATGCAGGTGGGTTTTTTTTTCCTTCTTATTACCTACCCCACATTTAAACCATTTGTGTCCTGTTGCTGTTTTCCTGTAGCAGAAACGAAGGAGAGAGGGTGAATGCACAGCTTTGTTCTCTGTGGATATCAGTCCTGTACTAACTACAGTTGTAATAAAATAAAAAATCATTTGCTTCTCTAAATTGGAAACAGGAAAAAAAATATAGTTATGCTGGTATGTTGTTGTATATGGCTGAAGGAAATACTGATATTGACAGGCTGCAGACAAAAGGTGATGCAAGGCATTGTGCTGCATAGCACATTGTGCTCCTTGAGGCATGCCAACACATGCTCACATTTGTATTGAATTGTGTTACCATAATGCCAGAATCCTGAATCAATGAGTAAATACAGATGTTTGTGTGCCATTGTAGATTGTGTCACTGCAGCAGAACTGCTGATGAAAAAATCATGGCTGGAAGTTTCTAGAAGAGATCCTAGTGGAAAGGCAAACAGTCGTGGGTGTAGAAGAGAAGTCTGCCCTCTGATAATGAGAATAGGGACAAACAGTGTAGGTCAGGAGGCACTGGCTTTCAATGATGGTGGTGGAGAAGTAACTCAGGGAGAGACAGCACATAGTACTGAGTGTGGTAAGAATGGAATGCATTGTGTAGATGCGACCTGTGGCAGGAAATTTTAATGATCTGAGCTGGTAAACTATCATATACATGGTGCCAGGAATATATCATGAGGCTTTCTAAAGCCAGCTGAGATTGCAGGAGCTCAGCTCTACAGGGAATTTGGCTAGAAAGCTCTCCAGCATTTCCAACTTGAGAAACTCTACCTGAAAGACTTTAAACAATTTTTTTTTTTTTTTTTTTTTGTGGAGGCTGTTATCATCTTTCTAATTCATTCTCTTCCTTATCAATCTACCCAAAAAAAAAAAAAAAAGCCTAATCTATGCTCATTTCAGAACTATTTCTTCTCTTCTTTTCTCCAGGAGATGAGGGGAAGAAGTTATTAATTTTCTCATTGTAATGTAGTCCCTAGGTCAAAGAATTATCCCTGTAATCTCTGTCTCCACCCCTCCACCCTGAACATTGTGTTTCCAGTTACTGCTACTCCCCTCTGAAATCTTTTCACTCATGCAATAATTTCTAAATAGTGGTGCTATGAGCAAAATACTCCCATTAGTATTTTACTCTTGTCGGTCTCTGAATGAGTCTTGATTATGGCACCATTATTAGTACCTTTTGCCTTACTGCAAAAGTCTGAATTGACAAAGCTTCTGATCTGAATCACTCTATGCCCTTTCTGAAAAGCTGCTGCATAGTGTTCTTCAAGACGAATTTGTGCTGTTGATTATTGCCACTGAAACAGAATGTTGTGCATAGATTATTTTCTCAATGTGTCAGACTGTATCAAATGCTCTCTGCCAAAGTGAGGGCAATCTTTTCCATTTCACTCACATAGAAAGTTAAGCGCACAATCTACTCAAGGATTGCAAGAATTACTGGGAATAATCTTCTAACCACTTATGTATATTTTCCGTTGTAGTTCCCAGTTAGGCTGTGTTTCTGCAATCTACTTACGGAAAGGTCACAAGAGACAGTCAACACCTTTCCTAAAGTGATACCTTTCAATCATTTACAAAGCTTATGAAGACTTTTCTAAACTTTGTGACCATTGTCTTGGAGGTCCACATATATCCTTGTATTTTTTTAGGTAATGCTAGCGCCTATTGTCAGGAATGCCAGAAGGGATTTGGGTGAGGAAACAAATTGCATATCTTGAGGTCTATTTCATCCCTGTTTTCTGTGGTAGAAATCCTGTGCTGCCTACATTGCTCTTCCATACTCTGCTAACTGTATTTAAGACTGATTAATCCATCTACAGAAATCTATCACATAAAACTCAGTTGTTTGTCCTCCAAGGAATAACTGGAACAAAGAGATATATTGGGTTATGAGCAAAAAACAGACAAACTATGATTTTGGAAAAGGAAATAGTTTATTCAGGAATGTATCCCATTCTTAATTAAAGATAATCCTTTAAAAAAGTCTTAGTTGAGCTTCTGCTTCTAGGTGTTCATTTTATTCTCCAGAAAGGTTAGGAACTTACTAATTTGCACTGGACTCACTTAGTAACCTTCAACTCTGGTGCAATTTTTCTACTTGCAAATCCACCAACAAATTTCAGGTATCTTGACATGGAAGTTTTGAACCTAACACAGATTAACTTGGACTCTGTAGAACTATAGGAGTTACTTGCACACCATTGATTCATGCTTGGGTCTACACCTACTGCTTTTGTTGCAGATTTGAGATGTTATACACTGCGTGTGTCATTTCAAAAGAAACAGTAGGTTGAAAATTTGTGCTGGGAGCCATGTGGTAAAGACCAGTGTGTTGAAAAGAGACATGATAGGCGTTTCTAATCATGGCTATCAGGATGAAGAGAAAGATGGGGTGAAGTGTGGAGGGGAAAACATTTTTCTTTTTCACCCATGTATGGTAATTTTTGTTAATATTTGAGGTACATCCAGCCTAAGCTAGAGTCAGTACCTACCTCATCTTTAGTAATTACTATCAGGCAAGAGAAGAGCTTAGTATTCCTTAATACACACACCTTAAAATCTGCAATTTTGTCCCTGCCAGAATTCAGCTTTACGTTATATAACAGTATAGTTTTTAAACCTGGTTCCTCCTCAATGACTTTTAAAAAAGAATATTATTTAAAATGTAATAGTATGTGCAATAATGCCTAATACATTAATGCCCCTGCACAAGCCCATCAAAAACAACATTAAATCAGAGGAATTTTAATATTGCTTTGAGGCTTATGCAGCAAGATTGGACTCCATAGGATGCAAAAACAAACATTCTGATTGTATTTCTGGAATCTGAGTATTCTTTATCCATGTACTTGCCAGCCCTTTTTTCTCTTTTCAGTTAAAAATATAATCTTTCCTAGAGGAAAGATAGCAAGCATCTTTCAGTAAATGTAAAGTTACTGTGGAGCTATGTTGATGGCTGCTTGACAGCTCAGAAGTTGTTGGGGAAGTTCAGCCTGGAGTGGGCAATGCCTTCCCTGATGTTACTGCCTAGTCTAGGCTGCTAAGCAGCCTATTAGACCTGTGCCACAAGGGATACAATTTACAGGAACAGCACTAGGGTTTATCTTTGGCCTGAATCTTTTCCCATCCATGGCTTTAGTCAACTAACAATATAATAAGAACTGCTTAAACCCAAAGCTCCTGTTTACTGGGATATTTCTGGGGTTCTGCATACTTGGACACACATACAAGGGTGGCTTTTCAGTCCTTTGCTGAGTTTAAATTATATCTTAAGACGTCTTTTATAAGAGTTTTAGATAATTGCATGTGTGAATATTCATTCTGACCCATTATTAAATGTAATCTCGGTCCATTTTATGGTCATGAGGCAGAGAATGTGATCATTCTCCAGAACCTTACAGTAGCAATTGAGTTGCAGGTTGTTCTGTCTGGATCAGAACTTCCAGTATGTTCTGTTATGGCATGATTGACATTGAGGTAAAACAACTGTGAGGGTTTGTTTGCTTTTTTTTCATCTTTTTAAGAAAAAGAACCAAACTTAGTACCTGTGTGTTCTACCAGACATTGTTTCAGTCTTCGCCTACTTGAGAAACTTTTCAGAATATTCTTAACGGGCAGTGAATATGTAATTAATTAATGTTAAAAATCAATTCAGGGCAAAAGTGTTTGATTTTCATAACTTCAGAATGGCCCACGGGAATGGTAGACCATAATTACAAACCACATCTTCAAATATTTATCTATCTTGAGAGCAAGAGCGTGGATGATACAGAGTTTAATCTGTTTACAATTGATTTTATTTATAGAGACTAACATTTGGGACCAAATCCAGTCTTAGTCATGAAAGATACAGAACTCAATAGCTTAAATCAATGAAAACTGTGAATACTTATCATATCAAGAGGTAATGAATTATGCTTTCATCTGAGTAGCCCTTAAGGTTTAGCTCATAGTGTGTTTAATCATATAGGTAAGACAGAAAGGATTTCAACCATAATACTGTGGCTAGCATGTCTTAGGCATGTGTTAATTGTGATGGGAAAAGAACAAGGATATTTCAGTCTACAGATTGGCTTCCTGACCTTTACTTACTTTGACACTTCTGTGAATGTATGGTAGCTGGAGGAGGAGGATTGGACTGCTCACACACCAATGTAGCCATGCTCTGCTTTGTGATGTATAAAGACAGAATATTATACTAGAAACAAGTCTCCCAAGTCCTGTGACTTGAGTGATTTAAATATGGCATTTTTGAGGCTTACATCTTACCAGCAGGATAAAGATAGGACAGGAAGGCACTGACCCACATAGAGAAAGATGCTTGGCTATGGTAGGGGAAGATGGAAATTGCAACATTCTTAAACCATGATGTAGAAACACTTTAGTTTTCATAGATCTATGGGAAAAATGACAGAAAAAAAAAGAAGTGTTTCTGTACAAATACTAAGTGAAGGTCTATGGTCAAGGCGTACGTAACATAGCTGTTCTGGCTACATGCTTGAGACTTGGAAAAAAGAAGATTTTTGAGAAATCAACATGAAAAGAAAGCACAGGAGATCATAAAGAAAGAACGGTATTTGTTGTTCTGTATCAAAGTGATTCTTCCCTTTGAGATTGTGCAGAGAATGCCAGAATACACAGAAAATATAAATAGAAAGATGCAGAGATTGCTCTGAAAGTAATGCATCTTATTTATTTCCATGCTACAAACTACAACAGATACAAATACCACAATAACAATGTTAGATAAAGAAAAATTTCAGCTACAAAGGACTGTTTTTCAACAGTCACCACCACATTCATGGTGGTGAGCAACTGTCTGTATGCTATGGTCACAAAAGTCTGTATGGCTCTTCAGAACAAGTCTTTCATATTTCTGTCATCAGTGCCATAATGCACCACCCACCACGTCATTGTGCTCACATCTACTGTTTATTCTCATAAAGTTGAGCAAGTGTTGATGACTGTCTATGTGTGCAATTTTTTATGCATGGAGGAATTCATGTACATGCTTTTTCTTCATCCACACTCCCATGTCAAGATGCCATTTTTGTCAGACTATATCGGACAGTTTCCAGGACTCTGAGATGCATCCCTTCAGGACCCATAGTCTAATGAATTTTGTTCTTGATTACATCTCTTGTCAAGTCCAGTTATAGTTGGGCTTTTGCCTTCCTGGCCCCATCCCTACAAAACCTAGCAGCATACCTGTATTCCTCCCAGTGTACCTATCCTGACGTCATGAAAATGTCTGTGCATTTTCTTCTCATTCTGCAGTTTAACCAGCAGGTCCTGGTTCAGCTGTGCTGTTCTTTTGACTTTCTTTCCTGATTTCCTACACCTAAGGATGGAGAGCTCTTGTGCCCTAAGGAAAGGTTCCTTAAAGATCTCCCAGCTCTACTCCACTCCCTTGTCCACAAGAACAAATTTCCAGGGGATTTTGTTGATTAACTAGCTCTCTGGAAAGCTGGAATTTGGCTTTCTTAAAACATAGGGTCCCAATTTTACTCTTTGTCTGTTTGGCACCTGTCAGGAGTTTGAACTTCACAGTTGCATCACTATAGTGTCACTACATCTCAGGCAATCTCCAGTCCTGATGTCACCAATCACTTCATAGGCATTGCTGAAGAACAGGTCTCCCCTGTTTCAGCGACCTTCATAAAACAGGACTAAATGGTAGGCTTAAACAAGGAGAAATTTTATAAAGAGACTGATATTTATTTTTGCAACAACTGCAATTATTCAGGGAAGACAGTAAGACCAACGTTTTCTTGAGCTTGGAATGATTTTGGAACCACTTCTGGTATTCAGCTTCATGCATTCACATGGGTGGGTACTTGAGACTGGATTCTGATACCATCAGAAGTTCAGGCCATTAAAAATGTGTCAAGTAAATCTGCCAAAATATTAGGCAGCCAAAATTTAACACATTTCTGAAACAAAGCTGGTTTGACCTATATGGAAATATTGGGTGTTTCAGCAAAGTTTCTTCATACAGGTGCACTGAACATAAAATGCAGACCAATGAATTCAGTAAAAGAATATAATTTGTGCTTATATACATAGCAGGGTAGAAAATATACTGTGTCACACAGCTCTGAATTTATGAAGAGATCTAGAAGACTTATTCATTTATCTAATGCCTCAGTAATTTTCAATTAACCACCTCTAAAACGTAATCAAACTTCTGCAACTTATCTGCAAATACAAACGCAGCTATATAGAAGCAGGCAGCTGCCTTTTCAGCAATGTCAAGTGCTACCAAAGCTGTAACTAATCTAAAATTGATCCTTTTTACTTTTGTATTTTCCTTTGCCATATGAGGGAGTACAGTAAAACAAAAAGAGTAGCTAATAATTTCCTGTATATATATAGCTTGGATATAAATAGTCCTGTGGCAAATGTTAATGTTCAATTTTTTCAGTTCCCTTTTGTTTTTGTAAGGTAACAAGATAAGCACAATTGGTTTTGTGTAGGTTGCTAATGCCTGCTAGATGAAAGACAGAATTCAAAGAAGTTAATATAGAAAGTGGATTTGACTTACCTTTCTTATCTCCAATACAGAAGAGCTCCTCCTTCAGTAAAATCAGTATTTCTGAGTACTGTTTTATTCTGTAGCAATAATCATTCTACATCTTCCCTGTTAATTTAATTTACCTAAAATATTCCCGGATCTATTTTACTAAAGGAGATAGTCAGCAATGGAAAAGGAGTAAAATCCTAAAACACAATTTTTTTCCCTCGTGGCAAAGAAATGGTGGTCATAAGATTCCCTTTGTGAATATGAAGAAAGATGTTACATGAAAAATACTGACCAGGTGACAGTTGAAAAGTGACACTAAGGACCCTATCTCATTTTCTTTTAAAAAATAAACACAGAGCTTTCAAGTGCATGTAGTTATGTATAACACACAATTGCTACTAGCAAATAGCAAAAGGAAAAGGGAGAAAGTACTGTAGAAAAGAAAAAAAAATTAAAAAACATAATATCATCCTTCATGAAACTTTTTTTTTCTTTTTTTTTTGCTTTAAAATCTCATAGTTCTGATTATTCAGCTGACATACTCAAGTGATCAGTCTTCCTCAAAAATCAGAAGAAAGGCTTTTGTAGAATTCAGTTCCATGAATTGGTGGGAGAATCCCTTGGTGCACTGACTAATCATTGAACTTTGTAACTGTGCAGATACCTTGCTATCCAGCACAGGTATTCATGCCACATGACACAAATCAAAATGAAACAGGGAAAATAAAGGTGTACTGTATTTTAGGGCAAAGCTTATTAATAATCAGCTGCCTTTATTTGATTTACTTGAAGTAGAAGAGCAGATAAGACTACCAGGGTTGCAATGCATCCTCTTTGTACTTCCTAATGCAATCTCAAAGCCCGTATATTCAGAAACAAAACAAAAACAAACAAACAAACAAGCAAAAAACCAAAACACACCGAACAACCCACTGTTAAAATTTGTGTTTGAAATGTTTTTTTGCAGTGACTCACTATTCTGCTTCAGTAAACAAAATTATTTAGTAAATATTAGTGTTGCGGCCTTATGTAATAGCCTACTTCAATGCTGATGAAAAAAGTTACTGAGTGGGAGTGAGGAAAGAATGATGCCTTCCTGTAGAAAGAACTTGATTTCAGGTCCCCACTGAACTGCCTTTTGAAAATCCAAGTGTATTAAGAGGTTCTCTTAACACATTTTCATCCTTTTTTTTTTTTTTCTTCCAGGAAATCCATCAGATTTTTAGATATTGCTCTTCCTTAAAGGTAAGAAAAATGTTGATTCTTTCCCAGAATCATACTGATGCATGCGTATATCACTTCCATTACCATTTTCACTCAATTTTGTTCCCAGACATCAGATTTACTGGTCTATAGTATCACTCATCTTATTAGGAACCTCAGCAATATTCCTGCTGTTGGCCAGCTGTCGTGTTGACACAGTTTTAAGCAAGAGGTTATATATTTGGCATTTAGTAATTCAGCTGTTTCATCCTGAATCACCAGGCACGTATAGGTAAATACTGACCTGTTACACCCTCTTTTACTTGTTCTCCCTATATCTGCTTTCACTGAGAAAGCAATAGGGGTCCCAAACACAAGTATGGATACCTTCTTTGCTGGGGACTTGAGGAAATGTGTAAGATCAGTATTCGATGTTTCAAGGCCTTGGGTCTGAGAGTACCAAAAAAACCCTGCATGTAATGACTGGATAAACCCCCAGCCTATGTCTGGCCAGAAACAATCTTCTCTCAACATTATGTTCAAGACCAATAGGCATTTTTATATCTCAATGCCTAGTTTCTCTTCTTACCTTCCTTCTTCTGAGGTGCTGCTAGCCTTTCCCGAAAATTCACTCATTATATACTCTGTACAGCTAGGTCTGTTCCCTAGCATATGACACATCATAGAATCACAGAATAGCTTGGGTTGGAAAGGACCCCAAGGATCATCAAATTCCAACCCCACAGGCAGGGCCAACAACTTCCAGATCTGGTACTAGACCAGGTTGCCCAGAGCCCCATCCAACCTTGTCTTGAACACCTCCAGGGACTATCACCATCCATAGCCTCTCTGGGCTGACATATAAAGAACTTCCCCCCCAACATCCAGTCTAAACCTTCCCTCCTTGAGTTTAACACCATTCTACCTTGTCCTGTTGCTGACTACCAATGTAAAAAGTTGATTTCTTTCCTGTTTATATCCCCTCTTAAATCCTGGAAGGCTGCAATTATGTCTCCCCACAGCCTTTTCTTCTCCAGGCTGAATAAGTCCACCCTGCCTTTGTAGGGAAGTCTCTCTAGCCCTCTGATCAAACTCATGGCCCTCCTCTGGACCCTCTCCAACAACTCCCCATCTTTTCTGAACTGGTCCCAGACCTGGATGCAATACTCCACATGTGGCATCACGAAGGCAGAGTAGAGAGGGACAGACACCTCCCTATACCTGTTGGCAACCCCTCTTCTGATGGAGCCTGGGATACCATTGGCCATCCAAGCTGTAGGAACACACTGCTGGCTCATGTTCAGCTCTTCATCTACCATGACCTCCAAGTCCTTCTCTGCAGGGCTACTTTTGTGTTCTTCTCCCAGACTCTATATGTATCTGGGATTGCTCCAACCCTAGTGCAAAACCTTGTACTTTGCTATGTTGAGCCTCACCATGCTGTATGTCTCTTCTGTGTGATGAAATCTTAAATCCCTTTGAGATGAGCTCCCTAATTGCCAGATTATAGAGTAAGGTTTCCTCAATTACTCTTACTGTTGAACAGAATAATTCAATAGGCATTGCAAAGCTCTACAGACTAATGGCTGAGGAAATTGCTTGGGTCTTGGAAGCCTGGATTCTTGTCACTGCACTAATGAGTGTTTAAATTATATGCTATTAATAGCCCAGTTTCAGAGGACTGTCTAGGTTAGTGGCTAGAACAGTAAGCTACAAGATGCATATTACAGATCATCAAACAGAGGAAGATATCTGTTCTGCATCTTGGATGTGTGGCTGAGCATACAAAGCATGGTGCAGGCATCATTGCATTGCACTCTTCTCTGTGTTTTGTGGAGAGCAGTGATAAATGCTGTGCACCAGGAATAAGCTTGTATCTGGTAATCTATCCTGAGCACTGTGTGGCAACATTTTATTCCATAAAGTGCCATGATCCTTCAGATGGAATTTCTTTGCTGATGAGATCAGGTTCCCATATTTCTTCTCAATTTCCTGGTTAGATGACTAACTCTTTCAGTGTAATCCAGAAAGTTTATAGTTGTAACATGCAGGTAAATATCATGGATCATATTAGGTGCCTAGACAACAAAGAAATGTTATAGTGCTGAGAAATATGGCATTTAATTTTATGGTTGGTGTTATTAAACCTCTAGTTCTTGTCACAGAGGCTTAAATGATTGTCTTTGGACCAGAATGGATACTTTGAAGAGAGAAATTTCAATAGTTAGACATTTTCATATTAAATAATTTATGTTCTAGTGTAATAGCATTTATCTTTTTGCACAGTTACTCTAAGAATTTATTTGAGTGAAAGTAAAATTAAAAAGTTATGATTCAAAAATTCATCTACAAGGAAATATTCTGCTAACAGTAGCATACACCACACAAGATACTGAACTGCTATTCAAAATAGGCAAATCTTGACAAGATGTTCCAGGATCCACATAATACATATTTCTGTCATAAATGAGCACCTTCTCTAATTAATTTTTGAAACCAAGTAAATACAGATTCGTAGATATTCAAAGATAAGACTGTGAAGTGTTACTGAGCTCCTAATCTAGATTCTTCTAATAGCTTCTAATACAGTTGTGGAGTAGGGGGGGGGGGAAGAGCGGGGGGAGAAAGGGGAGGGAATCAGGAGGAGTGGGGGAGCTGATCATTTACTATTTCTCAAGTATCAAGATTCTAACACATCCTCCAACACAGTTTGGTTGTGTACTTAGCGCTAAACTGGTTAATGGGAAGAAGCTGATGATAGCCAAAAACAACCTCAAAAAAGTTCATTCCTGGGAGAATAAGGGTCATCATATATTCTGAGAAAATGAAGAAAATGCAATATAATTTTTTTTAATAGATGCTATAAAAATGCTGATATTTTCCTTGCTGGAGGAGAGTAAGTTTGCTTGACTTATTGTAAGAAGTAAATGTTTACGTCCATGGTGGACTGGGAATTGTACTGCTGTAAATATTATTGCTATATGTAGCAGTTATGGAAAAAAATAATCTATGAAATCATTATTATATATAATAACATGTAAGTTGCTTTGGGAGTAATGTGTCCTATTAATTTCCATGGAAACTACCACAGATACAAAGACTACAATAACACTACTTGATAGAAAATAATCTTGGCTAAAAAACACTATTTTTCAACATAGTCGCTACCATTAGCCGTGCATTTTTGCCAGTAATGAACAAGAGCCTGCGCATTCCACTTGTAAATACTTCATTGAGATCCAGAATGTGGCTTGCTTTCATCTTGCTGTCACAACTGCTGAAACACAACATCCACTGTCTCAGTACATCCACATTCACTGTTTGATCTCCATAAATGTTCAGCAAGCAACGGTGGATGTCAATGGATTCAATATGTTGTTCATGGAGGAATTCTATTAGACATCTTTCCTTCATATACACTTCAATATCAGACTCCATGCTGTCAGAATGCCCCTCTGCTGCCATCTGTTGCATGGAAACAAAATGTAATGGAACATTGGCAGGAACATTTAACATCTGTTGCCATACCACCACCATCTTACACTGAGGGCCAATGATGCAAAATATAAGGCATTACTTTTGGAGCAGCCATTTTATGTTTATTTGGAGCTAAATATCTGATGTTAAACATCTTAAAATTAATCAGTAACCTTATCCTTTCATTATATTTCAGCAAGCTAAAACTAGTAGGACTCTCCTCACTGAAAATAATACAAAGGTTTGAATGCTTAACACAGGAAAATTCTAGATCTATAGAGAATTGTTATCAGGTAGCTCTATTTTTAGAGATTTCTAAGATACTATATTGTGCCAGACAGCTTTATAAACCCAAATTAAGGTTCTGCTCTCTGTAAGAAGCAGAAATTGAGTTTTTATGCTTTGAATCTCCTTTGAATATACACAAAAACATGTTCATTCCATAACCGTATTTATTCAATCTTTTCATGCAGAAATATGCAGGGTTGAAAATATAATAATATGCACAGTTCCTCAGTGTCCAGATAGAAATTTAATAAATTTAGAAATTTAGTCTGTATTATTTGTGACCATCATACTACTGATAGAGATAAAGTGCTCTCCAATTATCCATTACCTCTGATTGCGGTGCATACTGCCTCTTTCCATAACTAGCATAATTCAAATAATTATTTTAATATGTCTGTATTCATTTAATATTCTTACTGTAATGCTACAGGAGAATGAAAGCCACAATGAAAAATAGACATCCTAATGATTTCTGCTCAGTTAGTTTGCTAAGCATGTGCTCTGCATCCATTTTTTTCCATAATCTGATGAAAGACATTTTCAAATTCATATTATTTTAGGAAAAGGTTTTATGTCCAGGGAAATGACCACTGTTTGCTTGCATAGGCACCATCCCATCACTTTGTTCAGATTTGGAATACATGCACTCTTCTGCCAAGCATCAAAAGATAATGCTTGTACAGGAACTAAGAAAGCCAGCAGGAGCAGGGAGGTGATCATCCCCCTGTACTCAGCTCTGGTACGGCCGCACCTCGAGTACTGTGTTCAGTTTTGGGCCCCTCACTACAAGAAGGACATTGAGGCCCTGGAGCGTGTTCAGAGAAGGGCAACAAAACTGGTGAGGGGCCTGGAGCACAAGTCTTATGAGGAGCGGCTGAGGGAGCTGGGATTGTTTAGTCTGGAGAAGAGGAGGCTCAGAGGAGACCTTATTGCACTCTACCACTTCCTGAAGGGGGGTTGTGGTGAGGAGGGGGTGGGCCTCTTCTCCCTGATAAGTAATGACAGGACGAGAGGGAATGGCCACAAGTTGCGCCGGGGAAGATTTAGATTAGACCTGAGGAAACATTTTTTCTCTGAAAGAGTGGGCAGGCACTGGAATGGCCTGCCTAGGGAGGTGGTTGAGGCACCATCCCTAGCGCTGTTCAAGAAGCGTTTAGATGAGGTGCTAAGGGATTTGATTTAGTAGTTGGGTAGGGATAGTGATAGGAGGGTGGTTGGACTAGATGATCTTGTAGGTCCTTTCCAAACTCATGAACCTATGAACCTATGAAAGCGTACTAGATGTAAGTAGCATAGGATTTAGCTTAATTTTCAGAATTTGTAAACAGATGATGTAATGATCGTTTTGGCAAAATAAACGAGCTAAAAATTCCAAAAGATCTGGCACAGAACTCCTAGTGGGCTGATATAATTCACTATTTGCTTATGCTATGTTCTGCACAAGTACAGCAGAAAAGACTCTGCACTCTTTACTGATCTTTTACACATACATTTGGCAAGACTTGAATATTGAAAAGTCTCCTTGAAAGTAAAATGAGTTAATCCTTGCACATGCCCAGGATAAACTGTGTTAGGGTGGGCTGGTCATTACTAATTATGACTTTTTTACTTGGACATTGTACATAAGCTTGGCTTAAATAAATGTTATGAAGTTGGAAAATGTAGGAAACTACTGTTTTAATGTAGCAATAAATTACACAGTTTTAATGTTCTCTTAGAAAACTACCTGAAGAAGGCATATTGCCTTCATTGCAGATAGATCAGTGAAAAGCTCTTGAATGCAGTTACACCCAAAGATACATAAGTATGCATCACAGAACACAGAAAAACAATGAGAACAGTGTAAAAACTGTTAACAGAAAACAGCACTGTGGCCTTCTTCTTTTAAGTGATAAATACTGGACATTCCTTTTCAAGCAGGGCACTTCAGTGTCAAAGGAGGCTAGGCAAGGGCAAATTTTTGTTGGCAAGGCATAGAAAACACTTGTGAATATATACAACATAGGCTCCTCAGTTAACTGTTCTGAGTCATCTTCTAAGTATTTCTGCTCTGTAATGTTAAACAATAGAAGCACATGGTACAGAAAAACAGAAGAGACTGCTCTGCCTACAGAGTCTGAATAGCTCCCAGGGGAGAGATACTCATCTAATCCTGGATCCTGGGCACAGAACGCAAACAGGGGCAGTCTGGTGCTCACGGGACTTATCCATCCACCAAAACTGAGCAGAAGAGGAGGGATGTTGCAGTTCTCTCCTCTGTCTACTGAGGACTCAGACTGTAGAGAAGTGGCAAGCCCACAGGTTGAACTGTTTTTTAGGAGCGCACACCTCTTACATTAGGCAAGCCAACTTTTGTCGTTCAAGACTTGGGCCAAAATTATATTTGTATTCCACAGTGATAAAATCTGTTCCTAGAATGTGTCACTGTTATTTAGTTACTAATATTCTTTCTTTCTAAGAAATTCAATGATGGTGGGACATCAGATTTAGACAGTTTCTTTTGTGTGTATATTATTTATTTGGCCAAAACATTATCTCTCATTTTTATAATTACACTTTTCAATTTTCATGTCTCAGATTTTTACTTTTTTTTCCCCAAAGTATTTCCTGTTACTTCCTTTTTAGAATTGCAGCTTTGCTTTTTTCTTTTTTTTCCCTGATTGTAATTTTTTTCCATGTCACATTGTTCATCTTTACAGTTTGAGCATACCGTCACAATGACTGTTGTCTTATTTTAATTTCTGCCTCTACTGTCATGTTTTACTTTTCCATTGCAGGCCAGAGACCAATGAATAATACTCGTCCACTTGAATTGCTTTTAACTACTTAGTAATTACTTACAAAGATTTTTTTTATGATCATACCTGGAGGCATTGCTGTGCAAGTATATGCATCACCTCACGCTGTGCGTAGGTGCCTATTATCCCTCCAGTGTGTGAACCGTGAACCATTCTCACAGTCTGAGCACCTCTAACTTTCCAGTCAGCTCACAGTCCTGAAGTTATGGGGCCACATGCAGGCACAAACGTATTGGCAGAATTTGTGCCTACAATACAGTAGCCACCTTTCTGCAAAAGTAAGCCATTGTGTTTCAAGAGAAAATCAAACCTCTGCACAGATTGTGTAATGCTTCTTTTATTTCACCTGCTGTAGATTTACCCTCTTAACCCAGCTTCTGCAATTAAAACTACCACTGCATTTTAGGACAGTCCTCAAAAGCAAACATTCAGACTGTTTAAAAATGTATATGTGTTTACATCCGCAAAGAGATCTTTGTGTAGAAAGATATTAACATACATCCCTTGGCACCTGAATTTGCTCTGTGCAAAATCTTGCCCATGGAAATAAAAATGCTGTACTTGAAACAGAGTCGAACAGGTTGGAAGGAGTGAGTAAAACTGTATGAATAATTTATTTTTCAGCTATAGAATTGAGAATTAGGAAATTTAGGTTATGATTAAACCGTATTCAGGAGTTTCTTTTCAGCAGATGCAGTTAGAAACTCAATGAAGTAAAAACAAGTAGATTTTTGTAATAAAAGAGAAAGACATGAACATATAACATGATTGTAAGTGGCATAATTCTATTGTTAGCCTAAGGCATGTAGAACACTACAAAGTCTGAACCTCTTTGTGGCTTTACGTGGGGAATCTGGCCCCACAGGACATCAGAATGCTGTGAGCAGAGACATTCTCATGCAATCCTTTCAGTATTTTGCTGCATTGGAGAGACAGCTTTTCACCTGTGCAGGAGAAGACACGATGGTGATCAGCTTATCTGTCAGACCACAAAGGCATGACCACATTGTGAGGCATTTTTGCTTAACATCAAATTTAACAGCCTTGGAAGGTGAAATAGATAAATTTCTGTTCTAGTTACCTCAAACAGAGAAGAGAGCATGAAAAATGTGTAAACTAGGATCACTGAATAACAATTATTTGAGAAATCAGACCTGGGCTTTACTGATATACTTTTATCAATACAATTTCAGATGATTTATCTGTCACGTAACAGCTTCCAAACAGGTAGTGGTTTGGGTAAAATACTCTATCAGTCAGGGGAGAAACTTCTAAACAACCATCAAATTTTGGGGGAACTGCAGTTTCAACCAGGTATAAAAAATGCGACAATTATTGTAATTTGTGTGGTAGACATATTTGGTAGCATGGTACTTGTGTTCTTCACCATATTTCTAGCCTCCTTGGAAGTGTCTTAGCACACAGTTTTATAATCCTACTTACTTTTGTTGACACTGTTTATGTTTGCATGGTAGCACAGATAAATTTAATAGGCAGATACAAGCTAGACTGTACTTTCTACCAACTCATACTGATGAACAGTACATTAGATATCCTGTCCATAATCATGGCTATCAAAACTGGGTTTTTTTGTTGTTATTTTTTTAAAGTGAGACCAAATTGCTAACTTCTGCAAAACTAGCCTTTAGGTTTAGAAGACAGGAAAAATTTATGAGGTACAACTGTGATACTTTCTTTTAGCCACCATTACATGTTGATTTTCTAAGTTTTCTCTAGGAGTTTAAAATTTCTGATAAATCACAGCAAAAATAGCATAGTGGGTTTTTTTTTTTTTCCAAACAAACAAAGGCAAACATTTTACAATGTGGTATTTTTTTTTCATTAGTGCATCACTCAAAATTTTATAAATAAAGAAGGGATGTTTCATGTCAGATAGCAACTCTGTTTTCTTTTGTCTGTTTTGCAAAATATGCTCATAATGCACAAATTACAAAAAAGCTTGATGAAGTTGAAAAAGAATTTGCCAAAGCTGAAGTGGCTCTACAGAATTAATAAAGAGCACTTGCAAACAACTAAAAATTGCTTTAAACTAGCAGTTTAGCAGTTCTAGCAGCTTCACTGCTTGAAAGTGCTGTCAGTGTTGTAGTTTGGGCATGGGAAGGGCAACAGGACAAGAAAAAAAAAGGCAACTTGAGTGTTAATGTTAATAAAAGACAAATGAACATGATGGCATTAGCTTTTAGTGAACTGTCTTTTTCCAACTTATTCAACAGAACAGAATAAATGCTGAATTTTCACACATGAAGCTAACAGTAAAAACAGCTTCAGGTATTGTGAAAAATGAGAGCTGCTCTGAAAGGAATGCCTCCTATTTCATAGTGTAGGCCCACAGCAACAACACTGGATGGTGGTATAGCAGCAAGGGTTCAACCTTACCACCAATATCTCACTACACTTTGTTGCTATAGGACATATGACAGCAGAGGGACAGTCTGCCAGAATAGTGTCTGACACGGAAGTGCTTATGAAGGAAAGGTGTCTAATTGAATTCCTCCATGTAGAAAAAAGTGGCACCCATTGACATTCATTGTCGCTTGCTTGCTGAACACTTATGTTGATGTGGATGTCAGTACGGTGAGATGTTTGGGTTCTATGTTTTAGCAAAGTGCAATGGCAACGTGAAAGATAAAGCTATGTTCTGGATGGCCATGCACAGCTGCCACGAACTGAAAAGAAGAGCTTATCAATTAGCTCATCTATGCAAATCAGTGGATTATGAACAGAGAACTGTGTACAGAGCTGAAAATTGGCTTCAATGCACTGGAAACTATGACTGCAACATTGGAGTACTGCAAAGTTTGCACCAAGTGGGACAGAAAAAATACTGTATGCAAGTTTGTAAGGAAAAATTGAACCAATTTGAGGCTGAAAGTGGTACATTCCTGGATCCTCATCTGATGATGAGACATGGTGGAGTCAAAACTAAATGAGAGGGAGTCAAAATGGCAGTGCTTGGAGTGGTGACATGTAGATTCCCCACAGAAGAAAATGTCCAAAATGGAGCCCTGAGTGGATGAAGTGAAGTGCACTGTCTTTTGGGATAGGAAGGGGGTGATCTTTATGGATTTCCTGGAATCTGGACAAACCTTCAACTCAACTCAAACTTCTGGTTAGGCCAGAGAAAAAGAGAACATTTCTCTTGCAACGTGATCATGTCAGGCCCCATAGCAGTTTGAAGACTGTGGAACACATTGCCATTCCTGGCATGAGGTGTGTAAAGACACATGTAGATGTTATATCTACACAATTTGGAGAAGACTGCCTAGCTGAACAGAGGAATGAACTGTCTACAGTACTGACTAGTATGTGACAGAGAATTTGACAATATATTGCTCTCAGCACTGTCTGACATTTGCATTGCCTTACCTGAGGCAGTATCGCTTACCTATATACCTTATTTGTTCTGCAGTAAGGATGACAAAATGGAAAATGTATTCCTCCGTATCTGTGAGTGGCTTTCTTATCCAGATGATACGTCTGTATGAGATAGAAAATCACAGAATCATAAAATCACAGAAAAACGAAGTTTATTCAGACCGGCTTCAACACTGATACATTTTCAATAGGAAAATTAATCTGAGGAAAATCTTCTAGGATATACCTTTTAAGAACTACAATAGAAATTTCTTGATTAAAGCTTGAAGAACTTTTATATTATAAACTTGAGTTTGATCTTCCAAAAAGGTGAAGAATCTAAAATGGTTGTCAGGAGTGAAGAAACCATGTATTCTGCTTATTTTCTCTTTTGCATCAGACTAATGTAGATCCTGGGTACAGAATATGAATGCATTTAGTTCCAGACAGAATGAAAAGTACCAATTTTTCCTTTGAGAAATGGTCTGTTTATTTTAACTTTTTTAAGCAACTTGGTGTTAAGCAATTTTAAAATGTCACTCTGAAAATACAACAGTTACTAACTTGATACTGAGTTGCAGAGATGGCTTTTACCCAGCTGCAGTGCAGGAGCTTTAAATCCTTAGAAATATCTTCTAAACATTGAAACTGCATAGCCTTTTCCTCAAAAACACATTTAATGTTCGGTTGAGTGATATGGAAATAGAGTGGATAAAGGAGAGAAGTTAGATGAATTACATTCCCAAGAACAAAAATTTCATAAAACTTTCTATCACTTAAAATAGTAGTTTGGTTGTCAAGCTTATGAAATGCCAGCCAGCTTGAAGTACATTTCTTTATAACTACCATCTTTCCCTTGCTTCCATTTATTCTACCACTGTATAAAGTTTGCATGTTTCTTTGAGAGATGATTTCTACAAACTACATAAAAGGACATCTGAGTATTATGACTATATCTGAAATGCTTTAGGTATGATGGTGACAATAAGCAAACAGAATTTTGTGATATGAGATTTGAATGCACTGCAAAAGTTGAAGAATCTTCCAGCAAATCAGAACTGCAGAACCAAATTAAAAACCCCAGTAAACACAATCTAAGAAGCAATCTTACACTTCATATTCTGATTTTGGAGGAGTACTGACTATAAGAACCTACACTGTATTTTAAGATTCAAAAGCAATCATACATGCGACATACATACATTTGTCATTTTCTAAAAGCAAAGTCCACATATTATAGTCTATTTTGTAATCATTAATTAAACTAGAATGAACTTTCCAAATATAACAATGCCACTGCAATATTCTGATGTTAAAATGGAGTCACTGATGATAAAGTACCAATGAGAAAATATTTATTTTTCAAATAGAGCTAAATAAAATTTATTTATTGAGGATCGACTGCTACCTAAATTAGAAATGACATGTAGATGAAAAGCACAGCTAATATTGGCTTGTGCACTGCCTACTCTGGAAGGCACAATCTTATAATTAGATGAAAACACTCTCACTGTCCAGAAAAAAAATAATTACTGGAATCTGTAAAATTAAAGCTCTCACAGTTGATAATCGCTATAAACCCGAATTCTCTGTTTTTGCATGGGTTGAAGTAGAAATAGTCCATGATGTTAGAATTTCAGTAATTGTGCTAGATATTATTTCAGCCACAACCCCAAGAATTAAAGCATCCCCACTTTTGAAAGTCTCCAATCCAATGTCCTCACCTTTTGTTTATAATAAATATCTGTACTAAAAGGTACAGGTTTTGAACAGCAGCTAATCCACATTTTTGTTGTTGATACACTGGAGGAGCAGAAGAATATGCAGATAAGTGGTATAGTATTAAATCAAAAGCAGAAATTATTAAGCATTCTTAATAGCATGCCACCATACAATCTGCACAGTGTTGTCAGCATGTTTCTTCTTCTACTGCGGAACACTATCAAGCGGTTTTTGAAATCAGTACAGGTCCAGCAAGGGTGAGATGCTCACAGGTTCATGACAGAAGTGGCAGGCAAATGTAGAGCCATCTGGGTGCATGAAGCCCCACCAGATGTTATGCAAAAGGCAGCTTATATGTGTGGCACATATGGTTAGTTTTCATCCCAGCATCTTGGCAGCTGCACTGAGCACTCATTTTGCTGTTGTCTCATGAAGCACTTTTACTGCTGCACAGATAAGTTTGAATGATCTTGCATTATCCTATTTCTGTTTGTGCTAGCTCTGTTTCTCTTACTGTGACTTGCTTCCACTAAAGGCATCTTTCTGTGTATATGCTCAGCTATTTACCTGCTTGTTTTTTGTGATTTGGACAAGACTGTTTGCTTTAGTGATTTGCAATCTGGAAAACTCTAGAACTTGTGAGTTTACGATACTGAAGAATGGAATTTCCTAACTATTTTTTGCTTCATTCCTTTTGTTTCCTTTCATTTATTGTATTTTTACATTCTCTGACATTTTTACAAGTGCAGAATTTTCCATAATTTTGACAGGGGTGTGTCAGGAATACAGGCAACAGCATATCAGCCAAAATAACTTCCTAGTACATTTGGTTGCAGCCTGCAGGTGTTCTTCATTGGATGCTATTCAAACAACTAGTCAGAATGACTAGCTGTCATCTCAAATATTTCAGTGTTTTTTCCTCTCAAAAATATAATTTTTCTTGCATCTGCTGAGCTTCCTGTCCCACTGTTGGTAGTTTTACTCAACAGTATTAATCTTCATTTTGAAATCAGTGAGTTTAGAAAAAAAGAAAAAAGAAAAAGCCTGTTTCAAACATAATCATCATTATAAAACAAGATCTGCAGTAACTGCTCCACTTCATACTAAGATGCATGTGCACACACTGACACACATATGTATACATGCTTAAAAAACATCACCTATTTGGCAAAGCAGCAGCAGGACTGATGATAATCAGATCAGTAAGAGCAGTTTCATCCAGTGTATAACAAAAAGGTGAAAAACAACAACAGTGTCTCCAGAGGAAGGCTTACCCCCTACCTATTAAATGCTCTCACCAGTTCTCACTGTAGACCTTGAAACTGTGGCGTCCCAGACTGTACAAAAGAACTGAAACAAAATCAGCAGCAGATTAGTTTCATAACATGCTGTGTGATTAGTATGACCTCTTGTGTTAAACATGGGAATATTCATTTCTTTATTCACATAATGAATCTATCAAGCCAGAAGATTAAATATCCAAAAGCTAATAGCAGTGTTGTCCTTGCCAGTTCTACTCATAAACAGGATATCAGCAGTATGTGAAAATTAGGATTTGAAACTTATATGCGAATCAGATAAATAAATGCAAATGTTTCCCTGTAGAGAGTACAACTATCTTGTATTTTAGTCTATTGAGACCTTAAAAAGATACTTTTTTTTCTTTACAATTGTAATAAATTTTGCATGATCAGAGTAGATGAAATTAAATACAATGACTTGCTGACTTCTAAATACAATACGCAGATTCACAAATTTTGTGTTAAACTAGGTTCTGAGTATTTCTTCTTCAGTTGAAGACAATACATAAAAGTGAGTACCATTAAGAAAACATTAAAGACATGACATGAACAGAACAGGAAAGATGAAACCTAGACTCATTAAAATCTTTAAGTAGTCTACAGAACATTCTGACAGCAAGTTCATGCAGGACTTACATTTACACAAGCATAGGTTCCCTAAGATTTTCATTCTTCAGGTTCTCTATATCTTTGGAAACAGATAATAGGATCACTGAGACAGAATTTCAACTGTTCTGTTTTGTTTTCTTTTTCTTCTCACTTTTTTTTTCTTTCTTCAAAACTTGGAAGATCAGAAGCTGCGCTCAACAGCATATCATTCTTATCAACACAAGCTTTACTGCTCATCAGAACTGACTTCCACTGAGCATTCAAGCACAGTTTAATATAATCTGAAAGTGCAGAGTGAGATATCTGGAAAGTCCTTCATCATTCACTCAAGAACGTTGGTGAATTTTTCTTCAAAACTTGATTGTTGAAGAAATTACGTATTATCATAATGCATTTTGACACCGTATATCACAGACGCTCCTATTATGGGTCCTTCTCCCAAAACAATCAGCGCTACACTGAGGGATTTAACATTGGTCAGTCTCACCTACGTTTTAGAACCACGGTGTTCCCCAGACGTAAGTCTAAAAGGAAACCGGACGTTGTGTGAGGTACAGCAATTACACAGACACTAGAAAGCGTTAGTAAATTTGCCCCTGGCTGCCACAGGTCGGTAAGACGCGGGGCACGGCCCTCTTTTTCGCGGCCCGGCAGGGAGAAGGGGGCTGTCCCCGCGCAGCCGGCAGCCACAGGGCAGGGAGCGCGGGGGGCGTCCTGCGGCCAGAACCGAGCGGGTCGCCGCTGGACAGCTCCGGGGAGAGGTGGTAAGCCCGCGTATCGCACACGGCGCGGACTCGAGCGGCGCCAATCGGAGGGAGCCCCTTCCCCGCACGGGCACAGCCCGAACGGGTTGGGGGAAGGAGGGGGGGGGGGGGAGGGCGGGGGCAGCCCTTACCTACGGGCTGCGGGATTCCGGCAGGGGCGGGGCCAAGGGGTCACGGCTCCGCCCCCTCCGCCTCACGCCACGGCCGGTCCCCCCCCGCAGGTGACGCCATGCCTGTTGTTTTGGTCCGCCCGACCAATCGGACGCGGCGGCTGGATTCTACGGGAGCCGGGATGGGCCCGTCGTGGCGGCAGCGGGACTCTCCTTTACCGACCATAACGCATTGCGCAAGGTGCACTACCGTCCGGTCCTCCTGCGGCTTTAACGGCCCGGGCATGGAGGCGCCGCGGCACTTTGCGCCGGGTTTCGGCCCCGAGCAGCAGCAGCGCCCGCCGGCGCCGCCGCACTGCCGGCAGAAGCAGGACAGGGCGAGTCTCCTCCTCCAGCAGCAACAGCAGCAGCAGAGTCCGTGCCTCCAGTGCAACAATTGCGCCTACTACGGGGCTGCGGCGGCGGCGGGCGCCGGGGATAACCTGCCGCTGCTGCTCCGAGCCTCCTCGCCGCTCTCGGGCACCTTCCGCACCCGCTCCTCTCCGCTCTCCTCTGTCGCCTCCTCCCGGCAGGGCAGCCAGCTGAACGTTAGCGAGCTGCCCTCCTCCAGTCATGCTGGCGCAGCGAGGCAGCCTTCCCAGCACGCTCCACACCATCAGTGCCACAGCCTGCAGCAGGCAGCGAGCCCCGGCAGCAGCGGCAGCAGCGGCAGCGCCCACCAGCAGCAGCAGCCGCCCCAGCAGCGCCGGGAGAGCAATCCCTTCACCGAAATAGCCATGAGCAGCTGCCGGTACAACGGCGGCGTCATGCGGCCGCTCAGCAACCTGAGCTCGTCCCGCAGGAACCTGCACGAGATGGACGCGGAGTCGCAGCCGCTGCAGCCGCCGCTCTCCAGCCCCAACGCGGCCGGCCCGGAGGTAGTGGTTTCTAAGCCCGAGCACAACAACTCCAACAACCTGGCGCTTTACGGCCCCGCCGGCCCCGGCCCCGGCCCGGGTGGCCCCAACAACGGCGGGAGCAAGCCCGCCAAGAAGAAGAACCAGAACATCGGCTACAAGCTGGGGCACCGCCGGGCGCTGTTCGAGAAGCGCAAGCGCCTCAGCGACTACGCGCTGATCTTCGGCATGTTCGGCATCGTGGTCATGGTCATCGAGACCGAGCTGTCCTGGGGCGCCTACACCAAGGTACTTGGCCCGGCTCCGGGCCGCTCATCTCCGCGGTCACGCCGCTCCGCAGCCCGGGGGCCCGGCCGTGCCGCGCCGCGCCGCCTGGCCCGCTGCCGCCCCGAAGCGAAGCGAGGCGAGACCGGCCCGGCCGCCACGCCACTGCGGGTTGGCGGTGGCCTCGCGCGGGGCTCGCTGAGGGACGGCGGTGTTTTTGTGTTGCAGGAGTCGCTGTATTCCCTCGCTCTGAAATGCCTTATCAGCCTCTCCACGATCATCTTGCTCGGACTCATCATTGTGTACCATGCACGGGAGATCCAGGTAATGCTTCCTCTGGGGAATGGCCGTGTCGGCGGGGCGATTTTTTCAGAAAGCGGTAAGTAGCCTCAGGAAGCAGAAGTTATCGGTGGGCAGTAACAGGAGCACAGTGGAGAGAAAGGTGACAAGCAGCATGGCCACTCAGGTGCCTGGGAGCTTTGCCACTCTGGAACCAGCAACAGCAGTTATGCTGTAGGACCACGCAGTGCTAGGTTGCAGTGCACTTTCTGTGTGACGTGCCTGCTGTCTTCCTTAGTAGATGTACAGCAGCACTTTTAAATTTCTGGTAACTAAGTTTCATGCCATGCATTTTCTCTCAGTGGCAAGGTTAATTATCTGTGCTGTGTGAGTTATGTAATTTTTGCTGTGCTGTGTCAGATACAACATACTTTAAGAGAATATTTAAGAAGAGGAGGAAGACTCATGTCTGACCTGCTTTATTTAATGCCCAGGGATGGGATGAAGAACTGTTGGGAAAGGCTGAATGAATGGCAGAGAAACATACTAATCAAAGCTGTATAGTAAGTAACAAATACTGTCATAGATTCTGTCCGAGTGACTTATTTCTGATATCAGTTTTATATTTTTTTTGACTGAGAAATTGTAATTTGTTACTTCAGTGAAACCAAAACATAAAACAGTTAGGTAGATTTAAAACTTCTGAAGTGAAAAATACCATACTCATTGGCACCTTTGATTTTTTTGATTAGAGCTACCTTCATCTGCAGGCAGAAATGACAGGTTTCAAGGGCAAAGATATTTTTCAGTGGCAGCAATCAATAAAAAGAGAATTTGACAGTTGAAAGGCATGGCTGGATTGTGAAGGTAGGGGGTAGCTTTGACTGTAGCAACCATGAAGTAATGGAGTTCAGAATCTTGTGTGGAAGAAGCAGTACAATCAGTACAACTGCAACCCTGAACTTCAGGAGAGCCAACTTTGACCTCTTTAGTGAGCCACTTGGAGATTTCCCCTTGGTTAGAGCATTGGAAGCTAAGGTGGCCTAGGAGAGTGGGTTAGTATTTAGGCACCACTTCCTCCAAGCTCCAGACTGGTGCATCTCGGAGAGTAAGAAATCAGGCAAAGTTGGCAGGAGACCTCAAAGATGAGTAAGGAGCTAATGGATAAAGCTCAAATAGAAAAAAGAAATTTCATTAAATTAAAAAAAAAGTCTGGCCACATGAGAAGGCCATAGGAATGTTGTCAGGGTATGCAAGGATGCAGTGAGGAAGGCTAAGGCTCACTTGGATTTAAATCTGACAAAGGAGGTTATCAGTAAGAACGTCTTCTCTAAGCATATTGATAGCTAAAGGAAGAGTAGTGAAAATGTGGACCCATTACTGATGAGGTGCCCTGGTGACAGAAGACATGAAGAAGGTGGAATTACTGAACACCTTCTTTTTTTCCGTCTTCCCTGATAAGAGTGGCCCTCAGGAGTTTCAAACCTTGCAAGTAAAAGAGAGAATCTGGAGTGAGGAAGACCTCTCCTTGTATGGGGAGGGTCTGGTCAGAGATCATCTAAGTATAGACAAAAAAAAAATCCATGGGCCTCAGTGGAATGCACTCAAGGGTGTTTAGGGGGCTGACTAAAGTGATTGCTGAACCACTCTCATCTAGACATGGTCATGGAGAATGTGAAGGGTACCTAAAGGCTGGAGGTAAGCCAATGGTAAGAAGAAGGAAGTCTTAGGAAGCTACGGGCCGGACAGGTTAGCTTCTGTCCCTGGGTAGATATTTGAGCCATTTATTTTGGATATAGCCTCTAGTCAAGTGGAGGAAGAGAAGGTTATGAGGAGTAGCCAGCATGGGTTCACCAAGGGGAAAACATGCTTGACCTATTTGGTAGACTGCTGTGGTGGCTGGCTGGGTAGATGAGAGAAAAGAAGTGAATGTTATGTACCATGGCTTCTGCTAATGTTTTTGGTACCACCTCCGATAACATCCTCATACGTAAGCTTAGGAAGTGTTGGATAGATGGATGCACAGTAAGGTGGACTGAGAACTGGCTGTCTGGCAGAGCACAGAGGGTTGTGATCAGTGACACGAAGTCTAGTTGGAGGTCTGTAGCTAGTGGTGTTCCCCAGCGGTTGGTACTTATTTAACTTTTTCATTAATGACCTGGATGAAGGGGTAAAGTGCACCCTCACCAAGTTTGCTAATGGTATGAAGCTGTAAGAAGTGACTGACATACCAGAAGATAGTGCTGCCATTGAGTGAAAGCTGGACAGGCTGGAGAGCTGGGTGGAGAGGAGCCTCATGAGACTCAACAGTAGCAAGTGTAGAGTCTTACACCAGGCAAGGAATAGCTGCACTCATCAGTGTAGGCTAAGGGCAGACTTGCTGGAAAGGAGTTCTGCAGAGAGAGACCTAAGGATCCTGGTATGCAGCAGGTTGAATGTGAACCTGTAGTGTGCCATTTTGGCCAAGAAGGCCAGGGGCATCCTGAACCATTTTAAGAAGACTGTAGCCAGCAGGTTGAGGAAGATTATCTCTTCTATGCTACCTTGGAGAGGCCTTTTTTGGCGTACTTTGTCCAGTTGTGGGGTCCCTAGTTAAAGAAAGACGGGTAACTTTTGGAGAGAGTCTAGATGGTTTAGGACTACATAGATTGGTTAGGGGCCTAGACCTTGTGAGGAAGGGCTGAGAGGCCTGGGACTTTATCCTGGAAAAGAGAAGACAGGATGTTAGAATGCATATAAATATTTAAGGTGCAAGTGTCAAGTAGATGAGGTCAGACTTTTCAGTGGTACCCTGTAGCAAGGCAAGAGTGATGGGGACAAACTGGAACATGGGAGGTTCAATAGGGACATGAGAAAGGGCTTCTTCATTTGCAGGTGATAGGGAGAGGTTGTGAAGCCTCCTTCTCTGAAGGTGGTAGAAACCCACATGGACACTTTGCTTTACAACTTACTCAAGTGAACCTGCGGTGGAGTTGAGCTAGATGATCTCCAGAGGTCTCTTCTGACCCTTATGATTCTGTTTAGTTCCTTTCTATGCAAATGAATGATGTAGCTCCAATGTTAGAGGGTACCATAGTCTCTTACGTGAAGATGGAGAAATTACGTTACTGAAGACTGTTTGGCAGACTGCTTCCTGTCATGATGTTCTTACACATGCAAAACTTCTATTTCTGTCTCAGAACCTGGTTTATTTGCATTAGTATCACAGATATCAAAAGCTGTTTTATAGTGTAAGCAAATGTTCTTGTGAAGGAGTATCTCTCTGAACTACTGACAAACAGCCATCACAATATTGCTATCCTAGCATGGCAGCCTTCTTTTCTGATGCACTGTCCTACCCTACAAGTGATGCTTGAGGCACTAAGAGCAAAGATTAAAAGAATTCACTGCAAATTACTGAAAGTGTTTTCCAGAAACTTTGGAAAATTTTATGCGAGATAACCAAATAGCTGTAGCTCTCTATTTGCATCAGCTTGGATTAAATGTAGTTACTCTGAGATTTGAATTGTGGTTTTCTTTTTTGTTTGTTTTTGTTGCTTTTTTTTTTTTTAGAGAAATAGTTCTAATTTTTTCATTCTTTTAGAGGTGTGTTGTGGATCAGAAGAAAACAATTTAAAAGAAATAACAGCATTAATAGTAATTTATGTATTGGACGTTTCAAACAACTTCTATAAGGAAGGAGTTATACAGTCATGTGATTTAATCAACATAATTTTCATTACTGCCTGACCTTGCAGAATGCAAGCATGCCTGCTGGTAAAACAGTAGTGTGCTTGTTTATATCTGTGAGACACTGAGGACTGCTGTAGCCATGGCAGTAAGTTGCAAATTCCCAAAACTCTGTTGTGCTTCTTGAAAGTGAAAGTTCTGTGTTTAAGGAGCCTGTTAGAAGAGAAAGGCATAGCATTTGCCTGAGCTATCCAATATCTGACAGCTTTTTAATTTCAGAATGGTGTGATTTTGTGCACAGACTTGCCTTTTTAAAAAACAAGGTGAAGGAGATGTGGAGCAAAACTTACATCTTGATAAATTAGTGTTACAGGTAGCATCTGAAAACAAGAAATACCTTTAAACTACTTAGGCTCTGATGGGTATGAAGTCTAGTCCAGGTGAAAGAAAATACTCTGTAACCATGATAATCGGTGGTTTTAAAATAATCTTTAAAGCTGAGTGTTTTCTGAAGGCAAACTCATTTTTAATTCAGGCAAATGCCCTGCTGTAAAATCTTTCACGAATTACATCTGTAGAATCATGCTCACCGGTGTCTGTCTGTGTCCTGGAGGCACCAGCTATTTGTCATACCTGTGCAAGTTTAAACTTTCTGTTTTAATTTTTCTCTGAGGCAGACTTTACAAGGGAGTATTGTGGAAACTAGCAGGATTGAACTGCGAGAAAAAGAGCTGTTTGGTAGAAGAGAAGAGCACCAGTATGTTCTGTTAAGTGCGGTATGTTTTTAATACTTGAGTGTAAACAAATCACCCCAAACAACATTCTCTGTTTTTCTGCGGAGAATGAAACAAAATACAATGAGTAATAAGGTGACAGTAGTAATTATTACTCTTGCTGATTTCATATTCAATGACCTGAAATGTCCACTGGTGGCAATCGGCTTCTCCATTCCTTTTAGTAGTTGATGACCTTAATGGGGAAGGAAGTCTGAACAGTCATGCTGCTGGCAAGTCAGTGGGAGTGCCTGGCAGCACAGCAGGTGACTGCAGTCTTTTCACTAACATTCTCCACACGTTTTGCTTCGGAAACAGGTCAGGCCGTCAGCTAAACCAAACCCTTGGATTCACCTGCCCCAGACCCCTTATAAAGAGATTGGAAGGGAGGTTTAAAAATACTTTTTCCCGAGAGCCAGGAATTTTGCATGTATATGGAACGAATTAGTGTTTTAGATATTTTTTTCTTTTTTTTTTTTTTTCCCCGCTTTGAGCGCAGGTGATGAGTGGTAGGGGAGCGGCAGCACCTTCGCGGCCTCTCGGGTTGGAGGTTCACCCGCCGCCCTTTCAGGACCGCGGACAGCTCCGTACGGTGTGCCTCGCCCGGCGGACCTAGCTCGGCGCTGCCTGGCGGCGCGGCGCACACTGTCACCGGGCTGTTACCTTTGCTAGCAAAGTGGCGTGGTTTCCGAGGTCCTTGAACCTTTCCAGAGCGCTGCAGTGGGAAGACCAACGTCTCCCGTGTAGTGGCAGTCTTCAGGCATGAAGAGATGTTTGGATGCTGTATTGTCCATTTTAGCCCACTGATGTCACATTTGTAATGTTAAAAACGTTGATTTGGGAGACTACAGAATACTTATATAACTCTTCCTCCAAACTTTGGTGTTTAAGTTATTCAGAGCAAGTGTCCTGTGTTTGGAAGATTGCTAGGAAAGATATAATTTGTCACTATCACAACCTAAAATGGGTTTTTATTTTAGTGTTACTTCAGTTGGGAGTTTAGAGATAGGGAAAAGGGAAGAAGGAAGAAAACAGTGTGATCCAATTATCATAATAATGTGCTCTGCTCTAATTACCCGCTTAATGCATAAATAGTTTTTTACTTGAATGCTGTTTTACATAATTAAAGCAGCAGCGTGTGACATCGTTAAAGCTACTGTTTCTTGACAACTTACTATTCTATTTCACATTTCTCTAATGGAATTTGCATTTAGATTAATAAAGATGGATTTTAAAAGTTTACATGGCAACTTAACATGTAAAATTGCATGTCACTAGGTAGGAGGTATACGTCCACTGAAATATTTTTGTGTTGGTGCTGAACTTCTTAGGTTATCCATTCTATAAATAAAGGACTTAGTCTGCTTTTTTGTTACATGTCTTGAATAACTTACCTGTGCTCTGCTGGAGAGAATCTGAACCTCTTTTTTCCATCTCCCTGATGCATATGCTCTCACTCATACAGGAAAATAACAAAGTAGTTGATGCTGGGTAGAAGTGAATAAAATCATTATTTTTGTCTGATAGTTGACAGTTTCTAATCATTTCTGATATATATTGCTAGTTTATGCTGATGTAGTACTTTTGCAAACTGCGTGGCTGAGGGTAAACTGTTGCATCCATAGCAGAACTGCTAAAGCTGCAGGGATAAGGCACCTTCTGTCCTTCTATATCTTCTGTCTTTATATTATTTTCACACCACTACAGAACAGTGTGATGCTAGTGGATATGGAGATAGTATCTTGACCTCTTTACTATGCAAATAAACTCCGTAATGCGTGACTATAATGAAAACTGTTCATGGGGCTTTCTTTATCCAACTATTATCAATGGAAAGCTCTTCAGTAAAAATCCTGCATTCACTAACAAAATTGAAGTCAAACTCTTACAGTTACTCATTGCAAACAGTAATGGGTATTATGCAGGCCAGATTACTTAACTGTTTTTGTCTGTGTTGTTTTGCTTTGACTGTGGTAGATCATGTGCATCTCATTGGCTTCCTTGTAGGCACTCTGCTTAGTTTTTGTAAAAGGAACTGATCAGACATGCCTTTGCCCAGGTTATGTTGACTTCTGCTGCTGCAGCAAAAAAAGGAAAGTATGTTGAATAACAGGTGAAAGAAAATTAAGAAATAAATTTTGATAATTCTCATCTAAAATCTGTTGAGAAGTAGTGGTTTCTTTCTGTTTATTATAATAGACATTAGATCAGACATCAACAAAACTCATTATCTAGCAGTCCTGATCTGTGATTCAGGAGGTTAGTTTATAGACTTGAAAATTGCTTTCTACATGTCAAGTACCAATTCAGTACTGTTGTTGTATGATTTTATTTTTTTAATATACATTCCATGCAGCAGAAAATAATGTAGGAATCCAGGGGTATCCTTCAAATTAGCACAGAGAGTATGTGAAAAATAGTTATAGTTCCATCCAATACATTCCGGAGAACATGTCTGCAGAACCTTTTGACCTGGAAGATGTAACAAGTGCCTGGTTTCTAGAGAAAGGAACATTACTGTGCATGAGAGTTGGAAGGCAGAGTAGGAAATCCTTTAATGTTCTTCAACATCTGGAATGATTGAAGGCCTTTTGCACTGAAGGTATATATGGAAGATGCTTATTTCCATCAGCCTCCATTAGGATTTAGGAGGAATTTACCTATGATGTTCAGACCAGTTAATGGTTGGCCTGGCAGTACCTCCAACTGCCTATTCAGATACACTGTTGTTTTGAGCAGTCTTTAAATGAGGACATGACTCAGGAAAGGAAGTTTGGCAGAAGACAAATGCCTTTACTTTCCAGCTTGTCCTCAGATATCACAGGGACTGGGGATGGCTGAGGTTAGATTTTGAATGATACCCAGTGTTCAGTGCTGTAAATCTGGTTGCCAGAAAACTGCTGGCTCAGGGAAACAACATAGTTTGTCAGTTTTGAAAGCATCGACAAGTCCTCATTTCTTGCAGGTTGATCATGGGGTTTGGCCATGGAATCTCCATGCTAGTGCACGCTATCACAAAGTCATTGTTGCACACCTTTAATAGAGGATAAGTAACTGCTCTGAGCCCATGATGCTCCTTTTAAAACATCAAATACCCTTAAAAGAAGAGGCTGTAATTGATATTATAATTAGTTTTCAGGTAAGCTGAACGTACTGTTCACTGTACAAACATTCTTTTATTAACTGACAGGAAACCTGAAACGTTTGCAGCAGAACAAATAATACTGTGGGGAAATAAATTATGTTCTGTTTTGTTGAAAATAAAAATGTTATGCATCATGACAAGACAAAGAAAAATAGTACTTAACACCTTCACCTGCGCTGAAAATGTGAAGGAAAAAATTTCAATTCAGAAATATCCCAAGTGAAGTAATTATGTCACAGTTTATTTATACTGAAATTATGTAAATGGACTTTATCCATTTATTTAAATGGAAGCTGCATTAGGTAATTTCTTCTGACTGTCATAAAATCAAAAGAGATAATCACAAGAGTGAATCTATAACTTGGAAAAAAATCTTATATAAGGAATGTAGTAAAACATGAGCATTTTACACTTGAAATTGATGTATTTTGCTGCCAAAAAAAATCAGTTCATATAAACACATTAATATTTTATATAATACTGTTTTCATGTGGATGCTGGGGATCTTACATTTGTAACTTTCTGATTCATTTAGTTCTTGCCTCTCAAATGGTCCCTGCAGTTGCACTCATTCATGAGTCTGAAAAATATTCCTTAATGAAAATAGTTTTTTATTGGTGTTTAAGAACAAAAGGGTATGGAAGTTAGATGCGCTATGAAAGAATGAATAGGAATGAATTCTGAAGAGAAATGTGTTCACCTAAGGAGCTTTATTACCTCATTCATTTTGCTGGAGAGTGACAGATCGTTCATAATTAAATCCCTTTTGAAGAAATACCTATCTTATTTTTAGTGACAGAAAGGAAATACATCTCAGAACTGCATGTAAATAAAAACCAGTTGGCGGGCTTTACCATGTTTGTGTTTTGGAATTCCTACTCACTTATTCTTTTTGAGAGTTATTTTCTGTTTTTGTTTGCTTGTTTTCTTTTGTTTTTCTCCTGTAAGGAAACATATTTTTGAAAGAAAAACTCATTCTGTCAAAGAACCATCTTCTAAGCTTTTATGCCTGTTACTGTAGAGCTATTGTGATGAAAATGGAAGAGCTGGGTTCTGTATTTCTGTGGAGCAGAATAACTTAAATGATTTCTGATTGAATACACATAACAAAGTTGTGGGCAAGAACAGCAAGTATAGGCATTGTGATAGATAGTTTAAGGGCTATTCAGGTATGATTTTTGCTGTAATATGTTTTGCAAAACCATAGCCAGCGATAAGGATGCCTCTACAGGAAGGTATCTAGTTTGATACTGAGTCTGGGTATTCATGAGAAGGTACCAGAGGCAAAGAAAGAGCTTTTGCTTTTAAAGCAGCATATTTGAAATAAAAAATAATTGAGAAACAAATGTATATGGGCACCTATAGATATATTTTATTGTCACCTATGCGTGTCCATTTTGTTGCAATGGAATATCATATTGAACATAATAGCTGTGAAAACAAATCTGTCTAAAACATCTTGAGTAGCAGCTTCTTGTTTAAGCCACTAAAGATAATCGTGTTGGTAGCATGGTTTCACTTATTTGACTTCAAGCTGTTAAAAAAGTAGTACCTTAGAGGATAGTATATCTTTATTTCCTGTTAGCTGGGCAGATTTGGTGAAGCTGTAACATTCAAATAATTAACAGGGCAGCAACAAGAGTGATGTATGCCAAGAGATGTTTGAATACTGTGGTGGTTTTTTTTTGTTTCTTTTTTTTTCCTGTTTTTTTTTTTTAATGATTTTGATTTTGATTTTTATTTTTTGTTTGGGTTGGTGAAACAACTTCAGTCATAGTTAGTGGTGATAAAGTGAAGCAGCATTTTGCTTATGAACAAGTCTAGGTAAATATTTGTAAATAAACTTGTGTTTATGTTATTTAACCTGATTTTGAAAGTTGCTTTCTTAAAGGTACTTTAACTTAATCTTTGAAGCAGTTTGAAGACTTTATCTGCTGTATGGTTTAGCCAGAAACTCACATCAGGCCTTCAGAAGTAACAGGTATGAACTGAAAAGCGACTGCTTCTGCTTTCTCCCAGTTTTACCTGCAGGGTGGCTTACAGAGGCAATCATTGCAGGGATGCTTCTGTACAGTCAAATTTTGTGCATGTCTATGTTTATGTAGCTTTTAAAATTCACAGATAAATCAAACTCCACTCTCTCCTGCTGCCCAGTTCTTGGTTTTCTGTAGTTAAGCTTTAGTACAATCGTTAAATACTTAGTACTTATATACTTCGAGTTTCTTTAAAATTAATTGTAAATGAAGTTGCCAGTTCAAGTGTTTCTGAGGTGGTAAAGACACTACTTAAACGACTTCATAATTCCTGTGCTGCAGATATGTACTTATTGTCAGTTAAATAAAAAAACATCAGTTAAAAAGCGAACACAAAATATCCCAAATGCTTGAAATATTTATGTCAATTGTGGACAGTATGGAAGGGGATAAGAAGTCAGATACTTCTGTATACTATGTGTTGGTGCCAATTTTTCCTTAAAAACACACTGTAAGTTTAGAATTGCAGGTGATCTCCTTTGGCAAATTGAATGAGTAGGCTCATTTTATTGAGCTTCAAATTCAGTGTTTTGCTCTGTAATTTCTGTGTCCCCTATTCACACACAAAAATAGTGCTGAATCATTCAAAAAATACATCCTTTTCTTAAAGGGTTGCACTTTCCCAAGTAGTAAGCTGATCGTGCTTCAGGATGACTGGAACCAGTAGCAGATGGCAGCCTTTTTGTGTGATGGCAGTTCTTCATGCAAGGATCTGTACAACATAGTACTTTCAGTACTGAATGAAGAAAAACAAATCATAAATGAAGAATTTTAAAATAATTATTTAACAACATAAAAATATTGAAATGTTCAATTTTGCTTTTTCAAGTGGATAGAATCAGAATTACTTTGTTACTTGGAAGGGGCCAAAATGTGACAGAACATCAGGTGTCTTCACAATGTATTCTGATAATCAGTTCTGTGAAAGAGCTTGGTTATTTTGTGATCAGTTGTGTTTTGTTTGTCATATACAGCATCACAGAATTGCTGATTCTGTGCAAAGCTTAATTTGGTCTTAACTGTGGAATGAGGCCAATGTTTCCATTCCCATATTGCCGAGATTACTCTGCTAACTGCAGCAGACTTCCTGATAGATCAGAAGTTTTTTAAGGTTTTTTTTTTTTTAGTTGTTTTTGGTTTATTTTATTAGTATGGTAATTCATTCATGGTGATCACTTGTTTTACTGGTGAAAGTGCAAAGAGAACCTAAGTGATTCATTCAGTATTTCTTTGCAACTTTCAAGTGTAACGAAGCTGGCATAACTCATGTCATGCTGTACTCTGGGCAGTGAGAGCAAGCAAGAACCAGTCAGGAGAAGCAGTGTGGTATGGGGTGGTTACTGATGGAAGTTGGGTTCTGAGCGGGCTGTATTGTGGTTAGCTTAGCTGGAGATAGATTTCTTGGAGCCTTGCTAGATCCAGAAAGCTTCATCCCATCCTTAGATTGTTGAGAACAAAGCTCTATTTTAAAACTGTATGTTTTTTATTCTATCTTTAAGAATTAAACAGCTGCTCTGGGTTGCTCTGGATCACCCATGTTCTCTAGTAAACATGCCTGTTGTATAACATGCATTTCTTTTTGTTTGCTTTTTCATTTCCTCCTTACTTTCTAAAACAGAGCAAGAAATGTTACAAATCAGGGAAACTAACTTTTTTAGTTAGTTTCACATTTTGCAAAGGAAATAAGTGTAATCTCCACTGTTCTTCCTATATTATTCTTTCTGCACTTCTTTATGTACTTGGACAACATTTTTGATGATCAGCCCCAGGCACAAGAACTTTTGGGAACCTTAGATGCCACAGAGAAGTCTAAATCTGTATTTGAAGAACATTGCAGCACACATTAAGCACTTACCTCGGATTTAAGCACTAAAGTAATAATTATAATAAATTGCAAAGGTATCAAGAGGCATAACATTAACCTCGCCTGAAGTTTGGCCTTGCCTGTGAAGCACAGGATTCAATTCTTCAGAAGTTTGTTCTCTCCCTAATTATATTCCCTTTTTATTACTAACAATATTCACCACTCAAACAGGAGTAGATCCTGGAAAATTAAAGCATGGTTATTATAACGATTGACTGAAAGCAACTGAGAGGGTTTTCTTGTGTATGTGCCCTTTAAATTGTGCTGTTCTTTCCCTTTTCATTCATTTACCTTTCTTGCTTTCTGAATAGGAAATTTATTCAGTCACACAAGCAGGCATTCACAAATACCTTCCAAATGTCTTCCAAAATAAAACTGAAATTTGCATTTAGTAGGTTACATAATTGCACATTTATAAAATGTACCTGAAAACCTGCACTGATTTCTGTGACATTTTTTTCCCTCCATATATCCTGATATAATTGTTATTTACAGCCATTTTTACAGGCCGGTATTTGTTGTGAGTGTTCAATATCCATCATGGTTTGAATGTAGAGACACACAATTTTATGGATATTTACCTAAAAACATGTTTTTCAAATGTTAATATCTTTATAAAATATGCATGTTTTTATGATCTGTGATTATTTGTAGCTTCTGCTGTGTTCTAACTTCCATGTTTTCACTTTCTAGATATAATTATATGATAAATGAAGATATCACTTTCAAATATTATTTATCTTAAAAGCAATTGGTACATCTGAGGTCAAGGGCAGTTGATAGGCATCCTCTGTGTCTGCAAAGCATAGCCCATTCTTTTGAGCAGTACTGAGAAAATTATTTGTAGCACATTAGGATTTCTTCTACTGACAAGTGAATATATTCTGAAGTATTTATTTCTGAATGACACTTTAAAATTTCTTTTTTTCCAAATCAGTGGTTGAATGTTTTTTTTTTTTTTTTTTTCTGTAAAGATTGTAAGGTCAACTTTTAATGTAGACATTCTTTCATTCTCATTTTTAAGTTGTACTTAAGATAACATTTCTCATAAACTACATATACCATTGTTCTTGAAATCTTTGGCAAAGTTAGGTAAAAAGGGCAGATGAAGAACCATTATGTTTTTCAGCTGATTTTGCAACTGTAAAATAAATTTTAAAACCCTGCCCACTTAAGGTATAGTTTAGATTACTTAGCTTTTCTATTTACTTAGACTTTTCGTCAGAATGCTGAACAATATTTGAGAAATTTGGTACTATTTATATATACGTATATTTATATATATATATTTTATGTTGCTTATTGTGAAGATAGTGCCTCCTGTTTATTTCCATGGTAACTACAACAGATATAAACACCACAATAACCCTATCTGATAGAGAAAATTCTCATAGCTACCACCGTTAGCTGTGAATTTTTGCCAGCAATGAGCAAGAGCCTGCAGGATGCTCTTGTAAAAATCTACATGAATGAAGGTGATCCACAGTCACTGCCACTGTAGCTGAAACGCAGCACACACTGCCTCACTATGCTCACATCCAGTGTTTGGTCTCCATAAATGTTCAGCAAACATAACTATGTCAATGGATACAGTTTTTGTCTGTATGGAGCAATTCAGTGAGACACATTTTTTTCATACACACTTCCATGTCAGGTGTTGTTTTATCAGACTGCCCATCTGCTGCTATGAGTAACATGGCAACAAAATCTAATGAATTATTGGTGGGAATATTCAACCTGTACTGTCATACCACCACCATCTGCCTTTGACTCTGTAGCCCAGTATAATAGAATATGAGGCATTACTTTCAAAGCAACCCTTATGGTTAGTATTCATCCATATTTTGGGTTCACCTCTTTGTAGCCATTTTACCACACTTTGATATGACTGACATTTAGAGGCTGATCACAGGAGCCGAATGGGCTTCAGCCTTAATGTAACTTGTATAACAGATAGTACTTCTACAAAGTTAATAAATAAATAGAATGATCTTCCTACCTGTATTAATTTTACATTTATTTCTAGTATACAAAATTGGCAGAATGATCTAATGTAAATGAAAACAGATGTGCTCCTGTTAGCAAATCCTGAACTGAGTGTGTTTCTTTAGCTTAATCTCTTACTGAATCTTTGTTATTAATACAATTGTAGTGGAGGTAAGATCTATATATTAGTGCAATGGGTTGAGCTTTGCCAGCAACCAAATGCCAGCCCACTCCCTTAACAAGAAAGGGAGAGAAAATAAAAAGTTTATGGGCTGAGATAATAGGGAGATCGCTTACTAGTTACCACCACTGGCAAAACAGACTTGAATTTGGGAAAATTTAATATATTGTCAATTAAAAGTGGAGTAGGGTGTTAAGAAACAAAGACACAAAGTAAAATCTCCCTTCCCTCTGATTCTTCCCAGGCTCTCCTTCCCTCTTTCAGTCCCAACTCCTCACCAAGCTGTGCAGGGAGATGGGGAATGTGAGATGTGATCTGATTATTACAATTCCTCTCTACCTGTCCTTCCTCCTCACACTGCTCAAGCATGGGTCTTTTATGGGCTGTGTCAGGAGATTCTGCTCCAGTTTGGGCTCTGCATAGACAGTAGTGCTTTCAGGAAATGTTCAGCTGCTCTGATGTGGGTTACTTCATGGGCTGCAGTGAATACCATTCTTTCTGTGGTCCTCCATGTGTCTTCTCCATGGGCTGCAGGGAGAGCTGCATGCTTCAGTGCCTGGAGGACCTCCTGCCCCTCTATTTTCACCATGGTGTTCGCAGGATTGTTTCACACACATCTTTCCTTACTCCTCAGTAACTGTGCAGTGTTTTGCCTTTTCTTAAATATGTTTCCATGGAAGAGGCATGACCTTCACTAACAGGCTTAGCTGTGTCCTGTGATAGTCAGAGAGACCATCCTTGCAGCCTCCCTGGCTATCAAAATGTTGTCACATATATCCAGTACTGTAAGACAGATGGAAAGAGCATAAAAGAATGTAAGTGTGATACCAAATAAAAAAACCTATCTTGTATTGTTTCTTACTGCAGTTAACTTCTGTATTTGTTCTAGTGTCAGTCCAACTACAGTAAATTTATGATTATCACTTTCATAGAAAAAACTACTGGAACTATTTTCTGAAAGGCAGATTAATTTACTTGGAGCAGATTACAGAGTGTTTTTTATCTCAAAAAAAGTTTATACTGAGAGATCAAGCACCCTTTTCAAACTCTTGGAGGTTCATAGGATCATAGTACATCCTGAGTTAGAAGAGACCCACAAGGATCACCAAGCTCCTGGTGCCACACAGGACCACCCACAGTTCAAACTCTGTGTTTGAGAGTGTTGTCCAAATGCACTTGTTCTCCAGCAGCTTGGGGCCATGACCCCTGCCCTGGGGAGCCTCTTCCAGTAGTACCCAACTAACTTCTGGTCAAGAACCTTTTCCTAACACCCAATGCAGCTCCATGCATTGGATCCCTTGAGTCCCATTGCTGTCACGTGAGAGCACAGATCAGCGCCTGCCCCTTCTCTCCCTGTGAGGAGCTGTAGGCCATCATGAGGCCTTCCATGAACCTCCCTATCTCTAAGCTGAGCAAACCAAGGGACCTCACACACTCCTTATACATTTTCCCCTCCAGACTCTTAGTCATCTTCATAGCACTCCTTTGAACCTCTCTAGTAATTTTATGTCCTTACATTGTGGCATCTGAAACTGCACATACTGCTTGCGGTGAGGACATACCAGTGCAGAGCAGAGCAGAAAAGTGGTAGATGGAAAAGACAGGAAGGGTAAATAACATTCCAGGTGAAGGATTTTATTTTTAGCTGTGTGTAGTATGCTGGAAATGGTTTTCTAAACTGAAGAGAACATTCTTTGTGTATTTTTTCTTACTCTTTAAATTGCTTCTGTTTTTTTTTTTTCTTTGAGTAATCAAATTTGAAGCTATTTTGATTTCTCGTTATGTGTGTAATGAACAGCTCTGTCTAGATTTTGCCTACAGCTAAGTCAATCTTCTCCTGTCATCTAGTTGTATATTCTTCATCATTATGTTCCTTTTTTTGGTACAAAACCTGTTTGCAAATTCTTACATACTCCTCACTACTAGTGAACAGTATTATTTGATTAAGTATTTATTTAACAGTTCTTCAGAAATTTACTAAACAGTGTGAAACGTGTCTGCTTTTGTTCCTGGCTGATGAACTAAAGGCCTGATAGTGCAAGAACCAAGTGTGTTTGATTTTTGGCTACTAATAGATATTGCCTGGCTGCCAGGTTTGCTCTGATGTTTTCAGGCTTTTCAGGTGTTCCTTATGAGTTATCTTTTTGAGTTGTTCAGCTTCTGAGAATGTTTTACATTCATCTGTGTTGGTACTTGAAGACGGAAGAAAGCTTGCATAGTCCTTCTGAATCTATGGTATCGTGATGGCTGAAGCTTGGGTATGTTCTAGAGAGTGCTTAACATTAGAATTTTCAATGTGTTGTTTACTACCCATTCTGAAAATACCTTCTTCATTTTTTCTCAAGTTTATGAACCTGGAGTTAGCAATTGATTTTGAAGGCACAAGGCTTAGTTGATCCCGAGATTTGTTTTATGAGAAATGAAAAACAATGAGGAATTTTTAGTAAATTATGTGTCGAAATACATTTTTATGTATGAAAATATACAATTTTAAAAATGGTACAAAAATATTTTTGATGTAACCAAAGTTATGTTTCACTTCATAGCATTGTAGTAATATGATCTGTTGAAATGGTATATTTATTCTATTTAGTAGTCATTGGTAGCTCTGAAAGCTATGTTATTTTAAAATGAAATTATAAAAATTGTTTTTTAATGACATACTGAACTTAATTTTATATTTTATTATTTCAGTTGTTCATGGTGGACAATGGAGCAGATGACTGGAGAATAGCCATGACTTACGAGCGTATTTTCTTTATCTGCTTGGAAATACTGGTGTGTGCTATACATCCCATACCTGGGAACTATACATTCACATGGACAGCCCGACTTGCCTTTTCTTACGCTCCATCCACAGCAACAGCTGATGTGGATATTATTTTATCTATACCAATGTTCTTAAGACTATATCTTATCGCCAGAGTTATGCTTTTGCATAGCAAACTATTCACTGATGCCTCATCTAGAAGCATTGGAGCATTAAATAAGATAAACTTCAATACTCGTTTTGTTATGAAGACTCTAATGACAATATGTCCAGGAACTGTACTGTTGGTTTTTAGTATTTCATTATGGATAATTGCTGCGTGGACTGTCCGAGCTTGTGAAAGGTAAGGTTATTCTGTTTAACTCTTTTTTTTTTTCTTTGTATCTTAATCTCTTGTTTTTCTTTCTCAGTTTTTATTTTGGGGGACCTAATATATAGTGGGATGATACCACTGGGTACTGAGTATTTCAAGTTCTGGATGTGTAGTCTGTGTCACAGAATGTCAGGAATGCTTTACCTTTTAATCTGAAGAATCTGGGAAGAGAACTTCATGCTACACTGGTTACACCAAAATTAATTTTATTTCAGTGTTTTGCTGTAAGTTAAGATATATTGGCTGAAACAAAGGGGACAGATGCCATATAGTATCTTTAACAGTAGTTGTTGGTATTCTGCGTTGGTATTTGCTTTCATATTTGTTTGTGAGAAGGAATTCATTGGGAGTAAAATAGCAATGAAAAATTCTAATTTAAGTATTTTTTGTGTAATATTTTGTTGTTTGGTGCTTTTTTTTTTTCATTCTTGAGCTTTATTGTCCTGTTAAAAGAAAATAGAAAGGAAATATCTCTGGGATCTGGCAAAATCAAGAAAGGGGAAGAGTCAGAAGTTGCAATAATGTAACATTTCTTTCTTCCCTTAAAGATCAGAAGAATTGCATTTGAGTCAGATTATTCATTTCATGTGATTTTTCTAATGTCTCCCTCTCACAGTCTTCAGTGTCGGTGCAGAATCAGTTCTGCCACCTTGAAAATGAGTTTTTTGAGCATACTTTTAACAAAAAATGGAAACTACCTTTTGATTGGATAGAATTGCCTGGCAGTATGATAACTAATTTTAAGGAGAAAGCGTGATTATTTCTGAAAGGCTTAAGAGCTGGGGCAGATCCTGTGATAAATTTCTGGTAATGTGGATGGGAGGATTTTCTTCAACATATTTAAGGCACTTCTGTTGCTAATTGTTGACCATTTTGTTTTTTATCTTCCTTACCATGTCTGCCAATTTTGGAAACAAGGTAGGGGAGTTATTTATGCAGTTACCAGCTAACTGATATAAATCAGCAGTTAAATTGCAAGCGAACTGTCGGGTTACTTGTGGAAGTTATTCCTTGTGGTGGTTTTTTATTTTTATTTTTGTAATAAATTAAGAAAAAAGGCCAATCAACTGAGTGTAGAGATTATGTTGATACTGCAGCTTTAGAGTTAACATTGCCAGAATGGTAGAATATATTTTACTGTGGTGGATGATTTCCGTCAGTATTGCTTCATCATATAGAAGATTATTCTTTAAGTATATCCTAAAAAAGCCAGATTAAGTGTAGCATAGTTTCAGGTTATTCCTCCTAGTGGGGGCTGATAGAGCACTCTAGGTACTGAATCAATCTATAGTAGTTACATTTTAATAAATGTGTTGTCATTTCCAATACGACTGACTTTCGCAAAGCTTCTCCCCTTTTGTCTTGCATTCTGCTGTTCCTGTTTTCTCTCAACAGAAACATAACACAGGAATTCATGAACATCTACTCAAGAATTTCCCAAGTTGTCACTTGTGAAGTGGCTCTGAGTAACTTCAGCATCCATTGCTGTCACTACTTTGCATGTTGCTGGGTTCTATAATTATAAAGTGGCAATTTAAAAAGATTCATCTTCAAACATAGAAATTGTACATGTCACAGTGAAAATTACTGAACAAGAACTGAGTTCTTTCTGTGTCCCTGTGGGACTGGAAAGAAGCTTTTTTTTTGCAATCAGGGACACTGAACTCTAGGTTTGCAAACACAACTGATTTGTTTTTCATGTTGATAGCAAACGAGTAGTGATTTTTCCAGATTTTAAATTGAAGTTGGTATTCCTACAGTTGCTGTTAGTGTTGGGATAGTAAGATGGATAATCAGTGACTCCTTAAAACTGAAACAAAACACAACTAAAACAAGTGAAATATGGAAGTGAGTGTTAGATTAATATGTCTCAAGCATAACTACCTGCTGTCAGTGGAGTTCTGTCAAAGGTCACGCTTCTTCAAATTGTACAAAATTGTCATTTTTACATTTCAAAAATACTAAAAGAGATATATTTTGGCTTTGGGAACTAGTTACTTCTGTTGTTCATAATAGTTTTACCCTCAATTCTGTGTGTTTTGCCTCATAGTTTTTTTTGAGGTATTATGAATTTTTTTGCCAAATGAATGATAATGGCTCTAGATTACAGTTACTGATTAGTCTACTGAACACTAGTAAATTCATAGCCCATATAGTAGTATGTTTAAAAAACTCCACAACTTCCATATGAGAAACTCCAGACTCCACACATGGGAATGCTCTTAGCACTCTGCTGCCTAAAGTGAAATGTCCTGTTTGGCATAGCTGTAGACAGATATAAATGCCATTTGTCATGGGAAAGGGCAAATATGGCCACTAAATCTATTTGTGCAGGGACTGTGGTTCCAGAGGATGTCCCCTGAGAGCTTAATGGCTTTGATTTGCTCCACAGTGAAAGTTTAGTTTACACTAATAAAATACATTTATTTCATCTGTTCTATTTTATTTTATTTTTTTATGGTTTTAAGTAGGGGGAATCTTTATTTGTTAGACTATTTTATGTACTATTTTTATGTCCACGTATTTGTGGACAATTCTACCTACACAGAATCATTCAGAAAATAAATGTTGCCATTGTGTTGTAAAAATATAAATAATATACATTACTATTTTTATTATTATCACATAATACAAATAATATGTAATAATATATATAATATAAATAAATGTTACCATTGAAGTATTTGCTATTGTGCTTGACAGACAAGACACAGAGAAGTGTAATGTATTTTGTTACAATTAACAAAAAAATAGGAAATAGTGCTTTTTTTTGTTGAGGGGGGACATTTACATGAACAAAATCGAGTGGTGGTGAACAGTTCTGCAAATCACTCATACTACTGCTATGTAGTAGTTTTATGTAAGGGTTTGAAAAAATTGTCTTCTGTATTTGTTCCCTGGCCATCCAAATCAGGTGGAGGTAAGACTTGATAGTCTGATTGAATTTGTAATGTGACAGAATAGAAATTTAAAATTCTTAGACTATTTCCAGTGTCTTTGATAAGGGGGCAGAATTCTGCAATTAATATCCTTACTGTGAAGGTTCTCAGCAGATAGCCTTGCTGCTGAATCACAGTGAGATTTTTAGACTGTTCTGTTCAGAGTCAGATTTTTGTCCTCACAGGCTGTCCTGTGTATAGGAAGAGAGTTGGAAGCACTGCATTTCTTGGTGAGGAAGGTAACATGAAGGAGCATTGTTATCTGTTTCTCCCAGGAGAGACAGTTTATGCGTTGAGGCAGATAAGTTCACCTTCCTGTGTTGTTTTAAGTAAAGACCTCACTACTTTCATGATCATCTGACAGATCACTTGATGTATGCTGAACTAAGGCAGGACATGTGTCTATCTCAGTGCCTCAATGGCTGTATTGTTAGCTCCCAGAATGCTAATTATAGCAAGTGACACTTCGGGTTGATGAGCAAGGTATTTTCCAGGATTGCAGTTAAAGGTCATCCACAAGGGCAAGAATGTGGTTGAGATAATTATGGTGGACAGTCCTCATATGCAGTGTGCAACTGGGTTGCCACGGCTCCAGAGTAATATGCCTGTGGGAGTTTGAGAGGAAAAAGTGGTGAAAACACTCAAGTGTCACTGTGTACTCAAAATCAGGCACTCTCACTTTTTTATTACTTAGGTTTTTATGTCTCACTTGAGGGGAAGATTACATTACATATGTAAATATCTGCTTGTTTATTGCTAGCATTAATATATTGCAGTCTATCATATGTGAACTTCATAATGAAAACCTAATTTCTTATTAATGATTAATGTATGTTGGTGTTGATAATATCTGTAAGATCCATGATAAAGAATGTTTATGATACATTACTTTTGTAGATAAATCATGAACTGCATAAACAGATTGCTTTTTGCAGTCCCTTATACTTGTTATTGAAATACCTCTGTGCATGGTAGTAAGTCATATATAGCAGTTAGAAATATTCTGTTTCTCAAGAATTTGTGTTACTATGTATAGCATTCGTCCTTGAAAAGTCTGACTGATTTGCTTTATGCTTTTAGAAAAGTTGCCTCTTCTGTGAGATTTGTGTTTTCCGAGGTTGCTGTTCTCAATTTTCTTTTTTTTTCTAAGCAAAGAAGAAGAACCTTGCTTTCTAAATGCCCACATGGCTGCCCATACCCTGTTTATCAGAGGGATGTTTGCCCACATTACACTGTTGTATGTCCATAACAACTCACATCACATGCCAAGTATTAGTGTGGATTAACAGCAGGAGAACTGAAGACAGAACTGGATTTTCTGCCTCCCTGGAGAGCATATTTCTGTCACCATTTTTATTTCTGTTTGTATATCTCTCTCTAACAGAAGTCACATTAGACTGAGTTACTTGTTTAGTCAGCATTTTCCACCATCAGCTTCTGCTATGTATTTTTTCCTTGATTTAACAAAATCAAACCAAAACAAAGAAATCACATAATCATACTGGTTGGAAGGAACCTCTGGAGATGAAGTCCAGCTCCTCTGCTGCTTATAGTAGGTTGCATAGGAAAGCGTCCATATGGGTTTTGACTGTCTCTATAGAAGGAGACTCCACAATCTCTCTGGGCAGCCTGTTCCAGCACTGTTGCCCACATAATAAAGAATTTCTTCTTCATATTTGTATGTAACTTCCTGTGTTCCTGCTTCTGCCCATTGCCCTTTGTGCTGTTGTTGCATGCCACTGAAATGAGCCTGTCCCCTTCCACTTGACTTTGACACTTCAAATGTTTATAAGCAGTGATTTGGTCTCCTCTTAGTCTTCTCCAGCCTGAACAATCCCAGGTTACTCAACCTTTCCTTGTATTGGAGATACTCTGTACCTTGACCATCTTTGTAGTTTTCTGTTGGATTCTGTAGAAGATCCCAGTCATTCTTGAACTGAGGAGCCCAGAACTGGAAACACTATTCATAGCAGTGTGAATTCTTAGGTTTAAAACTAAATATTAAAAAAAAAACCAAAAACAAAACCAGCAACTTTTTCTGTCCCAATACTTCAGAAGCAAAGATGTGTCTTTTTTTTTTCTTCTTTTTTTTTGTAGCTAATATGTCTCATTACTGACAGCAGATAAAATAATGTTTGTGTGTTGGTGATATTGTCAATTATTGTAGATCTTTAACTTCTCCTGTCTTGCTGAAACTAACATCATACTTTCAGTCAGGTTTCTCCAGTGGTGCTAAAAGTTAACTGCGATTCAGTATGGTCCATTATCATCTTGAATCTGTTTTATAAAAGGCTAAATTATTCTCTATTTCTAGTCTTCATTTCTGTTTTTTTCAGACTGAGTGTAGATTAACTGTAAATGTTAGGTTAGTCTTTTATTGTGTTTACATCTCAAACAGATTTCTAAATAAAAGATACAATTTTTAATAAAATTGTATATTTTTTAATACCTGATATTAGCAATAGGTAGCAGGTTTATTGTTTGGTCAAATAATGAAGGCAACAAATGAGTTTATCATAGAACTACATAAATGTATGTTCAATATTCATGAACCAGACCCAAAAGAGAACAACTGTTCTAAATGAAAAATTCATTTTCCATGCGTATCCAGAAAGAATAATAGCTAAGTGATGTTCTACAGATTTTTGAAGACAAGAAAATAGTTTAGTGGAGGAAACAGAAGCACCTACTCTAATGCATGAAAAGTTTGACTACTGCTTTTTAAATGAGTATTTTACTTTCATGTGGGACAGTGCTGCTTGGGAGATCTGGTAAGAATTTTGGCAGTACAAGAAAGAATATATTCTCTAGTTCATTTGGATTTGTACAGTTAACCTTGTAATTGTGAAAAGTAGCAGTAACTGGTGCAGTAAGCCAGTGGATATAGTCATCATCCTTAACAGAAGATTTCCAAGTCAAGATAGATGAGTATTTCTGTAGTCCAAAAATAGCAGGCCCAGCTTGGGACAATGGAGTGCAAAAGGCAAAATAGAATAGAAAAACAAGAGCAAAGTTCTCTTATTTTAGGGAAAGAAGACTGCTTTATATGTTTTCAGGGTCATCTAACTAGAGTAGGAAGACATTTTATTTATTTATTTATTTAAGGTCAAATTCCCTTCTATTTACATCCAACATTGTAAGAATGGAATGAAGTGGAAGAAGACTGTATGCATAGCTCCAAGGTCTCCTGTTACTATTTCTCCAACAGCCGAAGGTTGAAGAGAATGAGAAAACCTATGAAGGGCTACTTAACTGCTTTCACAGACAAAATGCATTTTTTTTTCCATTCATCTGTAATCTGCAAAACCTTATACAGGGAATGATCTATCTTCTGGTCATTCTTGCAGCTGTTCCAAAAACATTCAGATAAGAGAGCAATTTATGAACATTTTTTTCTATTAGCATTTCAATACTAGCATCAAAGATGCAACCTCTGACCCTTGCATTATTACATTTTTAAATGCAGTAGTACATTTTTTTTCTTCCCATTTTAACCAACACATTAAGCTTTCTTAATCATCTAAACCTGCAATGGGTAGTGTGTGCTGTCACCTACACTCATGCTTCCAAAATCTGTGGCATTACAATACTTTAGAACTTGTAGGTTCTGAATTATTGAATTAGAAATTATAACATGGATCTTCTTGCAGTTATTTTTCTCTGAAACTCACAGGTTTTGTTTTGGTTTAAATACAGTCCATTGGCAACATTCCTTTTGAGTTTCCACATAAGTGGCTTTCTGTATTGCGATATGTTAGTGGAAAGCTGAAGCTATTGCTGCAAAATGAGTTGCTTCTCAGACTAAGCTTCTGGGTCAGGGCTGCCAGTGTTTGTGTGTACAGTGCTAAGCAAAGTTATGTCTGAGCGTAACTCTTCCATGTAGGATACTGCAGCACTAAGTGATGCTTATTATGCTGTTTAGTGACGAAAAAGAGGGCAAAGTACTTCCGGAAAGTGTTTATGTTTAGATGAAGATGAATGTGGTCACATGTTGCTACAGAAGTTTAAGATGAGCTGTTTGGTTTGGGTGGATGCTGGCCATGCTGAGAGTTCACACTGGGAGCAGTGCCAAGGCAGGAGTGGCAGAGATTTGACAGCACCATGCACCACTTGTCCAGCAGAGGAGCAGGGGTGTGCAGCTTCACAGGTGATGGGACCTTAACTTCTACTGCTTGGCAAGTGTTCTGCTGAACTGTGCCACACCATGCTGCCAGTGCACATAAGATGGAGTTGGAATGGTCTGGAACTAAACTAGCATCTCTGCTGTTTGTTCATTTATGAAGTGTATGACACAGTTTGTAAGCCAGCAAAAGATGCCAGCAAAAGAGAGAATCTCTGGCTGCTGTGAAAGTGCAGTGAGTATAAAAAGTATTTCTATTGCCCCAGATTATGAGCTACCTGGAAAGGGTAGGAGCCAGAATGGGTGGTGAATTGAGGCTACAGCCTTGTCAGGGATCTGATATGGAACTAGTGGATGGCAATAGACTCACTGACTTCAGGGGCACTGAGGGCAGAGCAAATATGACTGCATCCTGACTATAAACATGCAAATTGTGCCAAGTCATTGGGAAGAACCTTGGATATAGATGTAAATAGCTCTTGCAAGGAATTATGCATTGATTTGAAAGCAGATGCTGCCATGCTAGGAAACAGGGATGCATGACTGAAAAGATCTGCAATTAGTCTTACTGGTACCAGTGTACACGAAAAGCAATTTACAATCACCTTGGGTTGTGTATCTCTGTGTGTATTTTGTGAGAGCAAAGGGTGTCTGGCAGTAACATCTGTTACAGCTGAACAGCTGTTTGGCTTCTGTGTTGTTACTGTTTTAAAAAGACTCGTTTTTCTGTTAATACGAGTATTTAACAGTAACTTGGACTTGCAAAGCCATTTAGCAAGGTGAAAATAGTAAAAGCACACAGCATAAACCATCTTTCCGATAATAAAGCATTGTAATACATGGAAAAGGAATGACAGTGAATAAATATGTCCTAAGCATAGGAAAGAAGATTTTTTAATACTAATGTAGTCTGATTATGATCAACTAGCAGTATAAACCAGTGATTCACTTAATGGACACTGATTGGGATTTTTATTACCAAGTATTATGGCTTTGCCAGGACTGCAAGATTATATCCCAGTCTTTGGAGTGCATCTGATAGTTCATTGATGTTTATTTTTGATGGCATAGTAAAGTAGAGGGTCATCATGTTAGAGATTATTTTTAATAGTTGTAAGCTTGCGTAGATAAAATTTAGTCATGTAGCGTTTGTTTTGTCTTGCTGGACAGGTTGCACTAACAGTATTTTCAGTATTTTCAGGAGTACAAAGCAAAAAAGGTTTTAAATCCTGTGAATTTAGAGTTGTGTGGGCTTGAACAAATGAACAAACTCTGACAAAGATTGCAGAAGATTAGCATACTAAAAGCTATAATTTCCAGGGCCTTTGCAATTCAGGATTTGTCACTGCACATATGCTTTAATTTCCTTACCCGAAGTGCTGTGACCCTTCTGATGGGTAAGATTATGTGGGTATTATCAGCAGGTGCAGAAACTCTGTAAGCAGATTGTATGTTACGTGAAATTGTGAAGCCTTTTTTACTTGCTGGTGTAAAAAAACTTAGCTGGGATTTAGTGCCCTGATACACTGTTGAGGTACTCACCACCTCAGTAAGACTCATGAGGAGCCTCTGCTAGCCAGGAGGCCATGAGTTAGAAGTGGTGAAGGGTTCAACCTCCTCAGCACCCAGGAATTCTCCTCCCTGCTGCTGCATTGCCACCTCCCACAGTGCCAGTGGTGTTGTTGGATGGACAGTCCTTGCTGACTCCAACTAGACCAATGAGTTGTGGTTCCCATCCTATTTTTGACATTTATCTTGCCTCTGTCTGTAATTTGGCTTTCTCATGGCTCCTTTTGAAGTGCCTGAACACTACTTGTCTGCTTACAAACTGTGCCACAAAGACCACTAAACCCCAAAAAGGAGGACACCCTCTGTGTCTGGAGAGAAAGTGAATTACAACTGTAAGGGGATAATAATAATATTCTCCCCTCAAACTCCTTCATGTTTATAAAATGTAAGGGAGTTTTAAGTTGGATAGTTTATGACTGTTGGGAGAATGTGTCTTGTTAAACCTAATGGAGTTAGTGAAAGACTCCTTCACAAAAATCAAATTAATTTCATGAGAGAAATTCTGAAATGGCAGCTGCCACTTCTTATGCCAGCTGTTATGCGTTAATGAAGTAACTGTAAAGGCAGTGTGTAGTTGGCGCTCATGTATTGGAATTCTAAGTATCCTATGTTGCTATGTCCTCTGAGAAACAAGAGTTGGCATGTAAATAAAATGTGTCCCAGTCTGATTCATCTTACTTGCTTGATGTTTCAAACACATTTTCGTGGGAAGTGTTTGTCTGTGTTGAGCATAATTTGTCTTAACTCATAAAAGTATGTCTTACCAACTGTCATCAGATGGATGATAGCATTAGGAATTGCTGTTATCATCAGGAGGGTGTAATTCCTGATAGTTAGAAGAAAACTTAGTTATTGTGGCACAAGGCACAACTACCTTATGCATATCCATTTCAGAATGGGTGTTTCTATGTTTTTAATTCACAGAAAAATTAAACACCTTCATCTTAACACTCCAGCAGAGTAGCAGAAATTCTGGTTTACTTCATCCTTGTATCTCTGATTGTTTCTTCCTTAGGATCCGTAACAGAGCTGTGAGGCACAATCTTTGAAAGTGTCAGCCTTCTCTTTATTGTGCAATAGAGCAAACAAATAAAAATTTTTGGTTAATTATATTAAAAGTTTGTGGCTTAATTATGGTAATATATGCAAGTTCAAGTTAGGGCTTAGTGATCTCATTCTCTCATAAGACAGCTTGAGCCATGCAGATCTGTATTTAGGAACAGGTACTGACTGAGTAACTGGTGATAAATTATCTATCTTTTTCTAATCTTTTAATGCGTTGTGGCTTTATCTATTTATTTATTTTTACTAAGATTTAAGCTAGTGCCTAGTTACTGTCTTTAAAATAGATGATTATTTTTATTTATTTACAAACCAGAGAGTTACTGAAAAAAAAAAATCCCCACTAGTTTAATGTTGTGGTTTAACCCAGAAGGCATCCAAGCACCACACAGCCATTTGCTATACTACATAATAGAATATTTTATATTTTATGTTATTATAGTGTAAAATATCTAATATGACAAAAATATAAAAAAACATAAAAATAAATATTAACAGTACAGCTGTTCCTCACCCACTGACCAGTGCCCAGCTACTGTCTGGCTGCTGACTGATGCCAGACTATCAACACAACTCCATTGACTGATGCATGGCTGGTCCCTTGCCTACTCCCCACAAGTTTACAGCCCTCCTTGTGGTGGCATATGGTATGGAATAACCCCTTAATCTAAATCAGGCCGTCTGTCCTGCTTTGCCCTGCTACCATGGCATACTGATGGCAGCTCTTCCACCACGTGGCCCAGTACTGGGCATGCACACCCATTGCCAAAACATCACTGTGCTATCGGCACTGTCTCAGCTGAACTCAGGACACTTAAGTACCAAGTCTTTGCAAGAAGTACTCAGAACCAATACTGCCTTATTTTTTTTTTTCCATTTGCTGCATATTAACTGTCACATGCTGTTGGGCTGTTTTGAAATGAAGCAGACATAGTCAAAAGGCACTGTTTGGCCAGCTGACTATGTAGATGTTAAAATGTAGGAATTTATATGAAATGAACAAGAAATGCTTTAGTCCTCTTGCATGCAGTTTAATGTAGTTTGAGGAGAGCTGAGGAGTTTGCCTGGATTCATTTTCCTTTTTTGACTCGTATCCTACTGCTCTTGAGGACTCATATAGGATGAGGTTTGAAGAAATGAAGTTGCTTCCTTTTTCCAACGTGGGAGAAGAGCACTGAAGAGCATGTACCTAGTAGAACAAGTACCTGGTTAGTAATCAGTTTTGTTGCAACATTCAGTGACTTTGTTTTGAGTTTAATATTTGACTATGATACATCTGAGGGTGAAACTTAAACATAGGCATATAAAACATTGCACACAAGCCTTTAGACTCGTTATGGTGAATATGACACACTGGTGAAGAACAAATGTGCTGTCCATCTGCTGTTTCAGGCTTGCTTCTGGTAGCTTTGATTATTTTGTCTCTTACTTTAATTAGTCTAACCTAAGAATTGTACAAAATGTTTTCCTTTGTGCCTTCAGCGTCAGTCCAGGGGTTGGATTGCATATTTCTAGGCATCAGGTAGCATATGTACGACCTTGCAAATGATTTACATTAATAACAGTCATCTAATGAAAGCAATTCTTCACTGTGTTTCAGAAAGAACAGTGTAACCTTAGCAGGTTACAACTGAAATCACAGAGATGCAACATTGCCTGAAATTAGTGAGATTTCAGATTAAATTTTCATGCCAACGTACCTATCTTTCTGTTTTTAATCATTCATCTCTTTAGAAAATCATTATATGCCTTCAGACTAATGAGCTGCTAAAATTGTAACCTTGACTGTTTAACCTTTATGGTTAAATTGCAGTAGATTTTTTTCCAAGGTATTCAGAAGAAAATTATATTTTTCATCTAGTTAATTTAACACCAGAGACATTTGTCAGCTCTCAGTAATACTTGCAGCATTACTTTTTCTCTTTTGCTAAGCATACCAACATTTAGTAAAGGTGGTGCATGCATGGTAATTTTTAATAATGCTGCATTTAGGATGTTATTTACTCAATTGCATCTCCTTGCAATGAGATTACTTTGGTTGCATTCTTTGTTCTTTGTGTGCTGGAAGGCAGAAGAACTGCTGATGCAATCAGTGTACCACAGCAGGATGCTGTTGTCCTTCAATGATTGTATTTCTGGAGGAAAGAAGTGTGATTTCTCTTAATTTTTGGAACAAGAGAATTTAGCACAGATAATTAGTCAGAAATCAGGTGGCATAGGTAGATATTCCAGTGTGTGCTGGGAGTGCAGCAATCCATACTAGGAAATGGATCATTTCCTTTTTAACAAAAATAAAATTTATACTAGAAATAATGTTAGCATGGTTTTAATAAGATCAGTCTTGTTTGTTCTGCAGTTATTCAGGTAACAGTTTTTGTTGTGGGTAGGACAGAACATTGAACTGAAGGTCTTATTGTACCAAAGTACACTGAACACATACAAACAACTCATTCATTTCTAAAAATAAAAAATGTGCAAAACTTAAGTGAAAAATGAGGTTAATTATTTAGAGTAGATTATGTTTATTAAAAAATGAAACAGAGAATCTATTTTGTAGTTCTTTTGTGACCATGTACAAAGTCACTTAAGCTCTTCGTGTCTCTTCTATAAGGAAAATAATATTTATCATTTGATGTGTTGTTTTGTTAACGAATAGCAAAATGGGTTGAACTTAACCAGCATAAAGTTGTAGTGTTGTACTGCATATGGGGTTGCATTCCCAGTATGCAATAAACCAATTTTACATACAGATTTTTATTTATTTCATATTTGCATGAAGTTGAGTACTGGGTGGGAATTCCACTAAGCTAGCATACCTCTTCCTTATAGTTCCTTATCTTGGATAAATCCAATATCATTATTCTATAAGTTGAAGTAAAAAGTAATTTTATTAAAATATTTTCTTGAGTTAATATGTCCTATTAGTACATTTATCTAATTAATGTTTTGTAACTGCAGAAATACAACCTAGTTATAAAGTGGTTTGAATACTAGTAGAGCAAGACACATACCTTGAGTTCCGTATCTAGTTCTTTTCTTCCTCTCAGACAACAAACATTGTTTACTCTGTGTATCTGACTTGATTATTCTTTAATGTTATGAATTGGAATAAGGTGTCTGACCTCCACTGTTGTTCATCATCATTATTTAACTTGAAACGAGAAGCAAAATAAATAAATAAAAAGATTTATTCTTACTGTTCTTTGTAATGCTTTCAAATGATAATTTTCAAAGGACAGCTGTAAGTTAGAACACCAGAAAAAGCTGCAGCTCTGCAATCATATGTATGCAGAGTTCCCAAATGCCATTTATTTATTTATTTATTTGTTTATTTGTTTTAAGTTGCATTTAGTTCCCTTTACATGTAGAACTGTACAGAAGGACAGTTCAGCCAATGAACTCAATGGAGGACAGTTAGTAGCTCTCTAAGGGCAGTTCTCTAGAACTAGATCTCATGCATATACATTTCCCCATGTCTGCCCCATCTGTGAGCTCACCTCGTCTATGGGGTTGAGAGAACACTGTAAATTAGAGTTCATTTTACATTTCATTTTTTTATTGCCCTTGTTGGCTGTGTTGAAATTTAACACTTACTGTGTTGACAGCCTTAATAAACACAATCTGGAAAGCAGCAGGTGAAATTAAATGTAATGTTCATGTCAAAGCAATAAAGCTGTAGATGGATAGCAAAGTTGTGTGTTCCCACCCTGTACATCCTTAGTTCATCAGGAACTAAGTTCTGTATTTTGTGCTTTCTCACCTGAATCCCATCCAGAGAGGTAAGTATGAAAGTAAGATTTGCCTAGGAATTAGCTCTGTTGATCAATCAACATACATTAAGTAAATTCTGTATCATTAAAGGATTTTTCCAGCACAGTCAGCTTGTAAACTGCAAGACACATGTGGTGGGTGTAGATGCTGAAAAAGGTAAGTAAAGTTCATGAAAGATTCAGTTGTGAATTCAGACTTCTTACTTCCAGTGCAGCACAGTGACAGTATGTAACTGCTCTTTCTTTCTGAAACGTCACTTGCTGAAGTTCCTTGAGAGCACAGAATTTCATTCCTGCTTCACTGGAATCAAGAGAGATTCAAGGTCAGAAAGTCTTCAATGCAAGACAAGTATCAGTCAATAATAGGGCCTTGGTGAAGAGAATTTGGCAGTGCAAAGAACTCTCTCAAGTACATGATATTTAGAGAAAACATTGCAAGATGTTTTTTCTTTCAATCTTAGTTCTTCCTTTTTATTCCTTTTTGGTAACTGTATGTCATTAACATGAGAATGATCCCTCCAGGTCACATAGGTGATCCTTGAGAGTTATGGTGTCCTGAAAGCAAACAAACATGAAACTGAAAAACTTAAAACTGAAGCAGTGAAGTCAGACTTCATACAATTTCACACATAATTTGATATTGACAAGCCACTGTCTAAAACAGAGGAAAGGAAGACATGATTGCATCTGGCATTTTTAACACCAAACAGCAAAAGCCTCATAAGCATTTTCTTTCTGTTTGGACAACTCTTCTCCCTTCAAATCTGACACTGGAGGGGTCAGTAGTGAAGATTTACTGCCATCACTGTAGCTGAGCACTGCAGCTGCAGTATTTTTCTGATAGCCTTACTGAAACTATTATTTCAATGTGCACTGTACTGAGAGACTTGTGACAGAACTTCTGTCCATTAAGTGATCTGTGTATGCTTTCATTCCAGTGTAATGTATACAGCAATACGAAGGCATGGTACCAAAGGGAAAGAAAAATTTTTGTCCTCCATAAATGACCTTTCTTGACCTCTAGTAGGTGAATGTCTCTAGATTTATCACAGGCGGTGAGATTTCAGTATTTTCCTAGCCTTCTGAGCAGTGATGAAAAGGTCAGAATTGAAAAATGGGAACACTTTTTTCCTTAAAATTGATTGCCTCATGCTAAAGTTTCACATGTAAAAATATATTTCACGTCCTTTCCTTGTCTTATATGCTATGTAGTATTATATAACACTTTATACTTCCTTATATTTCATAGCATTAATGTATTAATTTTTGCCATCAGTACATCAATAACTAACTGGCAGTAAAATCTGGCAGAAATTTCAGATAACTGAAAAGTGTACAGACTGTATGTTTGAAATTGTTCTTTTGAGTATGCACTTTTAAGCAGTGTGACTTCTGGAAGTTGAGCTCAATGCAACCTTTCATTTTCAGGAAAGGTACTAAAATACATTCAAGGAACAAGTATATTTTGCACTGATTTAAATTAAACACATTTACAGCCTTGCCTATGGCACAGATTGTGAGCTTTGTCCAAAGAGGCAGTCAGATAATTTTTTTTATCCAGTTAAAAAGGAATTCCATTTTTTGTAAAGTATATACTTGTAAGGTACTGCATAGGGCAGTCTTTCATTCTGATTGCCTAGAACATTTTAATGAATCTTTAAGTTATTTTACTTTTAAATTCTAATGAAAATGAAATTCTCTTGGACCTTTTTTTGGTCATCTGTTTACAATACGCTTTTCACTAGAACATGTACTTAGACTGGTGAAATTGTTCTCATGTCATGAACTTCAGGCATACAGAATGGGCTTCACCTTCAGAATGCTTCATTTGTCACAAAGTCTTCTTTGAGAATTAAACATCATCGTTGCTCTGTAACTTGCAGTCCTGTTTTTTCACATTTACTCATGTGCATGTGCAGCAGAAAAGAAAGGCTGACCTTTACATTGTCCTGGCATGGTATGGCACAAAGAAAAGATAGTGGGCTTCTTTTTAAGCGCATAATTATTAGAAATAGAGGTTCATAGAATTCAAGTTTACCTTCAGCAAATTACTTCAGATTATTTAGACATCAATTAATTGTGTTTGATGATCTGTACTTAGAAAAGAGAAAAAAAAAACAAAAAACAGAAGAAAACAGAACAGAATGAAAACATTCGAGTGTGGGCTTATGAATAAAATAGTATCAAGGTATCTTCGGAGAATATATAAGATGCAAAACAAAGCAAAATTTTAGCAGGGAATTAGCTGCTACTGAATATACAGAATGATTAACTATAGAGTTCATTAAGAAACTTGATTTTTCAAAGATTGATATTTTAGTAATTATACAGCTTTATCTGCTTCTGTTAGAAACTTGAAAAATTGCAACAACTCTTAGAAAGAAAGAATATTCATTCTTACCATATCCACAAATTTCAGACATTGTACTTCATAAAATAAATGACTGAAGAAAGGAAATACATGTGAATATATTACAAAATACAGCATTAAAATAAATAGTACTGCCTCAAGGTGATCTGTTTTGCTTTAGTTTGGCCCAGTTGCATTCATGCATTCTTTTAACCGGATCCATGTTTATAGTAGCTTCTGTTACTGAACCTTGTTTCGTAGAAAAATTATATTCTGAACTATCAGAAAAACAGCTACAGCAAATTGTTATTAGTTAGTATGTTTGTAGTCTCAATACTTTCTGGATTAATTTTTGAACTTTGCTTTGAAAGCAGAGCTTTTATTTACTGAGAAGTGGATTGTCTAGGCTTGGCACTGATATGTTTATTTCCCCAGCTTGTCTTCTAAACATTATAGGCAGTATCTCTCCAGTAGATTGAAGAGTAACTCTCCCAGAATAAATCCCAGATTTGCCACTTGCAGTTAAGGCTCTGGATGTTGAGCTGCTAGGCACCAAACAGTTTTCCAGCTCCTGTGAGAAGCTTGATTAATTAGTTCTTCCCTAAGAATTTTTTGATACATACTGCTTTACTTACAAACACCTGAGCATCTTCGGTGTTTTCTAGGACATGCCTCTATTTTTGGCGAAGTGAAGAATTATCTTGTTGTGAAAATTCTGGATGTTTAATCTAAGAAATTTGTTTTTAAACATAGATGTTGTTATAGAGAACTTGGTTGGGTTTTACTCTGTTTTGAGTATCTGGGACTTTGGCAAGTCAAACTCTAAAGTGGGGAGCTGAAAGCTCAGAATGTGAAGACCACCAAAATAATTATAAGCTGCAACAAATTCAGTTAACTTGATGTAGGAAATTTGTCGTGGGAAATTAAATGATCTATGAGATGTTAGTCTGCTTTTCATTTTCAAAAAATGATACTGAAAATTTTACAACAGCATTGTATTACTACTGTTCGTCTCTATTGCAGAGTTATTCTTAGCATTTATTAAGGTAGCAGTATGATTTTCATGAAGGCTAAAAAATACTATATGATCATGAAGTTACAGAGCATGTCGCAACACATACAGCAAAGGTAATGAATTAAGATTGTTCCAGTCTTGCTGTAAGTATCAGTTCCTATCACTATTCTCTATTCACTATTGTTAGCTACTAACAATAATCATTAGTCGGAGTTTACCTCTTAGTGCTTGAGCGGTAAGAAGCATGTTGAGTTTCTCCACACCATCTGGACAATACATATAGAAGTGGAAGAAGCTAAATTGCTGAGTTTTAAGATCTGAATTAAAGTCTGTGGAACGTAACAAAACTGACTTCTGTTTTGTTGTCAGACAGAGCAGCATAGGTAGCTTTTAAGTGGAACAAGCAAAAACTGAAATCCTGATCCTGCTCCATAGCATAAGCAAGTGAAATCTACTCAAAATAACAACGACCAAATAAAGTAAAATGTATGACCAAAATAATTAACACCAGACAAAATTTTACTGTTAGAATAGCTAATATAAAATTGTCTTTAATAGGAATAAACAAACAGTTGTAACAGTAATAATAGCTATTGCTGTTATACCCAGCTCTTGTGTCTGAGAAAGGTGTATTCATACTGGACTTACTTTCTTTTCTCCTACTTTTGTGCATACTTCATTTAAATTGTCCTGTTTATCCACAGTGATCCTAATGCTCTGATGCTTTTTCCTCTGCCTTTGGTTGGAAGAAAAAGCAGCTTTAACACTTAGGTTTTATTTTCACATGACCAGTAGATCATGACTGAGGTTGGCTGGGGAGTGTTATTTTGGTAATTTGAAGAGCAGCATACAATACTTTAAGGTGTGTTTTTCTTTTTTCTTTTTTCTTTTTTTTAAAAACTGAGTTTGAGGAGTTGTTTTTTTTTACTGTTTGCTCCTCTTTCAGATCATATAAAATCCCCAAATGAGACTTGTAAAGAAGAAGAATTCTGAAGTAAACGAACTGGATGAAAAATGTAGCTAGTCATAACAGAGTGACTTAAGATCTTACTGATTCAGGATCAGATAACCCTTTGAGCCTGCAAAACTGGCTTCTCTGTTTTTGCTTATTTGGACATTCCACTTGCTGAGACCTCAGGCTACTGTTTTTTCAGGTGCACCCTCATTCGGGTCATGCTGCACTCTTCATTTTTCTTTTTTGTGCCAAGCACAATAGCTGTTTTTTCTCTTCAGTCAAGCACTCTGTGTCCCTCAAACCATTTGTGTGTGCTTGTGACAGAGTCCCTGTGCAGGGTGAGGACCTCCTGGCTTCTGCCCACCACCTTTATGAGCAAGTATGGTGCTTTTGGTCTGTACCTTGTGCTGCTAACAGCATGGGATAGTCAGAAACTTGGAGTGTCTGAGCCCTAGCCTTGTTTGTGGCAGTATGTCAAGCAGTGGCCTTCAGCTGGTTAGCTCCTGTTTGCTTGTTCCGTCTTCGTGTCCTCTGTTGTAGTGGACCCATGCTTTTTCAGGCAGTTGGCATCACCGAACAGTGAAAATGACACTTGTGATGCTGCTGCCCTGCTATGAGGTTTAACTGTAGCTCACACAGATACCTGTGTGTTCATTTTTAACATCACGTATGAATTTTATATCAAGTCTGAATCATAAAGAGATTAACAGATCCGTCATACATGTTTACAGGTATAACTTGTCCTATTGCCTGACATTTACTATTTACGTTTTGATAAGAAATTTGAGGATTCATGTCTTGTATACATTTTTGCCTTGCTACTGTAACTTCGGTTTTTGTTACCCATGTTAATGGATTCAATTTTACATCCTCCTAAAATATAATTCTTCCGTCTCATCTAATGTCAAGAAGTGCCACATGTTAATAAAGCTACCTTCTTTTATCTGTGTTTAACTTCTTTCTCCCTTTTCGTTCAGGCAATCTAGTAATTCTGTCATACACCATTTTTATAAAAAAAATCCGTTCAGTAGCTCTGGTCAAAGAAGAACACCCTCTGTGCTAGTATTTTCCCTTATTTTGATAGATTGATGCTAAAACATTCTGCAGATATATATGTATAATTCCTATTTGTTGCTGTTCTTTTTTTTCCAGCGCTTTCACAAATTTCTAGAATTATATATAATTTCTGTAGATTCTTTTTATTTAAAACTGATAAAAATTGATACAGGCAAATCTTATTACATTCAACAAGACTGTGACAAATATGGTATCATATGCTTTTCAAAATATTCAAGTTTATATTTTAGTAGTTTGTGGCTATATGCCAAATTGAGCATGTATTGTAACTATAAGTAATGCTCTTAGTAACCGCTATAGTAACCATGCTATTCTTGTCCAAAAGCAGATGGAGTATTTTTCTGCATTAAGGTAGTAAGCAGAAAGGAATAGACAAAAGAGTAGGAAAAAAAGAAAATAAAAACATGCTCTGGTTGGATGGTGATGATAACTTTTTGTTGTTGTTGCTGTTGTTGTTGTTGCTGGTTATGTAATCTAAGGAGGCAGTGAGAGTGTGTATTCTAAGGTGAAGAATGCTCCAGTGAAGTATTTCAGTAAGTTACACCAAAAAACCCTTCTGAATATCATTTTATCACTTACTAATATTTTTCTTCAGAGATTCAACAATAGCAACACCAAAGACATAATATACCAAGAGGTGGAAGGGAAGTGAAAGCTTTTAACAAGTTGCCATGGGAAGTGTGGGGGTAAGAGAATTAACAGAAGAAACAGTGCTGCTTCTCATGATTTGTGCAACTGGATGACTCCAGGCAGTTTCTATGTGTGTTTTGTTTTATTTTCTGTTTCGGTTTCTTTTTTTTTAAATAAAGGCTTCTGCTGACAGGCAGAATGTAGAACCAGCAGAGCTTATTCAGGCCTTCAGCACTTAAGAACTGGTTTAAGGTTTAGAAGATAGCTTTCCAAGATGTTAAGTTTGTTCATTATTCCACTTAATCATAAGCATACTGGAAGTAAGGATATGGTATAGTTAAGTCCCCAAAGAAGCATCTTTTGTTATTACACTTCTGAATGTTGAAGAGGAAAAGCATCAGATTTTATATTTTCTGTAAGCTGGAAGTTTAATTAGCTTAGCAATTTTATTTGAATGTTTCTTGACAGTCTTGATAGCTTTCCTGGCACCCAGAATGTGAGATGAAGACACAGGCAGAGTAAAACTTATGAAATGGGTAAGCATGGAAGCACTAACTAGAAACATTTTAGAAGATGATCAACTAAAACGTCAACAAAAAGAAACTGAATTTTTATTTCCCGATCCCAGTGAAGGGAATGGGAATTTTGCTGTTGACTTTAATGGAGATAAGCTTTCTTTTCAGATACACCACTGCAAGGAACAAAAAAGATTGAAATTGTTGAAAACAGTAGGAGTATGAATATCATGTTTGGGGAATAAGCCCTAAAGTATGAGATTTGTGTGTACATGTGCTTTTGAAACAAAGCAAGAAGCAGTTTCCTTGAGCAGCCTGTCTGAGAACTTTCATACAACTCATTATGAATTTCATAAGACCTGAAGTGGTAGTTCTGTTATTCCCAGTGGCTCCTGTTTGTGTGCATGTACTAAGCACTCCTATCTGCGTTGCTGTTTCTCTTAGTGGATTGCTGTCCGTCCCAGCTTTACAAGTTTAACCGTTTCCCAGTACTTGTAGAATTGCTTCAACAGCTTTCCTTCACACTTTTACATTTATTTAAAAGGTAAAAAAGAAAATGTAGGTAATGCTTCAAATAACTTTACTAACATTGATGTATTCAATTATACTTGTAACCAAATGTCTTTTCTTAGGAGAACATAAATTCTTTCCATCTCCCAGCACTGCAGAGAGGTATTCTGATTTAGTGGAGCATCGGCTCCTTACAGTTCCAGGAAAGCAAGACAAGACCTTCAAGAATGTCAGATAAATAAGTTTAGTGTCTTTTGAAATTAGTCTTTACTGTCACGTTACCTCTTATCCATGCATTGATCTATGAAAGTATTTAGGGGTTTAAATCCTTCTATGTCTCCTCACTTACGTTAAATTCCAATCTTTATTGAAGAATAATGTTAAACTTTCCTAAAGCAAGTTTCCTCTGTCAGTTGATTTCTTTTAGGTTATTGTTTCTCTCCAGCTTGTTAATATAGTGCACATGCTGCTTATGTAATAATGCTTACTTAACATTTCCCTATTAGCTTTGTTAATTTTACATATATTTTTCCACTGATAGTCTTAATAGTAAAATAATTAGCATTTTAATCTCTGTAGAATGCATCCAGACTGCTTGATCACAGTAGTTGATTTGATTGTGTTCAGTGCTGCTACTTCTGTGAATCTGCAATTGTGAAATGAAAGCATTTGTCATAGCGTTTTCCACTTCTGTGGAGTAGGGTTGTTTTTTTTTTTGACAAAATGTTTTTGCTGCTTTTCATAAAACATTTGGAGATTTCAACAGATGTGGTAGAAAAAAGAAAAGGTGTAACATCCCCACCCTGAAGGTAGGCACCATTTCTAATGACATTATTAGATGAGTTGGTGTTCCTGTTTCATCTGAATGTATTTAAACAGAGGGAAATTCTGTATTAACAGAAAAAAAGCTACCAGTGTCTACAGTCTGAGAAAGACTAAACAGGCATTTAGTACCAGAATGGTCCAGTGCTGTAATTGAGTTATAATAGCTAGTTAAATCAATCAGTGTCTGTGGTGATTCTTGACAAATTTCTGATTTAATGGGCTGAATCTCTTTCCAGCCATAATTTGTATGCAGTTTTTAGGCTTGACAAGAGCAAGATTGGCTTTGTACTGCAAGCTTTGTTTTCCTCTATGATTACTATAAAATGTGACTATTTTCTTCCCTACAAAAAGGATAATCTTTTCAACTTTATATTCAGTTGTTTCACTGACTTGTTAAAGAAAGCAAAACCAAAAAGATAAGTTACCAGAGGCAAGGTAAACTACAGTGAATCTGCTAACCATCAATTAATGTCCTAGTGGTTAAGCTAAATATTATATTTGATTTCCTGTTATTTATTACTTTTTGAGATTAATATGTATTATATTTCAAGATATCTGTGTGTGATAGCTGTGTGAGGCTAGAAAGGATATGTTTTATCAGCAGAAAAGGGCTGTTCAGTAAAGAATCTGGAACATTGCTTTGACAACCCTAGCAGCTGAGGAATATATTTATATCTCCCCGAGATGAATGGTAAAACTCCCACTCAGTTTGGCTTGGAAGGGCATCAAGTTTCTCTATTTTTGCACAAGTCTAACCATTCAGTTATTTTGGTTTAAATTAGAGTAGTCTCAGGAATGATACATGCTAGTTAGTGAGAACTGACTGGTGGTATTTCACAGGAGGAGGCTTTTCTGCAGAGTAGCAACTTCCAGCTGTAGTGCCACCTGCCTGCTAGCACATTCATTGTTGGAGGAGGAAAGCAAAAGCTATAAATTATACTTCTTGTGCAACTTCAGCCAAGGATTTTTGTGCCTCCAGGGAGTACACAGCTTTTCTAAATGTCCCTTTGTTCTGCTGCTCTGTGAGGCTGGATGTCATCCAAGAAACCAAACTGTATATAGCTGCAGTTTTAACATAATTAAGTGCTAACTTGTATCTCCAATTTTAAGTGACTCACTGTGTCTCTAGTCCAAGTTTTTGTTGAGTAGGAATAGTGGAATTTTTATATGTTTTTTTCAGTGATTAATAAAAAAAAGATCTATATTAAACCATAAGAACCTTTATTAAACAAAATTCTAATGCCTAAAAGAATATGTTTTAGAATTTGTTTTATAATGACTGTTTTTTGCATTCTCTGGAATGTATTTTCTGAAAGGAAATTTTTATTTATTTTCATTTTCTTCTTGAGATTTTGAGTTTCCAGTGGTTGTTTTTTTTTGTTTGTTCGTTTTAGTAGCTCTCAGAGTGAATGGGTAGTTTAGGAAAACTGTATCTAAATTCTGGAGTCTGTTGCATCTAACCTATTTTCTATGATCCATCTGGAAAGAGGAAATGCCTGTAGAAGTTGGTGACTGCTAACAGAGAGTGAGACAGCCTTGTTCCAGATATTAGCTGTGGGTAGCTTTTATCCTCAGTATAATGTTCATTACACCATCTCTGCTGTAGGTAGACACAGTAGTGAAGAATGCATTGATGCAGCTGGTGTATCTCAAGCCTTACAGTGACGAGGTTTGTCTTGATAGATGAACATGATTACTCTATCCTGCATGAATGGAGAAGTTCAGTCTTTGTAGTTGTTGTGAATTTTGAAAGCAAGTTGGAAGGGTTAATTTTCTGTCTGCTTCCCCAAAACAAAGCTCAAATGCTGCCTGCATTTCTTTTCAATGGTTCTCCTGGCTGTACAAATATGACATTGCAATTCCTTCTCTTTTAAGAAATTACATTTCCCTTTTTTTTTTTTTTTTTTTTTTTTTTTTGATGCAGAAGTAATAATTTGGTTGCGGACACAGTATATAGCCAAAATCCAAACTTGCAGATTCTAATGTTGCTTCCACTCCCTGAAAGGAGACTCCTCCTGCCAGCTTGGTCTTGAATCCCAAGTGGTCATGTTGCATAATGATGTAGCATATCACTTGAAAGCCTATTGTTGTCATAGTACCAAAATCAGAAGGGTTTATGCACATACCAGAGTCATTAACCACAGAGTTAAAGATCACAAGACAGATTACAAAAGAAAACAAAAGACATGTCAAAACCAGTCCATCTTCTGTAAATCTAGCACAGACCAGGACTAACAGGACAATAATCCTGTTTAACATTGTCTCAGCTGTGCTGGAAGATTTTTAATATGAGAAGTTCCTCATTCAACTTTCTCTGTACAGGTGTGAGAGAATAAGTATTTGTAATTGGCTTCTAGCTGGTGTGCTTTGCCATGCTTGAGCAGATGAACCCATACAGGTGATACACAGTATTCTTTGCATCTCAGTCACAACAAAATCACAAGTATTGTTAATGATTTTTAAACAGTGTGCATCATCTGGCTGCTGAACTATAACCTTAAAATCATAATCAGATGAGAGAGATTTTGGTAGTTTTTATGAGCTATCATCATTTGTACAGTTAGCACCACATAGCACTGAAAGTTTAGAAGATGTAAAAGATCAGATAAGATGTAAGAAAAATATGTTAATCTTTGTAGGTAAATCGATTTCTGTCAGAAATACAGAAATTACCAAGTTCAAAACCCAAATATGAGCATTTGGGAAATGTCTTATAAATACTTACGTGAGCATTTATTATTATGTAACTGACTTTCTAGCTTTAGAGTATGTGTTGTGCTTTTAGCTCACTTTTGTGAAGCTCATCCAAAGCCTCTGTGTTATATCACTTATGTGACTCTCTGTAGGGACTTGCATGATGTTCAGGCTCTCTTCTTGCCTCCTGAATGGAATAATTATGTATCTCCCTCTCCATGCTTATATTTTACAGCTGTTATAAGCTACGTTTGGAAAATGAAGTCTAAAAGATGTAGTGCTTAGTGCAGAATGGAAAAAAGCCATATAAGATCTCTTTTCATTGTGTGGAGCTTTATGGAGAAGAGTTAGATCAAATTTACAGCTCTGCTGTTGTTACTACTGTTGTTGTTCTGACTGTGTATTTATTCATGTCATTCTTATTGTTAGGAGCTCTACATGAACTATTGCCACATTTCTCTAGATGCAGAACAGAACAGATCACCTTCAAAAGTTTTTATGAAGTGTGTGAGAAGGACAACACTGAAACTGACAAAGATGAGGACACAGGCAAATAGGGAAACAGATGGGTTGAGATAAATGGCTGTAGTCTGTGGCAGGTAAAGAGATTCTAGGTTGTGTAATCATCTGTGCATAGATGATACTTCTAAGAAAATAACAAAGTTATTTTACGTATACAGTAAACATGAGGAGTTCATCTGAGTGTTTCTTTCTGCTTACTCTGCATTCCTGGTCCATTTTTGAGGGTGAGTTCCAGGAAGAAAAAGAAGACCGAAGCAGTTAGTTTGGTGGTCGAAAACAGGTTGCTTTCACATTTATGAACACATCCTCTGATGCCACTCTTTGACCTCCTGACATGGAGTCTGGCTAAGTGATACTAGTGAGAATCCAGTGGCATCAGTAACTAACCTAAGGCTTCACAGCAGCTGCAGGGGTTATTGCAATCTTGAGGCTGCACAAGCTTTCACAGATAGTCTCTACTGCAGATCAGCCGTTAGACTTTTTTTCCCCTGCAGGGTGAGTGCCAACAGTATGTTTTATTCCTAAAATGTGCCGTTATGGCTTCCCAGTTGATAAATATATGTGTCATGTGAAGATGAACTTATTCATCAGAACTTGTTTGCTTTGAAGGAGATAAATAATTATATAAAGTTTGAATATTGAAACCAAGACAACAATCAGTACATAGGGAATTATATTTAATAGCACAAAAGGGAAGTTTCCTTAAAGGTAAGGTGAGGATTTGCTAAGGCTTGCCCACACATCCTTTTCTGACTTCCATGTATGTCTCTCACTGCAACAACTTTAGTAGACTGATGTTTTGTGACACTGTAGAGGATCAGCAGGACTTGTGCCCTGGTGAAAAAACTTAATAAAACCCAAGAGATCTATGCTATTTTAATGATAGTAACAGAATACTAACATACAAAATGTCTACTACTTGTGCTGTTATTGTGTCTTCAGTTTCTTTCTTTTCAACTTTACCTTTTCTTTTAACGTGTTTTATTGAATTCCTTATACTTGTTTTTAAAAAATAAACAACTGTAGGATGCAAGATTGGTTATATGACAGTTGCTGAGATTTCATTATTACAGCACTAAAAATTAACTGAAATTTTTGTGATAAAGTATTTGTTTTCTTCTTCTTTCCAGGTACCATGATCAACAGGATGTTACTAGTAACTTCCTTGGAGCCATGTGGTTGATTTCAATAACTTTTCTGTCCATTGGATATGGTGACATGGTACCTAATACGTACTGTGGGAAAGGTGTCTGTTTACTCACTGGAATCATGGTGAGTGTGTATGAATTTATTCATTGGATATGAGATTGTTTGCAGAAATTAATCCCAAAACTTGTAGTAGTCATAGAGAAATTTTTGTTGGATAGGCTCTAAGAGTGCGTAGATTTACTCGTATCATTCCTGTGACCCTTCACCCCATGGTAATAACGTGTTTACTTCCCCTTGAGGTAAAATTTCATGGATGCGTAATGAAATACGGAGAAACAAATTCCACCATGACATAATTTTCATCTTTCAACTTTTAATGGAACCTTTCATTAAATAGTGATATATTACATCTTTGCAGTTGTCTTCAGAAATGTGTAATTGGACCGCTGCTAATAGTGGGCCTATAGTTCTGCCTTCTGCTTCTTAAATTAGTTGCAAATATGGAAACATGATGGTTTGTATTCTGATAAAAAAAAATTTACTTGTACCTGGCTTTCTGTGTTATTTCTTATAATCTTGATAACATGCTGCATGTAGTATTCCATTGCTTTAAGCGGAATTATGTAGTGCAGGTGTTAGTGTATGAGTTTTTGTTATCACTGATACAATGCATCAATTATTAGGCCATGCATATTCAGTATATATTTATTAACTGTTCTGCATATGTGGTCTAAATTTTTCTGTATTTCACAGAATTGGTCAAACATAGACATGGAATAAGACAATATATGAGTACGTATCACAATGTCAGGAAAATCTATACATTATCTACTGTAAATATTTTCTTATTTGCAGTAACAATGCCATTCTTTGTAATTGACTCCTGGATAAAAGTCTCTGTGAATGAGATGAGCATTGTGTATCCTATGTATGATATGTATATGTTTCTGAACTCATGCCACTGATCATAAACAGTGGAGCTCAAGTATCTACCTCCTGTTAAAACAGGTATATTGGGATTATGGCTGAAACAAATGGTAGTAAAAGATTGTCTCTATTAAACAGATGTTTGGAAAATTTGTTTTTTGTAAAAGTGTATTTTATGTGCAAATAGTAAAATGGATTAATGCATTTTCATGATGTTTTATACTTTTTCTTAAAAGCAAGAAAACAAACAAAAATATCTTATAGGTTTCAGGTCTCTGATCTTTACTGGAAAATAATTCCATTACATTTTTCTGGTCAGAGCAAATGTATATGTTTTTAAATAGAGTTTGCAATTAATTTGTAAGATACAGGCTAAAAACAGAGGAATGATTCAGGTGTTTTTTATAAAGGGCGTTGTCTAAGCTCAAATCTGCCATCTCTTGGGTTGTGCTCCTTTTTTCTCAATTTGATCTGGGTTTGATGCCTAAGGGAATGAAAAGTGGTTGTAAGTTCATTATGAAAAAAGGGAGAACAAGCACTCTATATTGCCACAGGGATGGATACAGAATCCTTTCATAATTTCTTTCTTCCCAAGCACTGTTCTTCTAAATAAGAAGCAAATGCTTCAAAATACAGGTATCATATCATTATTCCCCCTCATTATCATGTCTGACCAGACTTTCTGAACAGAAGCAGTTAAAAGTCTAGGTTAACTTGTGATGATTAGGCACTCAAATTGTTGACCATTTCTGACATTTCAGTATGAAAAAATTACAGTAACAGAAATCTGAGGTGCTTCAGTGCCATGAAGAATTCCATTGAGAATTGATACTAATACACGGTTTTCACACTGCTGTTTTGATTATGGCAGTGTAAGTGACAGCAGCACCCAGTCTTTTATTTTACTGGTTATAGGTAGATGTATTATTTTATTATGGTGAAAACAAGATAAAAGCAAAAACACAGCAGACTCTAGATTATTGCAGCTATTATTCTGCACACCTGTGAATTAAGCAGATAGAAAATTAAATAATAGGACATATTTGTCATTTTGCTTTTCACAGTACTATTTACATTCAGATGCAAAATAATATGTCAGTTATTTCAACTAGTTGGAAGAAAAAATGAAGTACTGCTTATGCGCCATTTACATCAAAAATATTTCATTTTCACAGCAGAAACAAGATAGGTTCCTTTGAAAATCAAGGTTTTAAAATGTACTGACTCTTTCCTGTCTTTAATTGTTCTGTTTTTTTTGTTTGTTTCTGTTTTTGTTGTTTTGGGTTTTTTTTGCAATTAAATATTCTACAGATACTTTGGAGCCATTAAGTCTCTAATCAGAGTTGCATGGTAATGAGTTTGGGATAAATAACTTACAGAGAAACATTCTTGACAAAAAAATGAAAGGGACACAGTCATGTTATGTCTGTGTTAAAACATCTCTGAACGCTTGACACCCCTAATTACATTCTAAAAGAATATCAGCAAAATGGCTTTGGCAAATGATAATCTTTCAGAAGAAAATTAAAGAGCAATGACAAATTCAGATCTTGGAATTATTCTTTTTTCCTCTTTTAATATTTTTTATTTCTTGGTAAGGGATCTGAAACATACCAAGTATGAAACATTGAACATAATGATGATTATCTTGCATCTTAACTTGCAAAACAAAAAAGCTAACGCATTTTGAAGGTTATTTAAATGCAGCCACTCTTCTAAAGCGCTTCTTGAAGTTTGTATTTGCTGTGGGAATAAATGGGATATTAAAAGAATGGACTTGCCAATAACTATTTCAATGGGGATGATTGACAGTCTATTTAAAAGATATAGAGGGATAACTGTTCAATGATTGTGAGAAATAAAATCAAACCATATATGCAGTTTTAAGAGGAGGAATCTAACTCCTTAACACTCAGTAGCAACTTCATTACTAAATTGGTGGATAACCAGTGCCAATGACTTTGTGCTTTTGAATAATGTTTCTGTTAAAAAAAGATAAAAAAAAAAAGAATAACTAGAAATACTTATGAATGCAGATGTAGTGATGCACACTGCTGAAGAGTAAATAAAACCTGGAGTCTCACGCAAGGTTCTTTTGGTGTCTTAACTCCAGAGAAGAAAGAGCCCAGGTACTGCTTCTGCCTCAGGAATTGCTTTCCGTGAGTTGGAAAATAGACTGCATGGGACAAAGACCAAACCTTTAATGAAGATACTGATACAGTGTAGCACAGAGTTGGTGGCACGGGTAAATGCAGAAATAGTTTGTGTACTGATAAGTTAAAGTGAACTGGGTACCTCACTGATTTTCCAGGGAACAGTTTAAAAAAAACTGTGATCACTGCAAGTAAATTTCAGTAGGCAGCAGTTGTAGACTAAGAATCTGGCGAACTGTAAATCACATCATAAACACGTCCTTTTCCATCTGTTTGCATTATGTAGGCCTGCAAGAGAGATGGACAAAAATGCAAGTGTCATCTTTGTTATCAGAGCAGAGTATAGAAGAGATGAGGAGACCCACACAGTCTGCACTAGGCTATACATCTTCCAGGAGTTGTTATGTCCACTGATTATGCAGTGGTTATCAGTGCACACCCGTGCAGACCTCTCTGGTCTTGGTCAGCAGGCTGAGCTCAACTACAATTGGACCACTTTGTGCTGGTTTACATACATGCAGCATTTTCACCCACTTGACTTTACAGAGACAGGGCCTTGTAGTGGTTTAAGGGAGTAAAAGAGGGGGACAGGTTTAAAAAAGCATGGGAAGTTGTGTAATTATTGACCAAGAGATGAGAAGACTTAGAATGAATTAAAGACCTGTTAAAATTTAATGAAGAATACAGAGGATACTGAGTAGCACCAGGTCTCATGGGCATTTACTTATATCTATTCATAATGTTTATGTTTAGAAAAAATAAAATGGGCTCTTCCTGATATATTGTAGCAATTCCATGGTAAAATAATATTATTTGTAAAAATTATGCTTTTTATTCATGTAATATTAAATAATAGCAGTCCAGTCCTAAGACAGCAGATACCACCAACTGTTGCAGAGTTTGAGAAGGATTCTTGTCCTTTTATGTTAAGCATTATGGGGTGAGCTTGTGTGTTTACTCTGTGATGCAGAAATGAAGATGCATAATCTTCCTGAGGGGCCAGCTGGCCATAGTTAAAAAGTGAACGTGCTGAACCAGTATGCTAAACAGAAGAAAATGATTAGTTGCAATTTTCCTGTTACAGGATATGCAGAGTTGTTGGCTGTAGCTTGGATGAAGATTGCTTTTAGATTAAGTAACTGTTCTTTTAGAGTCTTGGCATGTTGTTGCCAAAATTGCAGCTTAAATAGTTCTGAAATTGAAAGGAACTCCAAAGAGATCATTAAGCCTATGTAAGAAACAATTGAATTACAAATATTTTCTTAAATTTAAAAAAGCGGGTAAGATTAAATGTTTATTCTGGAACATTTTTAAGTAACAACTGTAAACTATTAGATTTGAACCCCATTTATCTAGGTGAAGAACTCCTATTTGAGTATTTACAGTGTAGTCACTGTGTTTCTAGATCGTAATATAGAAATAAATAAGAAGCTGCTAGATAGTAGAACTATTTTATAGAACTTCATATGGATAATGTACTAAAATTGTGCATATGGTTTCACATAACATTGCCTAATACGCTGTGAGATTTTGTACAAAAAGAAATTTTATACACTGTTTGATTCTGTAATGAGTTGCAGAAACATGTAATTTTTATACCAAATACAGAAACATGTTTTGAATTACATACTTGTATGCTGCGTGGTGGGTTGAACTGATGGCTGATATAGGGTTCAACTGATAGAAGAGTTTTCTATAGTAGCAGTACAGAAATAATAGATTGTGTTTGCATTTAAGGGTTTATCTAGAACATTTTGTACATCAATCTAGAATCTCTAAAATTGTTACCATTTTAGCTGGTGGCAAAAGTTAGCAGAGTTTTGATTGATTTTGTTGATGAGGAGCTTATGGGAAGTGTATAAAAGAAATGGAATGCAACTCAGTTTTTATTTCCTTAAAAGTGTAGAAATATATGAAAAGCTTTTCCTGCAGATTGGTAGTGTTTTGTTTCAGGTATGTAGCAGAATTCAATAATAAGTGAGCTAGGTTTCAAAACAGACTGTTTTTGTTCTTTATAAAAATTAGAATGTAACCAGACAGTGTGTCAAGCAGAAACATAAAATGGAAAAAATCATTAAAGGTGTTTGTATTTGTATTGAAATCATTCAGTTTCATGGATTAGAAACTCTTGAGCTCCTCTGTTGTTGCAGCATAGAATTTACCAAAGTAGATACTTTTCTTAGGAGCAAAATGTAATTCTGTATTATTTTACATCTGTGGCTTATTGGGATAAAATTTCTGAGGACAAGGAAAATAAGTGATCTTTAAAGCACCATGGAGCAATCCCTAAAGCAACAGTGATTAGGGTAGTAATCTGAAGCAAGAACAGCAGAGGCTCTCTTCTGTCACCATTTAAGCAAACAAAATCTGAAAGGTATATTTCTCTTTCAGAATTAGGAAAATAACAGGAAAAAATAACCCAACATCTGAACCCCTCCATTAGGAGGTGTATTGTGCTTACATGGCAGTGTTATGATAGTGGGAAGACTGAAGGCACCAGCAGGTGCCTTGTGTCCTGTCAGAGCCATCTCCAGCTGCTCCAAAAGGAGCACTGGCTCCAGCACTCCACTGGCTGGAGCTAAGCCATACATGGCAACTTGTTGCACCTCCAGAGAGCATATTTAAGAAAAACTGCTGCACAACAGCAGGTGAGAGAGACTGAAATACGTGAGGGAAACAGCTCTGTAGACACCAAAGTCAGTGCAGAAGGAGGGCAGGAGGTCCTTCGGGTGTGGAGCAGAAGTTCCTTGCAGCAGAAGTCCATGGTGGAGCATAGGCTCTGTCTAGCTGCACACCTGGCTGCACTGTTGCTGTAGCCCATGGGGCTCTATGTGGACCATATCTCCATGTGCGGAAATGGAGGAGTCTATAGTGAAGCAGTGGATGTGTTCTGAAGCAGGTGGCAGCCCATCAGGGCTGCTGCAGAATCAAGCCCTGGGCAGGAGCTGCAGGCCACAGAGCCCATGGTAGAACAGAGGAAAAGAGTGAGGAAGAAGTAGTGGCAGAGACAGACCATTATTATGTGGTGACTGCAGCCCTTAGTTCGTGTTCTTTTGCACTCCATCTTGCTGTGAGGAGGTGTGAGAGCACAACTGGACAGGCACCTGGTAAGCAGCCATGATCAACGCAGCAGGGAAGGCTTCCAATTCTGCATCTTTCACTTCAGAGCATTGAACTTTGTGAATTGTGAGAGGACAGGAGAACTATTTCCCACTCATTAGGAATTTTGAAGTTCAAAGTCAGACTAACTAGAATGAAAAGCAGTTGTCCTGTGCTATCTTTATTTACATAAATACGATTGGAGCTGATTGTTGTAGAATAACCTGTACTTTGCTTTGAAAGTATCTAAGTTGATTTTGTTTCATCTGCAATAACTTCAGATTTAACACAGGAATTTTAGGATACTTTTACATGTATTCTTATGAAAGTTTTGTATTTACTATATGTGCTAGGCAAGAACATCATAATTAGGCATCATTCTGTATTACTAAACTAATGTTTCCCATCAGCTTTGTAGGCTGTTGAGCCTGCTTGTTAAATGCAATGGGATTTTGCCTCCTTACTCAGTAAAAAGGTTTTTTTTTCATGTTAAGTATGCAACATTATGATTGCCTGAAGGGAGGTTTTAGCTTTTATGGACACTATAGGTTTCCTAGGAACCCAGCCACCGCAGTGTGTAAAGTTATTGGTCTTGTCTGAGTTAGCACCACTGCCATTCATAGATTCCTTGTTAGAAGTGAGATTATCTTTCTTTGCTCCAGAAACCTTTCTCTGTACTCAACTTGCATTACTAAAGAAGAGTTCACTTCATCCCCCATTGCCATTCCTCTTACTGTCGAGGAACATTTAATCAATTTCATTATTTTTATACGACATGAAATTCTCATTATTTCTTTATTTATTGCAAGATTGCAGAAAACTACGGACTTGTGGGAAGTAAAGAAATCTGCTCATCTGCTGTTTGTGGATGAGAAATTTAAATGTTCCAACCAATTTCTAGCTGTGGTACAGACAAACTCCCCTGAGGACAATAGTACCCATGCAAATATTGAATTAATAAAAGTATAAATAATGGGAAAATATTTTCAGTCATATTTTTTACTGGGATGGTATAGTTGTTGTCCTATTACTCATCTTCCTTTGGTTTAGTATTGCAAGGTTACACATCCCCCTCAGTGAACACTGACAAATGCAAAATACATTCATGCAACATCTCTTCCATAGCCTCTGTCTGTCTTGTGGATGGATTCCTCCCTCAACTTTTGCATTGCTTGTTTTTGAAGAATTTTTTTTTTACTTCAAGCAAGATTTTTTTCCCTTCCCCAGGTGGTCCACTAATTCCACCTTCCAGAGAGCCAAATGAGCAGAGTATCTGTTTAAATTCTTACAGGCTTTTCATTTTATGCAGAGCAGCAGGAAGAATGTTGTGCCTTTTCTGGTACAGAGCTAAATTTCCCACCAGAGCCATATGTCTGCAAAGCGGACCTTCTCTCTCCCCCAGTGGATCCCAAGGGAAATGTGCAAGAAATGTGCCAGCTGTCTTCTTTCAGCTACAGGCAAGTATAGCAGGACATTTTCATGACAACTACAGCACTAAAGACTGCACTTCATTTCCAGTCCAGTAAACCAAAGCTGCCAGTAGACCTTCAGATGAGTGTATGACACCATATTGATTCCTTTCTCACCAGTAGCACCCTTCAGGCATATATATATGACCTTCAGGTTGTTGTAGAAATTTCTTAGTTCACTGTTGTCTTGTAAATGTATTTTGGATCCTTACCAAAGGAAGAAGTGGAAATGACAGATGTGTTTACTTAAAGTATAGGGTTTCTCTGAATCACAGCCTTATGAAATGCTAAGTGTTTCCAGTGCAGTTGATCAGCCAGTGTTAACCTTCCTCCTCTTAGATTTTGAAAGAAATAACAAAAGTAACCACCAAACGTAAAACTTTAGTTGAAGATTTTTAAGAACCTCTTTGTTTTTCACTGGAACAGGGCCCATTGTGAACACGCATTGCAAGCACTACATTTTATCGACTTCTTAATCTGAACCCAGCAGTTCTGTAGTCACTCTGTGTTGTGTCAGTTTGAGTGGTAGGAAAAGCATGATCTCAATCAAAACATCATAACCTCTCTATCATCAGATCTGATTTCTGCCATGTTAATCACTCTAAAAATAGATTCTGCCTCTAGCTGCCATGACTGCATCTTCTGTGGTTTGTCATAGTGTACTATTTTCTATTGGAACTTAAAGTTAGCCAGCCCAGGACAGGGCAATTCTGATGATAGGTTCAGAAAGCTGAAGGTGGGCTGCATCAGTGACGGGAATGACAGAGGGCTGCAGAAGGCACATTGTCTGCTATGTGTAAGAATGCATCAATGCATAAGTTCAGCAGGATCTAGAGGAGAAAAAAAGACTAGGATGCATGATGAGGAGAATGTAATTTGAAAGAAAACTACATATTAGATTTAGTCTTCTGTGGGGGAAGCTTTTCTTAGCCAAGGGACAATGCAAAGGATTTTGTCTGAAAGTGGAATTATCAGAACCACAGTACATTGCTTCTGTAATGATGAGCTGGAAGAGCCTAGAGTCATAAAATACTGAAAATGAGGTCACATATTCTATGTATGATGCCACTGAGAAGAGAATTTGCTGTATTAAAGCAGATGAAGTGATGCTTGGAGTAATTCAGATCTAAATACCAAGAGGAGAGTTGTAACTATCTGAGCAGTTAGAGAATGCTGCAGTTTGAGGTCTCATAGCAAAGTGAAGGGCAGTATCAAGTAATAGTTACTTTGTTCTGAAAAGAATATTTAGGCTTTTTTTCAGTTGGTAGATTTCAAATGTAACTTAAAATTCGATTTCACCTTTCTTTGAAATAGTATAGGCTTGATGTCAAAAAGCCAATGCCTGTTGACATACTGTATTTTTTTGTCTCAACTTATTACATTCTTCCACTTTTTCAGTCATTACTTAGTCTTGTGTAACTGAGAAAATAATTAGCCTATCACTATTGAACAAGTGTGTAAGTACAAATATGACTCCACATAGGTATAACCACACACACTTCTATTCATGAAACTTTATTATATGCAGTAAAAATAGATAAGGAGAGCTTTCCTAGACTATTGCTTACTTGCATGAGCATCTGAACATGAGTCTTGATTCTTCGTCCTGGATAGGAGCAGCATGTTTAAGGTACAAAGAGTGTCTTGAAGTTGTTTGCAGATAAATCAAAATGTTTTCATACAGGACTAAAAGGTTTGACAGCCAAGGAGAGTTCTGCCCAGTGTTAAGTGTCTATATTATGCTTCAAGATTGTACTGCTCAAAATGCACGTTTTAAAACAAAAAGAGATCTGATCAACAGGAGGGATTTAATGCCACTGTGCAGTCAAATCCAGGCCAAGATTTGTAGCTTAGCCCAATTGAAAGACTGAGGATATGCTGTCTGTTTTCAGACTTCATGCTTTGTGAACGCCAATAGAGAATGTTTTATATCAATCAAGCATTCAGGAGGTCTATGTCCTTCAATGTTAGCTCGTTACAGTAATAATATAGGCTTTACTTAGTTAGCAGAGTGCTGATATTGTCATTTCTGAGAAGCCAGTTTTTAACTCAGATGTTTTACACTTCTGGTTTACTAGTTAAGTTTGTTCAGCTAGCACATTTTTGTGAACATAATGAGATTCAACGGGCAGATGCAAGGTGTTGCACTTGGATCGGGCAAGAATGTAGCAGAACAAATTGAAAGCAGACCTATGGAGAAGGATTTTTTGGGTTCTGGTGGATGAGAGGCTTGATGTGAGCCAACAGTGTGTGCTCGCAACATGGAAGGCAGACAGTATCCTGGGCTACATCTCATTGAGCGCTACCTGGAGTACTGAGTACAATACAAGAAAGATGAGGAGATGCTGGAGAAGGTTCAGAGAAGGGCCACAACTATGATCTGGATGATATGGCTGGAGCACCTCTCCTTTGAAGAAAGGTTAGGGAGTTGAGCTTGTTTAGGAGAAGGCTCTGGGGAGACCTCATTGCAGCTTTCCAGTACTCGAAGGGAGATTATTAATATGAGGGAGATGATCTGCACCATCTGGTAGTGATAGGACAAGGGGGAATGGATTTAAACTGAAAGTGGGTAGATTTAGGTTAGATATTAGGAGGAAATTTTTCGCACGGAGGGTGGTGAGAAGCTGCAACAGACTTTCCAGAGAGGTTGTGGCTGCCCCATCCCTGAAGGTGTTCAAAGTGAGATTGGATGGAACCCTGGGCAGTCCAGTGTACTGCGCAGTAACCCTGCCCATAGCAGGGAGGTTGGAACAAGATGATCTTTAAGGTTCTTTGCAATCCAGGCCATTCTATGATTCTGTGATTTTACTGGAGAGCACAATATTCAGGCATGCTAGTTTTTGCAAGTTATGGTTGCTGGCAAACTCTAATACAGTACATGAAAGACATGAATTGCTGGATAGTTAATTCTGTTATTATCTACTTGCATGTTTCTAGCAAATGGAGCAAGTTAACAACATGCTCAAACCTTCATCATTATCAGTAGTATACAGGCTGGTTCAGCCCAGTTCTGTGAAGAATGGAGGGAGAGAACCCATGGACCCACATTCCAGGAAATAGGAAGGGGAAAAAGGGCAGGGGGTTGGGCCTAAAAACAAAACTGCAACAACCATCTGAGGTGGAAAGCTAATTTGCATAAGCTATTACAATGCAAAATAATAAAATATAATACAATATAATTGGAATTGAAGCTAATAAATCAAATGAGAGCGTGTCCAAAAACTGAAGGCCTTACTCTAATGCTGAAGGTGAGATGGCACCCACTACTAGGATGATCTGAAACAGAAAGAGAGAGAGATCTCATGACTTGCCAACAGTTTTATCTTTCCCACTGAGTGGAAAACGGAAAAATGCAAAGTAACGCTAAGCCCTCTGGGACATGTAGTCCGTCTCTTCTGAGACAGGTATACCCAAAACTATTAACAGTCTACAGAACTGTCTATACAGTCTGTGTATAATACTGTCTATAAACTACAGCATTAACTCTTTTAACTCCCACTGTACTACATGATGTTATGATGTGGAATACCAGTAACATAAATCATAGAACTATGACAATCATGCAAAAATTTTCTGCAGTTTTGAGAAACTGAGTTTTGAGGTTTTTTAATTAGCTTTAAATTGTTGAAAATCAGAATTGTCAGTGGATGAATTAAATTATTTTATCCCTTTTTCCCTTCTCTGTGGTATAGCCATAAGTCAGAACTTGTTATGACATACATAGTTACGAACAATATTTACCAACTAGCACGAACTGACACTTTTTGAATCTTTAAAATATGACATTTGCCTTTGCATCTTTTATTTTAGCCTATTATGAATGGACTGGTCAGCAACCAGGATTTTTAGATACACACATACATGTATATACATATAGCTAATGTTTCATTAGAGTGGACTTACGACAAAATATTATAAATATTCCTTCATTGTTTTTCTCCCCCAAATTTTGATATACTGGAAGTCTTAAGTGCCCTTAATTTTGGACTGCTTGCCAAAACAAAAACAAAAACAAAACCCAAAAAAACCCTACAGAATTGAAGAAGAAAACAGGGGATTGACTGAAGAATATGAGACTCAGACAGAATTAGTTATTTCCTTGCTACTTGAAAATATATACTTTCTTGCCTTTTCTTTTTTTTGTTTGTTTTTGTTTTTGGTGATATATAATTCCTCTGAAAGTTAAGCAGAAGTTTGAAGTAGTGATTTAATTTACTATTTACTTCAAAACAGAATAAAAAGAATGATGCTGAGAATTATAAAATTTAGTTATCAAATATAAGACGTGTTTTATTCTCCCAAGAGCCCTTCCTGCACTTGAAAAATCAGCATAATTTGGTTTTGTTTGAGGAGATTTGTAAGAACTAGGCATTCAGTATATACTTATCTTGTTTTGTAGAGTTACTAGAAGAGCCCATTCTCATGTCCTGAGAACACGCGGCATTCTAAAAAGCCAAGAGGGGTAATTGCATCTAGAATACTGCACAGTTGCAGGAAACTGTTCCAGTGGTAAGGAAGACAGCAGCCCACATGTGCTGTTGAGGGAGCTTTTATAACATGCCAGTGACACTATTTTACTGTTGCAGGGCTCTTTCACGTGCGATATAAAGCTACTCTTTTCTGTAGCTTTTGGCCCAAGTAACTGTGGTGCCACTTTAAAGAGATGGCAGAACCAGTCCTAAAAGCCTAATTGCATCTCAAACTGTGTTCCTATTGTTTCTGGGGCAGTACATATGGGGAATCTAGTATTTCTCTTTCCTTGGCATAAGCAGCTGTTTTGTATCACTTTGCCAATGATGGGCAGACCACACTGTTTTAACTGCCTCGTCCCATTTTAGCATTCTTGCTGTACGTAGGCAGAAATCAAATTACTTAGTTGGAGCAACATTTGGCCTGTTATCCTGACTGAACCAAAATATTTCTGTTTTTCCCCTTTTTTTTTTTTTCCTATAGTATGGAGATGTTTTTATTCTTTTGCCCACAGGGGAGTGTCCTACATTTTAGCAGTTCCCTCCTTATTAGGAAGCAGACTGGAAAAGAGATGACAGTTTTGGGGGGGTATAGGGCACACAGTAAAGCAGCTCCTTCCCAGACCTTGAAAAGCTGGGTGTGTTTCTGAAGCCCTCAGTCCTAAGCTGTGTTAGTGGTCTTCATACTTTGTCTCAGAGTGGGATGTGGGAAAGCAAAGGAATGGTTATAGCTGTCCTCATTTTGCCTTTGTCTCATAAAGAGAGAATGAGACTTTAAATACATGAGAGCTTTGTTCAACACAGGGCTGGTGAGCAGAGGGAGAGGACACAGCAAAGCTTTAAAGCTTGGGTGGAGATGAGAAGAAAAGCTAGATAGGGAAGTGCATCAAAATAAAAATAATTAAAGAAAAATAATAGTAATAAAAAAGCTCCCTGTTACAAAAATGACAGAGATCTTCTGAAAAGAGTCCAGTGGAAGACTACAAAGATGATAAAGGGTGTGGAACACCTCCCTTATGAGGAAAGGTGAGTGACCTGGGTCTGTTCAGCCTTGAAAAAAGAAGACTCAGGGGGGATATGATCCACATCTATAAATATCTAAGGAGCAGGAGGAAAGGGGATGGGGCCGGCTTCTTCTCAGCAGTGTGTGGTGACAGGACAAGGGGAAATGGCCACAAACTGAAGCATAGGAAGTTCCGCACAAATGTGCATGGGAACTTCTTCCCAGTGCAGTGACGGAGCAGTGGCACAGCTGCACAGAGAGGTGGTGGAGTCTCCTTCTCTGGAGACGTTCCAGACCCGCCTGGACGCCTACCTGTGCAACCTGGGCTAGGGAGCTGCTTTGGCAGGGGACTTGATGATCTCTAGAGTCCCTTCCAACCCCTACAATTCTGTGATTCTGTGAAAATCACAAGGTATATATAGTTCAAGTGAATGTTGTGTGCTGTTGGGGACAGCTTTGCTGGATAAGAACTGATTGCAGAGGATCAGGTTGGTCTAGGAGAGCAGATGATTTTCTTGGAATGATCTGCCATTGGAATAGAGACTTAATTAATTGGAGACACTGTGAATAAGGGGTTCCAGGGAGTTAATTTATTTTCAATTCTCTGTGTGTTTAGTTAGTGGAACTGGTAAATTTGAATTGAGGAAGCTAATTTCAGCAATCTAGTCTGCATCTTCTGAAAACAGTGAGGCAGATAGTGGTGCAGGGAGAAAATGAGAGAATACATTAATGAGAGAAATACAGAAAGTGGAAGAAAGTTCTGTGGCTGAAAATAAAGTTAGAATATGCAACAGGTGACTGCTTTACACTGAATAGAAACTGATGCAAGTGTAACAACATGTAGGTTAGAGTGAACATGCAAGTGAAATGCAGCCTTATTTATTTAATGTGGTTTCACACTTTTTAAAAAAGGGAACAAGTAAAGTGTAAAAAAAACCAGACAAACAAAAACTCCACAAAACCAGCTGATTTTAGTAATGATGTCTGAGTAAATGATGTCTTGAGATGTGTATTGCACATGCTGTTTCTCAAATGTGACAAACTATCTTTCCAATGTCCGTTTCAAACACAAAGGACATCGATAACAAGGTAAAGAAGTCAGTTTACTTACATTCAAAGGAATAAAATAATAAGTAAATTAGACAACAAGAACAAAACAAAGCAAGGTAAAATGAGACAGCAACAATAGAACTGTTCATGGTAATGCACCTAATCATTACAACCTAAGACTTACTACAGCGATTAAGAAACATCACTGATTGCTTTTAATACCACCATCCAGATCCACAGTCACTGAGGAACCCTGGTTACAGCAAGGATTTGGAGAGCCTTTCCCAGCAACTGGGACATCCTGAGTGATGTATCTATCCATAGGTGAGGTCTCCAACTTTGTTGCAAGAGGTTCCAGCTTTTATATCATTGAATAAACAAGTTTATAGTGTTTCAAGGGCAGAAACATCTGCTTTCAGTCTCCTTTTTGGATTCCACCTCAAGCCTGGCCAGTTCTCCAGAAACCAAGGGAGTTTGTGGACCATGCCTTGATACCATGTTTCTAAACAAGGAGAGGTTAATGCATTCTCAAAATGTTTTGTTTAAGCTACATCTCTTGCTAATGAAACATTTTATCTAAGCTACATTTTTCAATAATTATCATACAGGAATGTAATATAGTGCTTGGTTGTGAGATTCATCTAGAGATCAACTTTGGTTTGAGGTATATTCTTCAGACTTGAACTTTTAAGTCAACTTATTCTTCCCATTAACCCCTTTAACCACCCTTCTCCCCCCTCTCCCCATTTCCATGCCCCCCCTCAAAGAAAAAAAAAAAAAAAAAAGCAATAATTATATAATTAATATATAATATTGCTAGTCAAGATAATGTCTTTTCAAAGGTACTGACACTAGCTTAGGCCTGTCAGAGTGTGGATTCATGCAAGGCACATGTATGCATACATACACACAGAACAAATTAGTAACTTGGTATTTTCTGCGTACAGTTTTTACTAAATGTGTTGTATATGTGCACTGTCTTAAGTGGTTATAAGCAAAGCAAAAGTACTGTAGGAAAAAGTCAGTGAAGTCCTCAGAAAGCAACTCAGAAGTATTCATATTATTTAATAAAATTTAATTCATATTAAAATGATTAAATACTGCATTTATAGTGTTTATTTTTGGCCCATAAAAATTCTAAGTAACTTCTATTTTTTAATTTTTTAATTATTATTTTTTTGTGTGTGCCCTAGATAACTCATCTAATCTTAACTCATCTTTTGCAATTGCTGTAACTTGAGACAATTGTTAAGAGCAGGATATATTTTGTACTTCTTTACTAATGTTCTGGGTTTAAAAAGGTGTTTTGTTGACCAGTCTCCCTTTCTTATACACTAAAAATTGGATGTATTCAAATTTTTAACCACTGCAGGAAACATAAAAGGCAGGACTTTCAAATGATGCTGCTCACTAATTGTTTGGATGCTTTGACAGTTTACCAGCCTGTAACTGGTGACTTTTTTTATTACTTTGAACAGAAAGAGTTGTAGCATCTTCAGTATTTTTAACAGGCTTGAAATACCTGATGCTTGCTATATTTCTACACCAAAGGAGAAACTTCCACTAAAAACTCTGCAAAATGCAGTAGTAACATTTTGGGGGTTTGTTTTATTGTTTTCAGGGTGCTGGGTGCACTGCACTGGTGGTAGCTGTGGTGGCAAGGAAGTTAGAACTTACCAAAGCTGAAAAACATGTGCATAATTTCATGATGGACACCCAGCTAACTAAAAGAGTAAGTCACACTTTATATTCACAAATGAAAAGGAAATGTATGTTAACTTACTTTTGTATTTGTTTTAAGTGGTCTTCTGTGCCATTCTTCTACTGGACTTTTTCATAAGTGTGATTTTGAAAGAAGGAAATTAAATGCCCAAAGCTTTTCTTGATATTGAGGATAAGTGCAGATTTTTGATCATTTAAATATTCTTCTGTAGAGGATCTTGCAGCTGTAACATAATTGGATTAAACAACAGTAAAATGTGGTAAAACTAGAGAATAATATGTTAAATAAATTCACACAGCATAAGAGAAGCTATAGCTTTTATAGCTAAAATAAATGAAATGATTGATGAGTAAGATTAATTTCAAGCTACAGAGGATATTCTTAACAAAAAAAAAAAAAAGCCCTATTCATATTTTATGAATGAGCTAGTCTGCAATTGCGTGGTGTGCTCAGCACAGCATTTATTCACCTACATACAGTACTGATGCACCCTGAAAGATGTTTAGTAGATAACAGAAACAATTTAAAAATGGTTATTTTAAAAGAATATTCATTAAAATTCATTAAAAAAACAAAACTATTTCAATTTGTATAAGACATGAATTTTTTTATTTGCAAATAACATCTTGGAAAATGAAATAAGTCCTTTATAGAAGAAAAACAGGTCACTGTTGAAGAAACAGGAAAATGAGTAGGAGCTACAGACAGCTTCAGTGCTTGCCCATGGTGAGGTAAGATGCTTTTGAAAGATCTGATAGGAGTATTTTTTAATTGTAAACTGACAACTCAAGATGTCCTTTAGGAGGAAAGAAGGCTTTGTAAATACTGGCCAGATTTTGAGCCTTGTATTCATTTGTGCCTTTTAAAGCTTTTCCTGTATGGCTGTCCATTGTGTAAATCTAATTACCAATCTCATGGTGTACCCGAGTGGTGCTGTGTAGTTTCAAACTCATAGCAAATGAAAAACAAACCAAGTAAACAAGTCTGAGGCACATACCAGATTACTGACCAGCACTGCACAGTTATTGTAGAAGTTTCCACATCACCTGAAGTTAGCCATATCTTCTGGGAAAACTGCAAGCGCTAGGCAGAGACTGTGCAGAAGTGTCTGAAATGTCACTTAGCTTCCACAGAAGTCAAGCCCAAGATTCTGCAGAGCACGTACAAGGTGGGAACCTCCTGCTGGGTGGAGCTACTGCATTGCATTCCTACAGTGCCATTACCTATACAGTGGCTTATCCTGATGCTGCAGGGACTGGAATAATATACAATTGAAAGGAGAAAATATAAAGATCAATAGCCTTTGCAACTAACCTACTAATTCTGTTAATAAATACTGCATTGAATTTCTTTGTCTGTTCTTTTCAGTCATTCTTAAAAATATTGGAGGAAGGAACTGTATGTACTCTTAACTTTAACATTTTATGGAAAGTCTCATTAAAAAATATCAAAACTCTTAAGAAATAAAACACTGCCTACGTTAATTGGGGAGATTTTTTTTTCCATCTCCTCTGATAACAGTAAAAAGAAACAAGAAGGAAATATGTAAACAAACAACAAAAACATGCTCAAACAGTTTGGATGCTTAAAAGTCTGTAAAAACTGTTAAGAGAAATAAGATAATAATATTACTACAAGAACTTTATGATCTTATAAAATACTGCAGTGAATTACCATGCAGATAATTCTCAGTGTTTTCTTCTTGTAATTTGTTTTGCCGTAAATGCCAAGTGGTGCAAGCTCTTTTAAATAAGGACAGATGATTCCTAGAAGTGAAGATAGCTGGTACTATTATCATAAGTAACAGCAAAGAAATTGCTCAGCAGTACTCATGGTCTAGGTTCTGTTTTCTGCTGTTTCTGCTGCAGCTTTTTTATGTACCCATTTCCCATGTTTTGGCAGGGTCCTAAATGTTTCAGAAAGAGTTTACACTAGAAAAGGTAAAACATGACATAATATTTTTTGTCAGGTTGGTGTTTTTCTTTTATTAAACAGGTGAAAAATGCAGCTGCCAATGTACTCAGGGAAACATGGTTAATTTATAAAAACACAAAGCTGGTTAAAAAGATAGACCATGCAAAAGTAAGGAAACATCAACGCAAATTCTTGCAAGCTATTCATCAGTAAGTACTATTTTGTTTTGTTTTTCCTTTCCTGACAATTTCCCTCCCTTTTCCCCTCCTTTTCTCTATTTGTTTTAGTTTCCATTTCCTACTCTCTTTCTCCCTTTTCACAAAATACTGCTCTTGAGTTTTTTATTTGAGAATGACAAAAATAAGGTTTTATTTTAGTACCGGTTTACAACAGAAGGTATGTTGACTGTATATACACAAGTTAAATCAGAATTGTTTGTAGTTTTGTTAGTTTCCCATGCTTCTCGATATAGCTAAGACACATTTATCTTTTGCTGCAGTAACTGTCCTTTGTTGTTATGTATTTGTTTACAGGTAGTAAGATACAAGCTACACCAGATAGAAGAAAATTTAAAAACAAAATCACTTGTACATTTGATAATTTCAGATCAGAATGATATAGTAGAAGAAAGGCTATGAGTACGTGTGTAATATTTAATTAAGAGTATTCATCAAGCTTCCTTTTTACAGCTCAGCAGCAGTTTGCTTCTATTCTCTCAGTAGATAAGGTCAGGGTTGGTATGTAAGATATTAACCCAATATATAGAAAATTAAATTGTATGCTAATAGACCTTGTACAACCCTTGAATACCTCTGCTGTAATTCAGATGAGTTCTTCCCACCCACTGAACTCCCGAAGGTTTGAAGATAAGCATGAGAACTGTGAGCATAGTATAATAATACGACTTAAAGTGTCCTGAAATTCGTAACATGTATGTGTCATAAAGCACATACAGACATGTGTGATGATTTCCTTACTATTCTGTGGATTACATGAGGGAAAAGAAAATATTTTTTCCCCAAGATGTGCAAACTCATCATAAGGAGTAGTCAGTATCCGTGATACTATCTGTCTGTTCTATGCAATGTCTTTATGCAGTTTGAGGAAGCCTCTTGTTCTATGGCCTAGGAAATGTTTTTTTTTTTTCCTGTCCCATCTCCCATGAGAAAGAGAAAGGAAAAGCCAGGTTACCTTACATTTTAAGTATAAGTATTATAAGAAATTATAAGTAAATTCAGGCTTACAGTCATTGCTTCTCAGTGTTATAACGTTTTAAATGAATAGGTAACTAAGCCTTGAAGGTACTAAGTATTCAATAACCCTGATTACTATTTCATACTTAGCAGATTTGCAGGATTAAAAGTTATTGTGCTGCAGAAATACTTGAGGCAATAAAAGGATGGAAAAAGCTGAGGCATTTTTCTCATAAGTAAATTAGCCTAGTTGAGTTATCCTTCTCAGCTTTAAGTACTGGGACACAAGGAAAGGGTGGGCAGAGGTTTTAGGATAGAGGATGGCATGTCCGTGTATCCTTTGCTGGACTTGAATGTCTTATTGCAAAGGTTATTTCTTAACATTTTAACCTTGCTATTTTTTGTGTGTATGTGTGTGCGCTTGTATTCAGTGAAAAATCTAAAAAGCACAGCAGGCTCGATCTGCAGCTCATATATCACTCAAACTCAGAAAGCTTCATAGGGTGTAAACTGTTGTCCTTGCACCTGCCTTAAAAATTATTAATCTGGTTGGGTGGAGAAGGTGATAGCAGTAAATTTCTTCCCTGGTGTGCTGGCCAAACTTCGAACAGGTGTGTTAATAATGTGTAACTCCGCCCTTTAGCACTTCGTATCCCATTTCAAAATGCGTTATATTCAACCACAAAAAATTAGATAATTTTCTGGGTATACTAAAGAATGCCCTGTGGATGAAAACATTACTCTTGCAGTTTGCTTTCCTCTAGCTGCAGCTGAGTAGCTGAATGTGATTTATTTTCTATCCCTTTACCTCTCTGATTTTTTTTCAAGGGACCAAGAAACTCATGGTAGGATATGGCTCTCTTCTGTATTTCTGGATTTTTAGTCTTTTTCCTGGTCCCCCTTCCTCAGCTTTCCAATAATTTGTCTGAAGACAGGAATAAAACAAGTGAAGCTTCAGGGCCAGGTTTATACATGAAACCAGAGCAGATTATGGTAACAGTTTCAAATTCACAAGTTCAGTTCTAGAATGGTGTTATACATGTCTGACCTGGATCATTTTGCTTCTTATGCATACTAAGATGAAGGTCTTACGCATACTAAGGTGAAGGTCTTACCATCATCGTAAACAATAATATATTAGAAGCCATTTTTTTTTTAATATTATCTGTAAGGAAATGTACAGATATAGTTAATGGGAAGGTTAGAAGGTTCCTTAATCATGACTTCACCCGTGGCAATTACTGACTGAAAATAGTGGCAACTCCCTAGTACTTCTCACCTGCTGAATCGAGCTCACTGTGCTCATTTGGTTGTTTTAGTATCTTTTACAGTTTTGTTTTTTTTCTTTTGTTCTGTCTTTTTATTTCAACAAAATGAAAATAGAGCTCGGAAGTAAGTTTTATGAGCTATTCCTTTCTAAATTTGCAGAATTTACCACTGTCTGCATGCAAAAAATAGAGTTTTTATTTGTGAACTTCAGTGGTCTGATTGCTGCCATGGAAACGCGATCCAGAATCATGATCTTTTGCTGTGATAAGTGAAGTTTATAAAGTCAACGTGTTTTGTATTCTCTTCTAATGAATTGAAGAACAAAAGTCTGACCGTTTTCTTTAAATCTGGCTGATGCAGCTAAAAACTTGCCATTACTTAGGGATACATGTTCTGGGTTGACTATGGTTAGGAATTATCACACTGGTGTCAGCTGGTACCTTTTTTTTTTGTTTCTTTCAAATATTAAGTTTTCAGAATTCTAAAGTTGACATGCTTGCTTCGTGAACAGATGAGGAGTCAAGAAAAACAGAAAACATGTGTTCTGCAAATATGAGAGATACTTACTGAAATTAGCAGGATTACCATTTTCTGTTGAATCATTGTATGTATACCTCTTGCTAGTTATTCTCTTCTGAGACTGTAATGATATACCTCCATACTTTGGAGATGCTCCCATATTTTTGCTGTAGAATAGCTCCAGCTCATAGCTTCTGAAAGCACCATTCCCTACAATCTGTATTTATGTTGTGCTCTAAAGGAAGCCTTCAGAGGAAGAAGGCGGCCTCACATTCCAGTAACAAGCTGCTGGAATGTCAGTTTTATGCAAACATTTGGTTTCTACCTTAATGGAGTTACTTTACTTTTTGTAACTTTCTTTCTCAATTGAGGTTAGCCTATATATTAAATGAACTATGTGGTTAACTAAAGATTTGAACACAAAATTCCCAATTTTTGAGTACTTTGAAGAAGATTTCTTTTGAAAAAACATGTATCTTCACCTGCTTCTGTATTTAGGAGCCCATCTGTAGCCATTTTCCCCCGTGGGAAAATTAAGCAACACTGTCAAGGACTCCTTCAATTCTGCCCCTAGATTAAAATAAAATAACTTATAGCCATCATATAAATATACAGCTATTGAAGATGAAGAATGTTGTCTAGTTCCAGGAAACTGGTGAAACAGTTCTGATCCCACTGCAGACTTTTAGCAGTACTGTCCTTAATTTAATGGAGATTGGAGTTTGATCCTCTATATTCAAAATACAGAGAACTCAAAATAATGTTTTTCCACATTTGTATTTAGAGCACTTACAGGCTGACAGAAGTGAAAGAGTTACTCCTTTACAACTGCTGTGGTTACACCTCAGTGGCATGGGGCACTTCTGTGCCACTGCTGTGAGCTTAATTCTCGTTTATAGAAAAACAAGTTTGTATACCTAAGTGAAATCACGTTTGCTTTATAAGTTGCACATAATCTTCTAAGTAGCACAGTAATAGAGAAATAGGCAGGTAGAAACCCATATGCCACAATATGGTGCCATAGTTACTTTTATTTGGCAGCTATCAGATGATTAACTTGGTTGGCCCATAACATACCAGCAGACTGCGTGGCACCTTTTCATGTTTTTCATGAACAAGTGTGTTATTTTTTGAAAAATGCTGTGTCTTGCAGCATTCAGCAGAAAAATAACTAAAAGAACAAGTAATTCTCTGTTGCAAAGCAGTCACGTTCACATGAGAAGTTGCTTGTTTGTGAAAACTACACCTATAAACCACTCCCTTAAGTAGTTAATCTGAAAAAAAATATACTTTGATTCAGAGAACCTATAAAAAAGTCTGTTTATTTTTCAAACATTGTGCATAACTAATTAATGCAACTAGGTATTAAAAATAGATTCTTCTTGCATACTTTCTCAGTGTTCTAGTTTAAATAGTACCTTTTAAAAGTAAGTCTAGTGTAAATTTGAAATGAGATTCGCAAGTTGTATAAGAAAATTAAGTGTATTGGCAAGTATGCTGGTTATTTAGCTGCTAGTCAGATGGAAGTTGTGTTTAAATGAATGTGAAACTCACTTATCACTGTATTTCCATCAGGTTTGAACACCTGCCAATCCAATCCATTTCCGACAGAACAGGGCTAATACCTGTATCTAGTCATGTAGGCATGGGAAGATTCTTGATTACTACAACACTGATGGAAAAAAAACACCCAGTTGTTCCATGTTTCTTCCTATATCTACTTGTCACGATACTGAGGCTTTGAGGAATGTTTTGGCTTTCTTTCATTTAGTCTGAATAAACTGTTACCTCCCTTTTTGAATTCAACTTTAATCATGGCAAATGGTATTCTCAAGGACATCACATTTCCTTGCTCTTTCCTTTTTTTGTGGTGTTGAAGAAGCATGCTTCTCATTGTAGCAGGCACATGAACGGTTTTGACTTACACAAAGTACTCAAGGCATTGTCCATGTGGTTATTTGTTCTTGTGAGTTTTATGCATGCATTTTGGAAATCCTGATGTGATCTCTCACACACGTCTGACTTAAAATTCCACTTTTTAGATTAAGAAGTGTAAAAATGGAACAAAGGAAACTGAATGATCAAGCCAACACTTTGGTGGACCTGGCAAAGGTTAGTAGGCAATTATTCTTGTTTTAATATTCATCCTTTGAAAACTTCTGAGTTTGCAAATGCAGGTACTGTTGAAAAGTGTGTGTGTTGCTTTTATTTTTTTATTTATTTTTTTAAGGAAATGGAAATATGTATTTATTTGGGGTTAAACCTTATTAAATGAAACATCTTGTTTATGCCTCTGACCAAAATTTAAATTCATCATTTTTATTTATTTATTTATTTTTATATTTGAAAAAGATTTCAGAATCAAGAGGGTGATCCTGAGGGCTGATGTGACTGTAGTGGTCATGGTAAATACTGAACTGTGGCTAGGCCTCAGGAGTGTAGTGCTGTGTATTAAAGATGTTTCTTGCCCAGAAAAAGTGACTTTGCTTTGAGGAATCACAGTGCACAGACTCTCACAGACTGAATTGAACAGTTTTTTCTTTTAATGAAGCAGTGACATCATACAAGTAAATTGATACTTGTGTTTGATCCATCACTTTACAGTGAATAATAGCTGTGTACCCTGCAGATAAATAATAAGGGTTTGTTAATCTTTCTTAAGCCACTTGCAATCAGGTAAATATTACAAACTGCATATCTATTGTTGCTGAGTGTTTTAAATTAATATACAGTTTTAACTAGAGACTTGCAGGGCCAATGTGAGAGCATTCCAGGTTTCACATTGGACCTCAATGTATAGCTTTGTAAGGTCATAAGTTGAAGCTGTATTAGAAGCATCTCTAGGCTTTACCTAAGGGTATCTCATACACAACTTTCAGACATCTCAGAACCTGCCTCAATATACATCATCAAGGCAAAGATTAAAATCTTTAGTGTTCATTTCTCCTTTACTTTAGAAAATCACCTGACAATTTGAGTTTCTGAAAATACATTTTACTCTACTGCTTCTTGATAAGCAACTGAAAAGGGCTTTTCAGATATTATTTAATGTAGAATACTTTGACTTTGGGGATTATGTTGGTGTCTTGAAAGGAAGGGCTGAGAAATGAATTATCTACCCTCATCTGATACTGAGGTTCTTTATACTTCAGTTAGTCCTTCAATTAATTTTCATTCTCTTTGGATGGTTTATAAACTTAAGCCAGTTTGTTTGCTGAATTATATACACTTTTATGTCTAATCTAAAAACTCAACCTACAAGAGGGTGAAATACTATATTTTTGACCACTTCCTTGTCTCACTTGCACCAGAAAAAAACAACAGAAGGAATTGGAAAAAACAAGATAGTGATGGTCTCTGTGAAGTAAATTCTACCAACCACTCTGACATTTTAAAGCTCACCCTGTATAAGTCCTGTAGGCATGTTGTTTTGTAAGAGGGAAGATGGGTGGGAGAAGAGAAATGGACGAGTATACAATTCAGTTGTACTACTTGCAGTACAATTCAAAGCCATCCCACTCAACTACTTTTACTACAGGCCATGTAAGAAACATTGGTCAGCTTAAGGAGAAAACAAATGAACAAAATTTGTTTTCTGCTTAAAAGAACAAGTGTTTAAGAGGAAATACAGAAGAGTTAAGGGCACATTGCTGCTTTCTCATGCTCAGCCTTCTCATGACTTACACAACCAACTTTGTTCATATCTCATTATAGTGCATTTCTAAGCACTGGAGCTTCTGAAAAAAAGGTCTGGTGTTTTATCTAATCTGTTTACATTTTGACTTTCAAAGTGCTTTTCAGAATACATTACATTTCTGCTGAACAAATTTAATATGAAGTTTATACTGAATACTAAATAATTTTACTCTACAAGTATAATTATTTCACAAAGCTATATTTTACTAAATTTTTCATTCCCTTTTCTTTGTACATGGAGTGCGTAAACAGTTACAAGCACTTGTAGATTTTACTGCATGTTAGAATGCAAGGTCTAGCTAAACCTTTGTTTACATCCTTCTGCTTTCAGACTCAAAACATCATGTATGACATGATTTCTGACTTAAATGAAAGAAGTGAAGATTTTGAGAAGAGAATTGTTACTCTGGAAACTAAACTGGAAACTTTAATTGGTAGTATTCAAGCTCTCCCTGGACTGATTAGCCAGACAATCAGCCAGCAACACAGGGATTTCCTTGAGGCTCAGATACAAAATTATGATAAGCATGTTACCTACAGTGCTGAGCGATCACGATCTTTGTCAAGAAGAAGGAGATCCTCCTCCACAGCACCACCAACTTCATCGGAGAGTAGCTAGAATAAGTTAACTGCAAAATAAAGACTTTTTTGCCATCATATGGTCAATATTTTAGCTTTTATTGTAAAGCCCTATGGTTCTAACCAGAGTTATCTGGGTTCTGATGTCAGAGTCCTGGAAACCTGAACACGATGTTTTAGGCCAAAATGAGTGAAAACTCTGTTGTTTTTTTTTTTTCCTTTCTTTTTTTTTCCCCCTCCTCCTCTCAGATGCACAGTGAATGCACCTATTATTGCTATATTATGTTGTTCCTCCTCTAATTTCACTAACTTTTTATTCATGCATTTCAAACAAACTTTACTTACTAGAATATATAATATAATAAAGAAGTTAATTTCTGCACATCATTTCTTGGTTACTTGAACTTTAACAGTTTTTAAAAAAAGCTCACAATCACGAAGTCTAGTTGTAAACCTTTAAGAAACAAAATTGAAGCTTAACCATTATCCCTCAGAAAGAATACTAGTTCTCTAAACTTTGCTTGCAGTGGAGGGGGAAAAAAATATGTGTTCATCTAACAGTGTGCTGAATAATGTATAGTCATTTTAAATGATCAACAACAGCTTCAATTTCAGTGGGGATTAATTAAAAATATAGTTTATCTTAGAAAATGAGTCATGAAGTATGGTGTTCATTTGTTGTTTTTTTTAATCCTTTTAGAGTTTTTGTTTAACATACATTTGTACACAAATCCATGGATAATATATAAATACACATATGTATATGAAATTATTTATGCAGTACACATGGCAAAGAATTTTTAAAGCAAAAATATGTAAAGCTGCTGGTGTGCAAAAAGCAAAGGTAGGGTCTTGTGAATAAGTGCTCATAGTTTTGCCAGGTAAGTATATCCAGAGAGAAGCATTACTTTTAAACTGGAAGTCTCCTACTAATGCTGCTTGTGTTTTGAAAAATAATAGGTTGTTCCTGACTTACTGTGCTCTCTTTTCTTGTTTCATGTTTCTGGAGAGAGCTATGGACACGTGGCGTACATGCTTGTGTGATGGCAGTGTAGTGTTCCGCATACGTTACATCTAGGTAATCCCTGTGGTTTCTGCTATGCGGTCAAACTCTGCAAGGAACTATCAACAATATTTCCAAAAATTGTAGTTAATCTATTGTAGACTGCAGTTACAACAGTGAGGTATCTGTACTACTCTGTTTCCATGCAGAGGTGATAAGGTTTCCTTCTTTCTTAAAAAATACAGGGCATAGTATACACGTCTGTGAAAGAGTTCTGACTCTTCTCCTGCTTTGTATTCCAGAGTAGCAAATCTAGGTAAGTTCAAATGTTCTGGACATGCAACTTGCATTCTTGATTCTTCTATATAAACAGAAAGTTATTTGACTATATAATATTTTGTAGTATTTGCTGTTTATAAAATATTGTAGCCCTGCCCATCTCCCATTATTTAAACTTGAGGATGACACAATAGCTAAATACAACAAGTAGATATAGCTTTTTTCAACAACAGATATATCTGTTTTCAACAAATACTATGTCAGTCCAGATATAACCAACATCAGACAGAAGGAAACGATTTCTCTGTGGAAAGTTATGAGGTTTGCTCAGTAGTGGTAGCCAAGGACAACAGAAATGAAGAAAGTCAGAAGAGAGCCATGCTAAACAGGACAGGAGAGCAGCTGTCTCCAAAGCCATGAAATATGGCAAACCAAATACACACTATGAAAAACAGCAGACACTTTGGGACTATTTAAAATATGCATGGCTTGCTTCAAAAGTAATGCTGCCTATTTATTTTCCATGGAAAATACAACTGATACAAAGAGTACAGACTGGGTGATGAACTCCTAGAGAGCAGCCCTGCTGAGAAGAACTTGGGGTTCCTGATGGATGAAAAACTGGACATGAGCCAGCGGTGTGCTCTAACAGCCCAGAAGCCCAATGGTACCCTGGACTGCATCAAAATAGGGGCAGCCAACAGGGCAAGGGAGGTGAGTTCCCCCCTCTGCTCTGCTCTTGTGAGGCCCCATTTGGAGTACTGTGTTCAGACCCAAGGAAGGAAGAAGAAATTCTTTACTCAGAGGACACTTGAACAGGCTGTCCAGAGAAACTGTGGTTGCCTCATCCCTGGAGGTGTTAAAGGTCAGGCTTGATAGGTTCCTGGGTAGCCTGATTGTGATTGGCATCCCTGCCTATGACTGGAAGGTTGAAATTAGATATCTCTGAAGTCCCCTCCAACCCATCATTCTATGATTCCACGATATATTTTTTTTTTTCTTTAAAGTAAGTCCTTAATGTGCTTTTGCCTTTTCAGACCACTCCTTCTGACATAATTGTTAAGAAGTTAAAAACAACCCAATGAAAGGAGGACAGGAAAGCACTAACACTTCAGTTATCTTACATCTAGCAGTCTGCTTTCTTCCCATCAATGTATCTACATGACCAGGTAGAAAGTCACAGATTTCTTTCCCCAGTGCCCCTGGCTACCTAGCTAGAAGCCGGTTGAGCCTAGAGGAACCACCACAGCTGTACTGTGCTAAGGTGAAGCTCACACATATTCAGAGCCAAACACTTAGAGAATCACAGAATCATAGAATTACCAAATCTGGAAAAGATCTCCAAGATCATCCAGTCCAAACATCCACTCACCACCAATGTTCTCCACTAAACCATGTCCTTCAGTATGATACCTGAATGTTTCTTGAACAGCTCCAGGGATGGTGACTTCACCACCTTCCTGGGCAGCCCATTCTAGTGTCTGACCACTCTTTCAGAGAAGAATTTATTCCTAATATCCAACCTGAATCTCTCCTGGCACAAATTGAGGGCATCCCCTCTTGTCCTATTGCTTGTTGCATGGGAGAAGAGGCCAACTCCTATCTCATCACAACCTCCCTTCAGGCAGTCGTAGAGAACAATAAGGTCTCCCCTTAGTCTCCTCTTCTCCAGACTGAATGATTCTAACTCCCTTAGTTACTCCCCATCAGACATGTACTCCAAAACCCTCACAGCTTCACTGTCCTTCTCTGACCCCACTCTAGGGCCTTGATGGCTTTCTTGTATTGAGGCACCCACAACTGAACACGGTACTCAAGGTATAGTCTATGTATGTATGATGAAATTTATTCATGCGTAGTAATAAAATTAGCCTACATCTGTCAATTATTTAGATTCTGTATCTGTTAGCACAAAGGCAGAGAAGACTGTCTGTAATGTCCTTCAGAACAGAAGAAATATCTACAAGCACTCTTGCCCTGACTACAAAATAGATACTTAAGAGATGTGTTACAGTCAGGTGTGCACAGGTATGCCTTTGATGTGTCTGAGTATCTCACTATCTGCCTACTAGCCCTCATCCAGGAACCCTGCAGGGAAGGCTCATCATGGAACCTCGTCTATCATGAACACTGTGGTGTGCAAGTTGAGCAGAATTAACAAGAGAGGGGAGTTCTGTTAGTTCATGTGCATGACGTAGGGCTTAGCACAGCACCAAACCTAATGCAGACATTTGACTTCCTGCCAAGGAGTGCTTGCAGCCAGGCAGCTCAGCATATGGACACAACAGGTGCAGTACAGTCTGATCTCACATGTGTAGACATGCTTGAAAAAGCTAAAGTGGAATCTGTTGCCAGAGCTGGCATGATGTACATGCTGTATATTAGGCTTTGTCATAGCAATGCAGATAAGACTGACTATGCTAGTAATTTTCAAAAGTTTATTTTGTAGAGGTCTGCGAGCCTTTCTAAATAATGTAAGGTATGCAACACAGCTGGAGTGCAGGAAAAATTATAAGTCACAAACTTGAACCTTTTGTAATTGCGCATGACAAGTATCCAAATGAGATGGAGAAGTGAAGTGTAAGATGCTTTATACTGACTTCCCCTGCTTCCAGATTCACTTAAACCCATTAGTATCTTCAAATATTTAGGTCAATCAAGACATTTTCCAATTATAGATGTTCAGTGGAACAACCTTTTATTTAGAGTAAGTGGTTCTACTTTAAAAGGATGCTTACTCTCAACTCGTTGGCTTCCAAACCCGCATTTTCAAATATGCCTAAAGTCTAAAGAGAAGTTCCATGTTCAGCTGTGGGGTTACAACAAAACAGATCACTGAGCAGAGAACCATCTCCACTCTAGATAAATGATCAGATATCACATGGAACCAGGAATAACAATGAAGTTATAACACTGAATTGAACAGCTATAGGTTTCAGAGCTTAGAAAAAACTTATGTGAAAATGCTTCAGCTCTGAAATTCATAGGCATCAAATGAAATGATGATAATGTGCAGTTATGTTTCCTGTTGTACAGTATGGACACACTTTGCTTGAAAATATCCATCACCTGGTGAAGAGGTCACCAAACTGTTACAGAGGTGTGAGGGCAACTCATCACAATAAATGAAAGCATGATTTTTTTATAACAAACTCAATACAAAGGAGGAAAGGAAGGAAAAGGAGGAAAACTCCTGAGTTTGTGACAGATTATTGTCTCAAAAGATAGGTACGTCCCATCTGTAAGAGCTGGAAAAGATGAAGTTTCAAGTGGTCTTAACCCTAAAATCAATTAATCAAACAAAAAAAGCTTAGCTAACTTAAAAGGTTCACTTACAAATTAGTTAGAATAGTTTTCATTAAAAAAATAATAAACAAATCATGTTGAGCCTTTTGTTAAGGTAGACACCAGGTAGCCCTCATTTAATATCATTGTTGGATGGAAGCCAGACTGTCACTCGTGCTGCGTGACAGTGAGACAAAAGACTTGTGGGTTCAGAAATCAGTCCCAAGTCTGGGATGTGCTAGCAAGCCACCTAGCCTCATTAGTTTTCTTTCAAACAAAGCTTTCATTATGTTTGGCCAATAGTTGAGAATCAAGCTTTATGTGTGTTCTCAACATGCTTTCAAAGTGCTTGTTGCTCCTGGGCTTAAGGCTTTGTGAAGAATGTGTTGCTGTCTGGAAGTGCAGATGCCCCCACAGCAGCATCTTTTTTTTTTTTTTTTTTGGCTTCAATGCAGGATCTTTTCTGCAGAAGTGCCAGAGTATGTCTATGCCCACTGCATTTACCCAATCAGCAGTTATGGCAATGCCTTCTGCTGGGGTCATATCACCTCACAGATCAGGTTTTAAGAGAAGCAGCTTTCCCATGAATTCCCAAGCTACTCTGGAAGATAACAGAAATAGCTGGCATTGTTTCTGTTCCTTCAACTTTTTCCACTACATATACACACAAAGCTACACAGATATTAAAAGTGCAGTGGCAGGGAAATAGGCCATTCTTATTACAGCTAGTAAGTACATAAAAATAAAACACAAAAATGGTAGACTGCTTTCCTAGTAGTCAAGTACTCATATATCCTGGTTTACAGTTTTCTTCAATGTCTAAAATATATTCAGTGATGGAGCTACATTTATTTTCAATCTGAAGCAACTGCTGTAGTACAGCAGCATTAAATACGTGCACTTCCAGAACTGCAAATACTATTCTCATTGGAAACAGAAGAGAGATGGGCAAGTGGTAGGCAGGCTTTCCAAACAGGCTTTGCAACCACTTTCACAGAGGTAGAAATAGGACAGAGGGCACAGCCTGGAACCTGTCCACCAGTGATCACTATATAGGTCTGAATTTCCTTTGGAGCCTGTCCACACGTGCCATGGAGCAGACATGGGCTCTCTCTACAGAGATGCAGACAAGGTCTGGGGCACTGTGGCCGCACACGACTATCTGTTTGTAGCCAAGATTCCACCAGTGCAAATATCTACTCTCTGCCCGCTTTCTGTTTGAAGATCTCCAGCTGTTCCATGCAATACTCAAAGACAAGAAGAGAAAAAAAGACAAACTATTACCATAGAAAAGATTTGCTATTAACTGCTTAACATTCACTTTCTTTTTCCACTGCATAAAAAAGATTAAGGAAGTCATGTTGAGAACAGTATTGCTTTTGCTCAGTAAGAGCACTTTGTTTCCATGATATCTATGAATTAAGCTTCTTCTAAATGACAAGCACATTGGCATAATCTCTTTTATTTATTTATTTATTTGTTTGTTGGGATAAAGCTTTTCTCACCCTCTACCCATTGGTCTTTGCTCCATGGCTGTAAGAAAGACAGATGCAGAGGGTCTTCTGTAACCTTCTGCTGAAGAAAATGCTTCTTATTCATATATGAATTTAACCAACAATAGCTGCTGGCATTTGAATGCACAGTTCAAGATATGCAGTTCCTCATGCCCTGGCTTACACTATTGTCCTTGCACTGTGTCAGAAGTATAGTTATTTGAACAGCTACGGCTCAGTCCACCTGAGTGCACAAAATGTAGCCTTAGCACCAAGTCTAACTGCAAGGCAGCTACACAAAGGAGCACAGCAAAGGATGGTCATTTTGGCCTTCTCGAGAGTGACAAAGCATTATCCCTCTGTTCAGTAATTCAATTAAACAGATCCAGAATTTTCCCTGAAACTTCACATGTACTGTGGCTCCAAGCAATTCTCAAGATGGCTATCAGAAGACCCTGATGACAAATTCCTATTTCTGTAGTATACTGTGGCATTTCTCGTAGAGATGTCTCTCATGGAAGAGAAGTCATGGATAACAGTGTTTATAGGAAATCAGTAGGAAATACCACTCTTTTCTCTGAGATCCCTGGGGAACATCACTCATGGACTTGTTGCCAGCTGGAAGTCATTCCATTCACTACCACTTTCTGGGCCTGGCCATCCAGCCAGCTCTTTATCCAGCAAAGAGTATACCTGTCCAAGCCACAGGCTGCCAGCTTCTCCTCAAGAATTCTGTGAGTTACAGTATTGAACGCTTTGCTGAAGTCTAGCTAGTCTACATCAACAGCCTTTGCCACTTTCACTCGGCAGGTCATATGGTCATTAGGTTGGTCAGACAGGACCTGCCTTTCATGAACCAATGCTGGCTGGGTCTGATCCTCCAGTTGTCCCCCATGTGATCTGTTCCACAATTTTACCTGGCACCGAGGTCAGGCTGATGGGCCTGTAGTTCCCCAGATCCTCCTTACAATGCTTCAGTGGCATTAAAGTACCTCCCCATCTATTTTTTCTTAAGTGTGCAAAATCACATTTATTTTCATGAATCTGTTCATCTTCACAGCTACCTTACACATTCTGCTTCAAGTTATTAAACATCTATCAGAACACTAAACAAAAAGTAGCATATCAAAAACAACAGGTTCCTGCAATGAATAGTGTGATAATGAAATACAATCTAGGCTCACATCATTTAAAAGGTATACTTCTCTATGTTCTGTTCTTTGTCTCTATAGATGGGTGAAATTCACTGCGGTATCTCCCTGTAGACTTATAAAGAGAAGCATGCATTTCCCAGGGCCACTGAATACTGGTGTCTTCCTGTGCAAAGATAGTCAGTGATAGTGCAAAGATTCAGTGTGCTGAATCAGCAGCAATTGTTGGTTAAATTCATATATGAGTAAGAAGCATTTTCTTCAGCAGAAGGTTACAGAAGACCCCCTGCATCTATCTTTCTTACAGCCATGGAGCAAAGACCAGTAGTGCAAAGATTCAGTGTGCAGTTACAGTTAAGAAGTACACACTGATTTTGTCTGTCCTCTGTACAAAGCAGTAACAAAGAAAGAGTGTCCAAGCTCTGTGTGACATTATCTTGTTGCTTTGCAGTCCTGATCAGAAGCTAATGAAGCTTCGGTGCAGGCCTACTGCATTCATGAAAAAAGGCAAGGTTTGAGTTCAGTAGGAATACTGAAAGTACCATGTAGAGTCTGCTCAGCAACAAATAGAACTGTGGTCTACATGACACAAGTCTGTATATGGATTTGGTTAGTCTGGATGACTGTAGAGTTTCTGGGCTGGACTGGTATTGCATGGGAGCACACACTGCTCCTCCACAGCTCTGGACTTACCATAGAGTCAGAACAGGGTGGGTTGAAAAGGACCTCTAAGATCATATAGTTTCAACCCCTCTGCTGTAGGCAGAGTTGCCAGCCACTAGAGCAGGCTGCCCAGAGCCACATCCAGCCTTGTCTTGAATGCCTCCAGGGATGGGGCATCTACAGGCTCTCTGGGCAACCTGTTCCAGTGCCTCACCACCCTCTGAGTGAAAAACTTCCTCCTAACATCTAACATAAATCTCCCGTCTTAATTTAAAACCATTCAGCAGAATTCAGCAGTTATCCCTGTCTAAACTACAGAGCTATCAGTTAAATCTTGATCTCTGCTGTCTGCAACATAATACTCCCACTATGGTATGAATCCTAGCCAAAACAGCAAGTTTTTATTTCAGCTGTAGCATACAACATCCTTTTTTTTTTTTTCCTTTTTTCTTTTTTTTTCTTCCAGAAACCACATAAATACAGTTAAGGGCCACTTTCTGTAAGAGGAAAATTTATAAAGTTTGGTGTCTGCTATTAAACCACTGGCAATGGCAATGTGAACGAGGAAGCTCTAGAGAAAAATAAATGAAGTGTTAACACACTGCCCTCCAACACAGCATGACTACTGCTTTGGGACAGATGCACGCAAAATAAAGATCAATCAAGAATTAATCTGTTTTCCCACCTTCAAATTTCTTCCATTAGTTTGTGAAAAGTCTGTCGAAATTTCCTGTTACATAACTGTGGCCATCACATATCAATATCGTTTATTTTTCTGAAGGCAGGTTGAAGGCAACTGTTGTCATAAAGACCAAGTGTGTCAGAGAGGAACCAAAAAACATACTCATTACCAAAATGCAGACAATGATAGTGTGATCAGCTTTGGAATTGTCTTGAATCTGTGATGGAAAATCCTGTAAGTAAACTTTTATTTACTTAATTTATTTAAAACTTTTATATTTATAGGAAGTGTTGGGTACAACTAAAAGCATGAGAATTCAATAACATCTTCAAGTATCACCTCCGCTAAATACAATGAGCAGAGTAGAAAGATAATATTTGAATTTTGAAGAGATTCTCACAATCATAATATGCAAAGACTTTCACTGCCACTCACAGAACAGACGAGAAAAAAAACTATCACTTTAATCTTACAGCATCTGAAAGTGGTTTCCTTTACTTCTTGAGCCCATGACCCTGAAGCACACATTCATTTCTGCCAACAGAATGCCAAAATACCAGAGCAGTTTACCATGAAACATCTGATTCAGAAAAGAAAAAAGAAGTACTGCTGCCAGTTCATGAACTGAGCTGTTGTGACCACAAAGCTGTTTTCTGGCACCTGGCTGAGTACCAGCTACAGCAGCCTTCTCGTCCAGAAAAAATAAGCCTCCTGGGAGATCCAGATGCCTCTTTAAATTTAATATTAACAGCAGATCCATTTGGGGAAGTGAAAACTTAAATTAGGTTGCTATAAATACTGTCTGTCTCAGAGTCTTAAGAGGGAAGTTCAATTAACTCAGATCACTGCCCAAAATCATATCCTGAGGATGAGATAATGATGAAACATCACATGATTCAGTGGGTTTTTTATTTCTTTTATTTTTTAATGTTGGTTTTAAGTTACCCATTCTGTCAGGATCTCAAAGGAAAGCTCAGCAGCGGCTGAGACCACGAGTGTTTTCTGCTGAAATGCAGCAGCTGCTTGTGAGGCCTCTTTGGAATCACTGTGAAATCCGAACCATTCTGGAGGGAAGACTGAAACAAAATAGCCTGTAAAGAGCAGCTGTGTCTAAGGAGTTCAGCTTCAGTGCTGTTGGACTGTGAGCCCCTCTTAAAGAGCTTTTTCAGACTCCAAAAAGAAATCTGGCCAAAAGAGAATCAGAGGAATTCTTAAACTTTTACTGTATTAAAAAGCTCTCTGCTTTGGTTTTCATAGCTCATGAGGTTCTCTAGCATTGCTAACAGTCCTCTCACTGGTATGTGACTGAAGCAGCCATCTTTTTAATTGTGGGAGGAGAAAACCCGACCTTGTATATTAGATAAACAAATTTAACAGATTTGTACATCTGAAATTGCTTGCAGTGCAACTGAAACCATCTTGAACTCGATGCCTGTCCTCCACTACAGAGAACAGAGCATATAACTCTCCTAAAAGTTGTTGTTTCACAACAAAGTCAAAAACAGAAATCTACTTCCATTGCCACAGTCTTGGTCTCTTTTCTGTGTGTTGCCGCTGCAGGTTTATGCACTTGTAATATACATATCCTCTGCAGAATTTTCCAGATATGCAATTAAAATGTACAGGAAGCTTTGGCATGCATAGAACACAGCATCGGCTTTGTGGTGCTGACAAGCAATTGGCGTCGACAGAGGCTTGTACAAAAATTACACCAGGAGGAAGAATGAAAGCAGGAAAGAACTGCTTAATCTGCAGATAGCACACCCAGTCCCCAAGAATTGACAATAGCAGTTGCTCTCTGCACAGAATCTAGATGATCTGCCATGGTGTCCCTCTGCTGTAAGTTCTGGCATATGCAGCAAAAGAGGAGATATGCATTTAACTTAAAAAAGAAATAAAGATAGTTCATTGTTCAAAGTGCTGTTCTTCATGCTGTTATCAGAAATCGTGGGTATACAAGGACTGTTCAAGTTTTGCAGTAAGCAAAAATGGTATGTGTGGGTAAAGCAAACTGGAAGTTTTGTTCACAATTCAGATTTAGGCCGCTAGGGAAGAATAATGCTAACACAGAGAGACTCCAGCACTCTCCCTCTGCATGTTAGAAGTGAATACCACACAGCAGCTTGTGGCTGGAGCAAGGGTGCTTGCTCCTTCTATGCATTAGTCTTAGTCTTCCTGCATTCTTTTCCAGAAGGAACATGCTTGCAGTACTATTCACAGCTGACGTTTTCTTGCTGCCTGCAGCCCCTCACTGCAGCCTGATGCCAGCTAATCACATCAGCATGGAAGGCAGGACAAGATTTAACTCACCAACATGAGGCTATGTCTGTGCCATCTGGGCTTGCAGGAAGTCGCCTCTTCTATGTGCCTGACTGAAGCCTCCACCCTATTTACTGCTGTTGCCCAGTCACATCCTTTCATGCATCTTGGTTTGCCAGAACAGACAGTACCAGCAGGAGGTTTAAAAGAGAAGGTAAGGATCCTGAGTAGGACTGTGTGTCTGCCACTTTCATTTTTGGAACCTGAGAGGAGAATCAGCAAGGATGGGAGCAGGGAATCACAGATCTCAGTTGACAGCACCCTACTGGAAGCAAGGCAGTCAGCCAAGACAACGTTAAGTGTTTTCAATTTATAATTTTTTCTGCCCCGCTAAGGGGAACAGATCAGAAGAATATCATGTCACAATATGTTTACTCTGCTCATTGGCAGCTAAGCACCTGAAGAAAGCCAAATTTATTAGGACACCTGATACACTGCTATTTGCAGTTTGTTTTCTATGTCCATAATATGTTGTGCAGTAGTAAGTTGAAGGATGAGTATAACTGAGAAGCCATGAAATTGTATTACCAAATGGCTAGAGATATCAAAGTGACAAAATGAAGGGAGAAGAAACTCTTCAAAATCCTGGAGACTGTTGGTGCCTTGTGTAATGAGGGGAGAGTGGAGCCTTTCCTGTCTTCTCAAGGTACAGCTGCCAGTTCTCAAGTTTCACTCTGTCATGGTGCAGCCATGGATGAAGTTACTGTGAAAACAATTTTGTGGTGAGAAAGAGGTGTGAGATACCTCACAGAATGCTTCCCCTCTTTAGCTCAGGGACTGTGTCTAAACTCAGGGACTGTGTTTAAATTCAAGTTCTTCATTCTCGCTCCTTGTCTGAGCTGTCTTGTAGGTGTGTTCTTCCTGGCCTTGCATCTTGCTGGCCCTGAGCAGCTCCCTGTGTTCACTGTGTACCAGCCTCATCTGAGGGCTAGTGTGCAGACATAGTTCTACTGACTGTCCCTTTATTCATGTTTGAGTGGGAGTGGAGAGGTGAGGAAATCCGTGGAAATAATCTGTGGATTCTTTGCACCCTTCCTGTAAATCTGCCGGCTAAACAACCCCTGCAGCCTGTGCAGGGTCCCATGAGTTATCAGCAATATATGTTTTCAGACTATCTCTGAGGCAGATGCTTCAGGGAAGGGACATTCCCTCTCACGTATTTGCCCAGCTCTGATGCACTGAAGACTTGTTCTAGTCAGCATTCTGTTTGGTTTTCAGAATGTGTCAGAATGTCTGAAGTCACAACAAGCTGAGAGCCAGCTGCAGTCATCACAGAGAATAAAGTGCCTTTTAGGAGACTTGCATTTCTTAAACTTGACTACACAGGAGAGTTACTCTAATACCTAGGACTTTCCAAGCACTGCTTATTTTGATTGCTTCCAATGGATTGTGCACTCTCTTGCAGAGAGATCTAGACAAATCAAAGAGTTGGACAAGTACTGTGTGATGTTTTAACAAGAGCGAGTGCCAGATTCTGCACATGGAAAAAGGCAACCCTGACTATACATAATGTGGTAGGGGTTGAGATGGTGGAGAATAGCCCTACTGAAAGGGATTTGGGGATCTTGTTCAGGAGCAAGTAGAACATGAATCAACAATGTGTCCAGGCAGCCAGGAAGCACAGCCATATCCTGGGGTGTGTCAAGCATGGTATTGCCAGCTGGTCAAGGGAAGTGATTTCACAAAGAAAGAAGGACTGATGGGAGATGTGGAGGTTGGGAGCAGCAGCATATTTGGGGAGAGTGACCACAAAACTGTAGAGCTCTCCATTCTTGGTCAGAAAGAGGAGGAAGGTCCGCAAAACTGCTACCTTGGACTTCTGGGGTGTGGACTTTGAACAATTCAGGACATTGGTAGGGATGGTCACTTGGGAAGTGATCATCCCTCTGTACTCTGTCCTGGTGAGACCGCACCTCAAGTACTGTGTTCAGTTTTGGGCCCTTCACTACAAGAAAGACAGTGAGATCCTTAAGTGTGTTCAGAGAAGGGCAATGAAATTGTGCGGGGTGACTCAGTTAAGAGTGGGGTTAGGGACTTAAGAATGGTTCAGGGTAAGAGAAGAAAGATTAATGAAGGCAAGACTGATGGAGTTACCACCTGGGGAAAAAAGGACCAGACTAATGAATGTTGGGTAAAAACAATATGACGTCCAAATGGTGGTTGAGCAAAGACAATAAACTGCAAAACCATTGCTAGCTGAGAACCAGACAGAACTGGTTTACTTCCTTGAACTACAGTGTGATGAAAGGTACACAGCAAGGAAGACATATGGCCTTCATCTTCAAGACCCCTGCCTGTGACCACCAGGAGACTCTGTGCATGCTCAACCTAAAGGAATTGGAGGTGGTACCTATGGAAATGATTTATTAGACCTGACTGCAGTAGTCCATCCCACTCTCCGGAATGTAATGAAAATGCATGCTTTGTACTTTTAAATGTAACTACTTCTCCCTCCGCTTTGTGCAAGTTAGGAGAGGCAACCTCTTGCACTCAGTGGGTGTATGCAGCACCAAATAAACGTACCTCCTTTATAACCTAACCCCGGGTTATAAAGTTGGTTTCTGCAAATCAGGGAATAAGAGGAGCATCTGAGGGAGCTGGGATTGTTCAGTCTAGAGAGGAGGCTCAGCGGTGACATTATAGCTTTCTACAACTACCTGAAGGGAGTTTGCAGTCTGGTGGAGGTCGGCATTTTCTCCCATGTAACTAGCAATGGGATGAGAGGGAATGACCTCAAGTTGTGCAAGGGGAGGTTCAAGGTGGACGTTAGAAAAAACTTCTCTGAAGAATTGGTCAGGAGCTAGAACAGGCTGCCTATAGAGATGGTGGAGTCAGTCTGTGGAGTTGTTCAAGAAGTGTTTAGATGTTGTACTGAGGGACATGGTTTAGTGGGAAATATTGGTGGTAGATAGATGATTGGACAGGATGATCTTGGAGGTCTTTTCCAACCTTGATGATTCTATGATTCTATGATTATTTGGAAGACTTAGTACTTCACAGCTACTAAAATTTGTTTTCAGAAACTATAAATAGATTGATTTAATACTATTTAGAATGTGAAAATATAATACAAGTACAAACAAGAAAGAGGAGCTTTTTTATTATGAGCATGTAGCAAAGAAGCCAAGAATATCATTAAATGTTTTGTTTTGCAGATGCCATAAATAATAGCTCTTCAAGACACAATTTTAGATTGTGGCTTGAAGAGCTATAATGCAGGCATAGATGTTGAAGTTGTGCACTATTACAGACTGTCATTGTTGCTAAGGTCTTCAGTAATGATGGATTTCATCTAGCAGTTTCATTAATAATTGTCAATTTAGAAACAACATAAAAAGAAGTTAATTAGCTCACTCAGTTGCATTTATTTTTATAACTCAATGCAATATTTATCGGTATTAATGGATGTCACATTTATTTGTCTAAACAGGGAACTGTGGTGAGTAGGAAGAAATTATAGATGGCATTAGAAATAGAAGTGGTCTTATGCTACGGATCTGTCATTTAACAACTTAGATATTAGTAATGTCTGAAGTTGCCAGACTTTTGCCTTCCCTTTTATAGAAGTCCTTTATCAACAATGTATTTCAGCCTTGATAAGATATGCAACTGTTTGCCTAAGGGTTCAATTAGTAGAACAAACTGAAAACCATTAACACTGCATCTGAAAATCCCAGTGAAAATTTTATCCAGTCATAGAGTGCTCATTACAGGGGAGATGTGGATCTGTTAGAGCATGTCCAGAGAAGGGCCACAAAAATAATCCAAGGAGGGAGCACTTCCCCTACGAGGACAGGCTGAGGGAGCTGGGGCTGTTCAGTCTGAAGAAGAAAAGGGGAGCTACAAGAAGGAAGGGAACTGACCCTTTAGCAGAACAGGGGAAAGATTTAAATTGGATATAAGGAAGGATGGTAAAACACTGAAATGGGTTGCCCAGAGAGGTGGTGGATGTCATGACCTTGGAGACATTCAGCATCAAGCTGGACTGTGAGCAACCCGATCTAGCTGTAGATGTTTTCTGTTTGTGCAGGGGCGTTTGACTAGATGGCCTTTAAGGGTCCCTTCCAATTCAAGTAATTATATGATTCAAGTCTCACATTTATAATGTACTGTGTTGCAGTCATTTGTTTAAATTACTTCTATGAGGGCTGCTATAAAAATAATACCTATTATACTGTTTGATGATATCAGTGGTGAATGTTGGTCATATGGCAATAGAGGTTGAACCTTCCCAAAAATATTCAGTTGTTTCTGTGCAACAGATGGCAGCAGAGGGGCAGTCAACCAAAATGACATCTGTCCTGGCAGTGAATTTGAGGCAAAGTTGTGTCACTGAATTTCTTCATGTGGAAAAAAATTGCACCCACTGACATTCATTGGTATTTGCTGAGATTTTACAGAGACAAAACATGGCTCTTATCACAGCGAGATGTTGTGTGGTGCATTTCAGCTGTGTTGACAGGGACTGTGGATCACTTCAAACGGTGCAGATCTTTATGACTGTGGCAGGCAGGCTATTGTTCATCACTGGTAAAAATGGTTATAACTATGTTGAAAAATAGTGTTTTGTAGCTGAGAATTTTCTCTCTTAAATAGTATTGTGCTTTTGGTGTCTGTTGTAGTTTCCATGGAAATAAATAGGAGGAATTTCCTATAGTAACCTATGTATATGTTTTATTGGATTCCCAAGAAAATGTCAGAATGAGTCTGATATACTAGGCAATGTTCTGCTCAACTACTATCTGTTTAAACAAACAGTGCTGCTTTATGATGAATGTATCCAGGTCATTAATGAAGGTGTTAAATGGGACTGGACCTTATACTAACTAGCCAGTGGGGTGCACAGTGTTGACAAGGGAGATACTGAGAGATAAATAAATTAGTGTGAATGGTAAAAGAATGTAAGATAAAAGGGATTTACGGCTCTACCACTTGCAGTGCTGCCTGGAAAGGGAGTTCTATATTGTTATCTAGAATTGGAAAATAATGATGAGTATAGGAGACTTCTCTTAGTCTTTTCTCAGTGCATCTTCATCTGAGAGAGTCAGAACCCACGTAAGAATAGCCAAGACCACCAAGAGCTATTGCCCAGGATGAACAAATTGCTGAGACTTGATAAGATATGATTGTGAAGCAGAGGATACTTTTCTCTGCTTAGATGGGGATTATGAAAGCCAAGTAAAGAGACTTGATCAGATTCCTGTGTTGAATATCTGATTGCAACTCTATTCATTCACTTGTAACATCTGAAGGTAATGCATTTGTATCAACTGACAGTAGTCTTGCTATCAGCAGTTTACGGGCTGGTTTGGCCTGGTTCCATGATGATTGCAGCAGGGAGTCCACAGGTCCACACGCTGGGAAAGGGGAAGGGGGAAAGGAAAAAGGGAAAAGGGAAAAGGGAGATGGGCCTAGAAACAAAACAGCGGCAACGATCTGAGGAGGAAAGCTAGTTTACTAAATAAGATATTGGAAAGCAAAATAACACAATACAATACAATATAATTGGAATTGAAGCTAATAAATCAAATAAAATGAGAAAGAGAGAGTGTCTGACAAACTGAAGGCCTTACACTAATGCTGAAGGCGGATGGCAGCGAGCACCCACTGCTGAGTCCCTCCCAAAGGAAAGAGAGTGTCCTGTAACATGCAAACAGTTTTTATCTTTCCCTCTGAGTGGAAAATGTAAAAATACAAAGCAATGTAAAGTCCTTTGGGTTACGTAGTTCACTTCTTCACTTCTGAGACAGGTAAATCCGGAGCTATTGATGATCCACAAAGCTGGAGCATTAACTCTTTTACTCCCAATGCTACGTGATGTTATGATTTGGAATACCGGTAATAAAAATCAGAAAATCATGACACTTGCAAATGTAATTGGTCTTTTTTTGGACAGTCTTGAAACACCAAGCTGTGGAGTGTGGTCAAGACACCAAAGGGATGGGATGCCATCCAGAAGGACCTTGACACGCTGAGTAGTGGGCCCATGAAAGCCTAATGAGGTTCAACAAAGCCAAGTGCAAGGTCTTGCAGATGGGTTGTGGCAATGTATGATCAGGGCAATTAAAGGAATGAGCACAGCCTTGCCAGAAAGTACTTAAGGGTACTGGTGAATGGAAGGCTGGACATAAGCTAGTGGTGTGCCCTCAGCCCAGAAAGCTGACCATATCCTGGGCTGCAGCAAAAGAACTGTGGTCTTCAGATTGAGGGAGGTGATCTGCCTCTCTGCTCTTCTCTGGAGTATTGTGTCCAGGTGCAGAGTCTGTAGTAAAGGGGAGACATAAACCTGCTGTAGTACATTGAGAAGAGGGCCACAAAAGTGATCCAAAGGGTGGAACAACTCTCCTATGAGGACAGACTGACAGAACTGGGTCTGTGCAGCCTGGAGAAGAGAAGTCTCTGGGAGATCTGATTGCAGCCTTTCAGTGTCTAAAGAGGGTTATAAGAAAGAAGGGGACAGGCTCTTTAGTGGGGGTCTGTCTTGATAGAATAAGGGGAAATGGTTTCAAACTTAAGGAGAAAAAGGCTAAATGTACTCTAAATACTCTGAAAAAGCAGCTTGTCACCTTACAGGTTCTCCTGTGTTTTCTTTTGTATAGCAACATAGGTTCCTTCCTTTCACATGTACTATGCATACCTTGATTTTCATAATAGCGCACAATTGCAACCTTACGAATTTTACTTGCACTGGAGAAATAGAGTTTCCTTTCATTCTGCTTCTAGATTATTTATCCTCTGATTTCCTTTTGAGTGAGGAAGGCTTAAGAAACAAAGCTGGTAAAATTTCAGGTGAATACAGTGAAAATACTTAAAATATTTATGAACCTAACGCAAACAATCAAGTATCTGGTCACAGTTAACGCCTCATCTTGTTTTAGTCAATTTGCATTATGACACAGATCAAGTTTTTAACTTCTCCTTGCTTAGAAGATAGCACAACACTATTACTCCAGAGTGGGGATACCATCACCCCCAGGGAGTTGTAATTTGTTCTTTGACCAGCTCTGGTGGAGAAGACTATGGTATACTGTGGTGAACCCAGCATGAGGACAGGTGCTGGGCAGCCAGATAGGGCTGTACCTGGCCAGCCTCCTTGAGCAGTGGCTCTCTGTTGAGGTTTTCATCAACCAGAAAAATAAACTCATACCAAAGTTGAGAGGAAATAAAGTATCTGATGTTTGCTGATGGGATTAGGCTCCTTAGCCCCTACCGATTGGGATGTGGGCTTGTGGATGGACCCAGCTAGGTGGGCCCATGGCCCTGGAAGGGCAGGAGTGTGGGCTGTGGCATAGAGTGATGGCACTGGGGGCCTGTGCCCTGGTCAGGTTTAGGGCAAGCACGGGGGGTTTCTGGGCTGTGGGAAGGGAGACAGCAAGTGGAGATGGCACTGTGGTACACTGAGCAAGGATTGGGTCTAACAGGAATTGTTAGCTGTTATCTTCTCAGATAAAAGTAATCTGACTTCAAAGAGGCCAGAAGAAAATGGACCAGGTTGATGATACTGAGCTGCCCCTTTTGCACAAGTCAGGGAGAGCTGTGGTCTATTATTCACTGCATGCTACATAGGCATAAGAGCACTGATCTATAAGCACAACACTGTGGTGCACCTTCATGAGCATGAAGCTCTTTATGTTGTGAGTGACTAACTACAAGGGCTGCTTTTGTGCACAGTGTGAGACCCCAGCATAGAGATCCTCCTGTTCAAAAGAAACACTATGCAAGACCTTGAGGATGAGGTTTCACAGGGACCTGAGCCAACCGAACAGCTTGATGCCACAAGCACAAGGATGCTTGGAGTCTTCCTTCCCACTCAACTCTGACCCTCCCTCCAGTCATGTGGTCTAAAACTGAACAATTGTCTATTTGATGATGAAGAAATGAATATATGCTTGTAAATGCTGCTTTTACAATAGTTGCAGAGCTGTTGCCTAATTATATGGTTAGAATCTGAGTAACTTTCCAAATTAGAAAATCTAGTGACTAAATAATTCCTGTTATAAGTGACTCTAAGCTCCGTAGGGAATGGAATCTTAAATGGGATGTCATGACTGAATATCCATATTTCTCCACCTAATTATCAACAGTCATCACCAAGGAGAACCGCAGCATTTCTTGTAAGTTTTAGTTCCACAGGAACCAAGGAACTCATAAGAAGAGATAGACTGGGGAATGACAAGGGCCCTCAATTTTTGCCCAGTTTATGCTTATTTGGAAGATATTGCCCTTTTTTTCATGAAGTCCCAGTCTGTCTCTTCTTCCAACATGTTTCCCAGAGAAGCTATAAGCAAGAAAGCTGTTGAATACCTGCGAGTGTTGAGAAAGTGGTGAAAATAGACATATTTTTTTTTAGCACCAGTTTGCAAACTGAAAATGTACATCACTGCCTATTTCCACTCCAGGACTCTTGTAGTGCATTGTGACCATCACTCCTGGACCATTCATTGCTGCTTTAGAAAAAAATGCCATGCCTTTCTGTTTTAATTCTTTCCTTTTTATGCTAATTCAAAATAAGTTTAAAATAAGCCTTCAGCAGACCAATAGCTACAACACTCAGAATACGTTTTTCCTTAGGCACTTCCAGGTAGAAGTCACAGCAGCTTTGCTTTTTTTTTTCTGTATACCAAACTCTGCCCTCTAGAATAGCTCAGAATTTGTCAGTGAGTAAGTAAGTCTGAGAATTTTATTCAGCTCAGGAAGTGTTTGTATCCATTAAACAACTTGAATAAGCATATACATATTTAAAATATTGCAGCCCTCCATGAATCATTCACGTGTAATTTCTTCTGTCTTTTCCTCTTTAAAAGTCACTGAGTTAGGGGTGCCTTCAGATGTCCTGGGACTTGGTTGTGTGAGAGAGGAAGCTGATAACTAAGACAGAGAATAACTTACTCTGTGCACTTCTGAAGGAAGGTATGTATGAGTTACTCTGGTTGAAGTCCCTGTGAAAACTGCTGGATTCTTCATCTGTACATGCCCTGCAACAGGATAATAGCCTTGGAGAGTAAAGCCCAATTGCTTATGTGTTTTTGGCAACAATGAAAAGACCTTTTTCAGTCTAGATCTTTGCAGCATTTTATAGAAAGACATGTAGACAGCGCCTGAAATTTGTAAACTCTGAAACAAATACACTATGAAGATTCAGAAGAAGTCTTGGGAAGCCCTATGGCACTCAGAGATGATATGTGAGTTAGTTCAGTTTAAAAGATATTTCCCCCACAGAACTGCACTTCAGAGGTTTTTAACTTAGAACATATTCACACCTTCACTGTAGTCAGTGGAATTTCTGCATGTTTACTGTGAAACTGATGCTTTAAGTTCCATGTCCCATGTTGAGCCAGAGCTGATTTTCTCATTGCTTTTAAGTGGATGGCAAGGATCAGTATTTTTTAAATAAATTTCAAAAACTCCCAGCTGCATTGTTGAGTTGACAAAAAATGGGAACTTTGTTTGCTGGTGACATGGCTCAGTTTTAAATATCCAGTTGCAACCTTGCTGGCCTTGGCTGTTATTTTGATTCATATAATGAAATCAGACCGATTTGTACATGAGAAGCTTTACAACTAGACAATGATTAAACATACCTTTAGCAATGTCTACAAATTAAATTAAATTTTCAGATCACAACTCTTCAGCTCTAGGCCGCTCCCTAGAAAACACTGAGGGACAAATTAAATTTCTGAATGCACTCTTCAGTACTGTTGTGGTTGGATTTTTTTTGTTTTTGTTTTTTAGTATAATAAATACCAGTTCTTTTTTTCTTCCTTATATCAGTTCTCAGATGTTACAATTTAAACAGTATTTCAGGATGGCACATCATGTGAAAATTATACAAGAATATCATGACGATTCCACAAGTTTTAACGAGTGGCAGGCACAAGAGAAACTGGTACAGTGGAGGACTGAATAAACTTGTTACACAGGAGAGTGGTATCCACATCTAGTAAATGCTTTTTTAGAGTGATATTATATCTCAAAACAGGGTTTATGAAACCACATGCCAAAGAAAGAGCATTTCTGCAATCAAAGAAGGTGCTCATAGCAGCTGTAATGATGATAAATAAACATCCAGATTGGAACTTTCTTTAAGAAGAAGCCATAATGAAGGGAAGAACAAAACCCTCAGCATGTGCAGTAGAAAAGGTTCAGAGACAAAAAGATGTCTAGAGAATAACATTTCAAATGAAAACAGAAAGTCACATTTGTGGTTTTTTGGTTGTTTATTTTTGTGGTTTTTTGTGCTTATAAAAGAAAAAAAGTGTTAAAATGAAACAATGGAATTGTTTCTTAAATTACTCTTACCAATTTTATATATAAGGGAATCAAGTCATTATCTGTTATAGTACAGAAGACAAGTCTCCATATGTACAATTCATGCAGATGCACTTTAAACAGAACAACCTTTGATTTTCTCATTAAACTCATGTATATAGAATCTTATTTAGGCTAGAGAGGGGATTGAATTATGGGTGACGTACTGGCTTTGTTTTTGCTCAGGAGAGCTCGTGCCCATGTCCTGGCTAAACTTCCTGTCAATAGTATTCTAGACATTAATTTTTATACAGCCCTCTCATATTTAAAGGCAGACAGTTTCAACATGGGAATGTAAGAATTTGTGTGGATCTTGGGAGATGGAATACAAATTGCAGTTTGGAAAAGTCTTTAATAACACAAGAAGTTAGTTCTTGAGACTGGAATAAAAACTCTAATTGCAGCAAATGTGTGAAAAATCATTTTAAAAAGACTAATGCAGGTCTAATACTGTGGTTTCTTCTTGTCCCTTCAGTCAACCTGCTCCTTCCTTTCTTCCCCACATTCCCCCTTAGGTTAACTAGAAAATAAAAAAAAAAAAAAACAACAACACAGGAAATGGACATAAAATAAGAATGGTTTACTGGTAGGTGTCCCTACAGACAACTATACACAACCTCCTGTCATTGTTCAGTCATGATTAGGATTTCTCCTGAAATTAGAAGGACTGGTGGTTAATTTGTAGAATCATCCTCAAGCAAAGCAATTAAGAAACACTGAAGACACTAAAGCATTTCAACTCGGCTACTGAAATAGCAAGAAATGTTCTGTTTCTTTTGGGGGTATCTCAGGTGTCACACAGACTTCTGGATTGCTCTTTTGACATACCCTAGAATTGCTGTTATCTGAGAAAAGAAGTTTCTGGCTGTACTATAGCACATTGTGGTTCATCCTTAGACTGATATCCATGAGCAGTCTTTCAGGGAAAAATAAAGAGAAGTAAAAAAGAGCAGAGAAGGGCAGGCTTAATCCTGGTAACACCACTGCTGTTTGTGAATGTGGCAGTCATGCCATGGACCTTGTGAGTCAACAGCAGCTGCCAGAATGACAAATCAGCCTGTGTTTTTTGGTCTGTCTCTTTAGTTGTTCTCTATATGCAGATGTCCTCAGTGATACTAACATTTCTAAAACTGGAAGTTTCTGTCTGCAAATTATGGGGAGCTAAATAACAGCAGGTGACAACTTTGCTTCACTGGTGTCATTCAGAAATGAAGCCTTTTAGGGGAAAGGGTTGTTGGATACAGTTTCCTGTGAACAAAGAATGTTTTCAAACACGAAACTAACCTTTTAAAACCCTTTTTTTTCTTTTTTTCTTTTTCTTTTTTTTTTTCTGTATCTTCATACAGAAATACTAATCTTCATACCAAAATACTAATTAGCACCGAGAGCTCTACATCAACACATAACTGTGTTCTGGGATATGCTGGTTTGTCCCAGAAGTGCTAGTTATTTTAATTTCTGCAGCATCTCTCCTTCAGCTATTGCTCAGTCAGTTGAAGTCTAGGTAACATCTGAAGCAGAACAGATCTTCCTCAAGCTGATGTATATAAAGAAAAAAAGTCTGCAAGTGGAAACAAGAAAGAAACACTCATGATAGGTAAATTTCACATATTTCTATATTTTATTAAACTACGATGTAGCAAGCTATTTGTATGTATAACTGCTTTTTATGTATAAGCATTTTGTAAGTATAATTACTTTTCTTAAAAGCCTCTTTTCTATTTTGCATTGCTCTCCAGATGATGTCAAAACCGTAACTTCGTAAAACACAAAATGACACCTTAAACTTCCTTGCCCTTTCTTACTGCCTGTCATTTTGAATTCTATTCCAATTCAACACATGGGAAAATAGTTGCACATCACACAGTGTGAGTCACTAATTGCATTTGCACAGTTCTGTATTCGGGATGATGATAGTGTCCTTACAATACAGGCATATATAATTCCTGTTAATAATGTTAATTTGAAAGGAAGCTCTGTCTAAGAAGGGAATATGATGCCCTTGGGGTGTTTCTGCTATCCTCAATAGTTACAATTTCACATTAGTCACTTCCTAGAGCAGAGTTACAACCTAATCCATAAAGAACCATATATATTTTTCCTTCTTTTTACTTGGTGTTAAAAAGCAATACAATGCACTTAGCTTTTAAAGGGGGAAGGGGGGGGGGGGGGAGAAATAAGCATTTTCTGTATAGTGGTGCAGCATTCCACGAATGTATTTTCCCACACATGTCTCATTACTTTTGCTTTGAGCCCTTGTACTTAACTGTCCCAACATACCAACCTTGCAATGCTTGTAATAACAGCAATTAATCAATATTTAGCACTTACATAGTACTTGTTATCCCTAGATCTAAAAATGTTACAAAAAAATGTGCTGGAGCAAGCTTGTGTAGTGAGTTGAATGTTAGGTGAAGAAGGCCACTTTGGACAGTTTTCTCTCTGGTTTTATCTATATTGGTTTTACCATTATGAAAAGGGTGATGGAGCACTGGAAAAGGTTGCCCAGAGAGGTCGTGGAGTCTCCTATGGAGATATTCATGACCCATCTGTGCCACCTATTGCAGGGAACCTGCTTTAGAAGAGGATTGGACTCAATGAGATACCTTCCAACCCCTGCAGTTCTGTGATTCTGTGCAATTCTGTGACTCTACTGCTTAATAGAAAAAGGACAAATACAGACCAGTGCTATAAAAGCCAGGAAACAATTGCTTATGGTAGCACTGATGCGGCTGTAGAGTTTGCCAGCACACCATTGGAGGGATTAAAAACAGAGCCAGAGAGAAGGCCAAGAATGAAATTGCATGGAAAACTGCAGCAACCAGGTACTATAATGTATCAGTTGGTCCTCTTTTTCAGCAGCATTTGTGCACTCTTCACTTCTGATATCTTTCACATCACATAGAGATGTCTACCAATCCCCACTAATAATTTCCAGCCTCCTGATAACAATAGGCTATACCTTTCATGTGTTTTATAAAATAATATTTTTTCTTTATTCTTAAATGCCTTGCCAATCTTTCAGATTTCTTTGTAATATTATTCCTTGAAATTGTCTTTTTTTTTTTCTAAAGGAAACACATCTATTGCTAGGTGGAAGAAAGCAATCAAATTGTGAAAAAATTTTCATCAAGGGGAAAAAAATACAAATATTTCAGACTATTAAAGAAAATTCTGCATCTTACTGAAGACTTTCTCTGCTCTGTTGTTGTGATCTAACCCAGCAGGTAAATGAGCACCACACAGTCATTTGCTTACTCTCCTCCCAGTAGATGAAAGAGAGAATGGGAAACAAAATAGAATTCATGGGTTGAGATAAAAGAAAGATTGGAAAGGAAAATAGAAGCAAAAGAAAATAGAAACAAAAAAGCAATGTCAGCTGTAATCAGGATAACTATAAGAAAGTGTAGAGAATTCTGGTATGTTAATCTGAAGTTATGACATAAGAAGTAAGAAGTTACATTAAGTGTATCTTGTCAATTATTTAGAAAAAAAGGAGTGCTTTGATAAATGTCAAGATCTGCTTGAAATAATTCAGGAGAAATACATGAACCACAATTAGATTAATATATTACTCAATGTGATCTGTTTGACTGTCTTACCAAAGCAATTAAGTTCACCTTTAAATTCAACAATAAAATGATTACTGATTTTGTTCTCTATTGCAACAGGTTATCTACAGTGCTCCTTTATGCTTCATAGAAAATTACAATCCTATAGTATTTGTATTAGCCTTCCTTTTTCTTGCTGAGTGCACAGAAAAAAGAACAGTGTCAATAATTGTTTCCTCTATTCAGGCAAATGTATATGATCTCTTGACTTTTAGCTTAGCTAAAAATCTTTCTTAGTCAGGCATGCAATTTTGGCCATTCTTGGATCCATTCTCAACAGCTTTCACACATGAAGAAAGTGCTTTAAGAAAATAGCTACTTCTAATATTTCCACTTTTCTCTTACAAAGAGGAAAGACAGAAGAACTTTAATGAAAGTGCAAGATCTTGTTGAACTGCTGCTGAATGCACTGGGAGAAGAGAGAAAGGTGTAGTGGCTTCTGTTGTGGGCAGACATTCTAAGTGGATAAAAGAGATAGCTGATACCAAAGCTTCTAAAATAGTTAGGGTGAAGATGCACTTGCAGAAAACAAGCAATAAGAAAACTTAGGATTTTTTAGTCGATAAAGCTGCTCAGATTAATACACCTTATTGAAGAGTTAGTCTATTCATCTGTTTGTGTTCTCTTGACGCAAATGCATATTTAAATCCAATGTCCTTTTTTAAAAAAATTATTTTTATGTATTCATTTTCCAGAGGAGGAACTTGAAAATGTATGCGATACTTCTAGTTGGAAGGCTGTTTTGCCTGGAAAAGATATATTTTTTTCCTGTTCCCCTACGTTTTCTAGCAGAATATTATTCATTTTTATTTTTCTAACCAATCCCATTGGCACAGGCATACTTAACTGCTTTTAATAGCTGTGAAATGAACAGATAAATTTTAGGGATCAAAAAGGCAAAACTCACAGTCAGCAGAAAAAAACAATTAAATGTTCAGATCTCTTGAGTCTAGAAAACAATGTGAGAAGACCTAATTGAAAATATTCTTTGAGGCCTTTGGGGTTTCAAATAAAATTAGCTGGCTTATGTTTCAATTGATGTAGGAGAGCAAATTAAACTTTGCCCTCCTTTATTTTATATTAAGTATTTTCCAACTTAGTTGAAAAGATCTTGGCATTTGAAAATCTGATAACTTCTGTTCTGGTGGAGTAGTGTTAATATAGTTTCTTATACTTTTTACAGCATATAATTAATCTGAGTTTTTGAAAACAGGATGAAATGAAGGCAAAAAAAATTTATTGTTGGCTAAAACATACAAGAACAAATTCTATCATATAGTGGAAACTGTTGTAAAAACAAACAACAAAAAAAAACCAAACAAAAACCCACAAACAGAGGAGTAGATAGCAAATCGAGGATCCATGATGTGAAACAGTATATTTCAAATATTTTGTGATCTGGAGAAGAAATGTGCTAAAGCAGCTGCTTCTTCAATAATTCTTCAGGATAATTTAAAGAAAAAAAAATCTCTTTAATTGCTAATTATCTCTATTACCTATCAATATCTCTATTACCTCTGTGAATTTGAGAAAGACCTACTTGTCAAAGCCATTACAGTATACCCACAAAAGTAACATCTAATTAAAAAGACACCTTATTGAACTATGGTTCAACAGAGGCAGAAGCATATTTAAAACCTCTATTTATTCAATGTGACAGAAGTGTCTATGAGATACGTCAACTCTTTTTATTTCAATTTTTTCAGGGTTTTATTCATGGATTTAGCCTTCAGGTCTAGGTATTTTTTGCTACTTGCTTTTGCAGAGAAAAGGTGTTACATAAAACAATGTATTTATTTATTTTTAATGATGGCATTCCATTTCCACCAGCCAATATTCCCAAAATCTTCCAGACAGTTTAACAGTAATTTTCTTGCTGATCTGAAGGCTGAGTGTAACACAAGCAAGACTCAAATTTTAAGTAATCCTAAAATTCATTTCTTCTTAATAATCTAGAATAGGTTGTGAGCATAAGCAAATTGTGAAATACGGAGGGTTATAAGGGGAGGTGCTGTAGGGGTGCTATAAGAAAGAAGGGGACAGACTTTTTAGCAGTCTGTTGTGATAGGACAAGGGGTAAAGGTGTCAAACTAAAAGGCAGAGATTCAGACTAGATGTAAGAAAAACATTTTTTACAGTAAGAGGCACTGGAACAGGTTGCCCAGGGATGTTGTGAATGCCCAGTCCCTGGAGGCATTCAAGATGAGGCTCCAAGCAACCCAATCTAGCTGTAGAAGTTCTGGTTCACTGGGGAGTTAGACTAGATTACTTTTAAGGGTATCTTTCAACTTAAACAATTCTATGATTCTATGACAGGAGTAATAATTGCTATTTGTATGAAGAATATTAGAGATGAGTTTCAAAATACAGATGGGAAAAACATTTGAGCAAGATTCTTCTAAATAAATGCGCCTTCCAGAAGTTCTGCACTTAGAATCAGGTTAGATTTCTTATTTAACTTGAACTGTGTGACCAGGGATACTGAGAGTGGGTTGACTTTAGTCTTATCTGAGCAAGAGGCGTGAATACGAGCCTCTAGAGACGCCCTGGATGTCTCTCCTACACAGCTCATCCAATCAAGTGAAATACATTCCAAATGCAGGGCGGGGAAAGAAAAAGAAGTAGTGAGGACAAATGCCTTAAAAAACTGCAAAAACATTCAGAATTGTCTAGTTGTTTTGCTATTAACATGAAGTTCTGAAACTCTAAGAGTTTTGGATAGGACCAACCCTCAATAAGCACATGTTGAGTTGCTTTCCACTGGACTTCTGTCAGAATTGTGGGTAGATGTGATCTTGGTTGTTATTATCAGTATTCTCTTGGTATAGAGGAAATCTTACTATTGGGAGATCACTTCTGACTACTGTGGCCAGGCAGTCCTGAAGATCAACTGTGGATGCAAAAATCTCTGAACAGAAGGACCCTTTCCAAAAATCATAGCCCTTGCTGATGAAGATCAGCCTGTTGATTTCTAGTCCCTTAGCAGAAGAAGGGATGTTATTTGTTCTGCTGTACAATGAAGCTTTATCATCCTCTGATCTTTACAGCCAGCCAGTGTGAGTCCAAGAAGAGCCTGATGACCTTCTTGATTACATCAGGACCTTGGTGACATTGACATCTCACGATGTAGCTCCTCTGTGTATGGCTGTGGCAATTCTGTAGGCCTGCAAGCCCTACTGGGCTGGTGTCAAGGATTCATAGGCGTCATTATTACCTAGCTGCAGCTAGTCTGAAAGACCGCCCTCTGCCATTAAAATCAGTCTGTGACTATTCTCCTGTCTGTGGTGCCCAGCCCAAGAGAGACATGACTGGTAGATGCCACTCACATTTTTTACTATATTCTCTCTCCCATTCTATTAATACAGGGATAGAGCAGTGGACTGTGTGGTGTCTGGTTGCCTGCCAAACTAAACGACAACACAATGGTACGGAAGTTAGCTCTAGCCCAGTTACTTTTAGCCCTAGTCCAGGCTGTTGGGAAGGGCTGGTATCAGGGAGGATAACTTGTTGATAAAGCTCTATCTACTGGAATCTGGGACTTTTGCCTCTACTGGTCTGTCTTCACCTGTTCCTGGAACAGTATGCTTGTCTGTCCCTGTCTTCTGCAGTCTCTGTTCTCCCTAGCAGTATGGGCCTCCAGAGAGTCTGTTTCCCTCCTGATGATCCTCATTAGTTTTCTGCCTGTCTGATCCAGCATTATTTAAGGAGAAAATGAAGTATGAAGCCCTCAGTGTTCAGAAGTTCCCCTTGATCCATCCATCTTCTGCTGACTGCTTACACCCAGCGTGTAGGTGAATGAGGCAAAAGTTCTCATTACCAGCGCTGAGTCCTGGGAAGAAAAGTGAAATTCAGTGCAACCCAGCAACTGAACTGAATGATCTGTAGTCAAAGCAAACAGATTTAAAAGGAAGATCATGGATACTAACTTCTATTTGCATATTCCACAGCAGCTATATTTTATTTTTATTCTATCCACAGGTAGCGATATACAAGGGCAGCTCCAAAAGTAATGCCTCCAATTTTATTACTTTGGGCTGTGATATCAGGAGCAGGTGTTGGCGTTATAGCAGTAGAAGTTAAACCTTCCTGCCAATATTCCGTATTGTCGCCATATGAAAGATAGCAGCAGAAGGAGAGTCTGACAGAATGGCATCTGACGTGGAAGACCATATAGAGGAAAAGGGAGAACTTCCTCCAATTGAAAAAAATTACATTCACTGACGTTCATCAGCACATGCTGAAAGTTTGTGGAGGCCAAATAGTGGATGTTAGCACAGCGAAGCTTTTCAGTAGCTATGACAAGAGTGTGAAGGCAAGCCATGTTCTAGACAGCCATGCAGTTTTCTACACACATGGCATGCACGTTCTTCTTCATTGCTGACAAAAATGCATACATAATGGTAATTGATTGCACTGACACATGGCATTTTGTAGCTGAGAACTTGCTCTATCAAATAGCAATCTCTTCTAATTTCTATGGAAATAAATAGGAGGCATTACTTTTGGAACTCCTTAGGTAGAATATTCTTAGTGAGTACTAGAGAAAACTCTATATTAATGGAGAAGGAAGACTTGGAGTGTGTGTTAACATTCAAACCATTATGTTTGTTGGAGAATAAGGATACTCTTCCTTATTAGCAGAAAGAATGGAAAATTGTGTAGATTGCGTTCTGTCATTTTGGGAATCACAAAGGACAAACGTAAAGGAAATATACTTCTTTTGTCATGAAGTGATTTAATTCTGAGACATTTCTAATAAAGATTAAAAAATCACTGAGGTTTGGGTTGTTCTTCATTTTTATGAGCTAATTCATCTCTTTTTCTTATATATATCCGTGTTTTTTTATATCCCATTGAAGTCTCATTTCCTCTTGTATGCAACTGTAGACTAGTGAATGCAAATGAAACAGGAAATTAGAAAAGGAAAGGTAATATCCCTACTCAGCTTCCATTACTATACTCCCAATTCTTCTGTAGTATTAAGATTGGAAAAAAAGAAATAAAAATAGACAAGATTAATGACCCTTGCAGCTGCAACCCATTTAGCAAGAAACTGCTAACTACAAAATAATGCAATATTATATTTACTGTATTTTTTTTCCTTCCCAGTATTCCTTTAATCTGGTCCATGTTTTCACTCTTCCGGTCTTAAAAATAATACTCAGCTTAAGTGTATGTGTCATTGGTAGGGCCAGTCCCTCTTGTAATAGGTGTTGTTCACTCCTCTACTGCAAGTACTGTAAAACTGCTTGCAGCGTAAGACCTGTGTTCTTATGATTGTCATTGCATAGTGAGATAGCTATCTGTTGGCTTTCATTTTAGGCAAGGTGGTTTTAAGCCTTTGTGTGTGTGTGTGTGTGTGTTTGTGTGTGTGTTTTGTTTTGTTTTGTTTTGTTTTGTTTTGTTTTGTTTTGGGTGGAAATCTTTAAGTAAAATCCCATCACATAGTTGGTTTTCTGAGAAAATTTGAGACCTGTCCCCACCTTAGGAAGCATCCAGCCCCACCTGCACATTCATGCTATATATATAAGAAAACATTAACAACCTGGAACTTGTCACATTTACTCTTTACAGTAGAGCACTTCTAAGACATGCAAATGAGCTTTGGTTCTGTGTTTCTCAATGCTGCAATGCTGAGGAATTAAGCAAATATGTTAAAGAACCCAATCAGAAATCTTTACACATCTTTACTGAGCACAAGAAACATAACTAAATTCACTTAGAAATCACCACAATTTTTTTACAATCTGCAGGTGGGACAGTAAGAGAAATTTAAATTAAAAAATTTCTAAAAAATAGTACAATGACTGAAATATATGTTCAGAGTGAACATAATGGATTGCCTTTGTGTTCTTTCCCCTTAGTTTTAGGACAGTGTGCTCAGAAAATAATGACTGTCAAAGTAGTAGCCATAACAGCCCTCAGAGATTTTGATAGGCTTTAACTGGATTTCTGGCTCCTTATGTTTAGTGAATAAAAAAATATATTTAGTTTTACAGATCAGGGTAGGTAGAAAAATGTAGACAGAAAACTTAAACTTTTCAACTGAAGTATGTTCAGAATTAACTGTACTGCTGGTGTGTATCTCCAGTATTGTACTGCTGGTAGACATCAACTCAGACTCTCCCACAGGTAATACCAGCTATGTAGAAGAATAGTACTTAATAAGTAGATCTCTTTCTACTTTATTCCTAGTAATGTGAATCCAAAAATAATTATGCAAAAATAAAGATCTATATCCCTGTCTCCTGTCCCCAGCAGTGATAAATGAAACTGACCATCCCTTGTGAGATCATATTTAGAATACCGTGTTCAGTTCAAAAAAGACAGGGATTTCCTAGGAGGAGTCCGGCAGGGGAGCATGGGGATGATAAAGGGCCTGGAGCATCTCCTGTGAGAAAAGGCTGAATAACTTGGGTCTGTTCAGCCTAGGGAAAAGAAGACTAAGAGAGGATCTGATTAAAGTTTATAAATATCAAAAGAGGTGGGAGACAAATGGATGAGACCAGGCTCTTCTCGGTGGTGTGTAGCAATAGGACAAGGAACAATGGCCTAAAACTTGAACACAGGAATTTCTGAACTAACATGCAGGTTAGAACTTCTTCATGTTGCAGGTGACAGAGCACTGGAACAGGCTGCCCAGAGAGCTTGTGGAGGAGTCTCCTTCTATGGAGATATCCAGGTCTGGATGCCAACCTGCAATGAACTTGCTGTAGCAGGAGGTGTTGGACTCAATGATCTCTTGAGGTCCCTTCCAACCCCTGCAATTCTGTGACTAGTGTCAGGGTTGGCTTTCAAGCTGACAAATGGGAATTTTTAGTTTCTAACTGGAGGGTGTGATGCCAAGGTAAGTTTTGAGGTTCACGTACACAGAGATCACATATTTATGTGTAAAATGATGGAGTCTAGGTTACATGAGTAAGGCAGAAGTTTTGATTTGTGCAAATGTAAGGTTGGTAAATAGGATATTAAAAAAAAGAAAAAAAAGAGTCTGCTGAAATAAGAGATTACAGGGTGCAGCGTGACACAGTGGAGGGCAGAGAACAACTTGGTGCCTAAGCTCCATCTTGAGTGGTGTCAGGAGCAGTTACAACACTGGCTCTGGAGTACAGACATGGTTGCATTTACACAGATGACACTAAATGACCAATCAATAACCTGCTGCCAAACAAATTTAATGGTTTGTGCCACAAAGGATTTCTGAAAACATGGGTGAAAGAGCAAAACCTTTATCATACTATAATTTTATTATGTTTGTTTGGGTTTCTTGGGTTTCCTTGGGTATCACAAAATAACATTAACATTTTAGTTTTTAATTTGCTTGGAAGATTTGCTTATAGTTGCAATGAATTCTACCAGTTACAATTAGAAGTATAATTAGAAGTTTTCTTCTTCCCTACTTGCAGTGCCTCAGCTGGGCGTCATGTGAATATACTAGGTACTACCTTGGCAGCAGTTTTCATACTAACACAACCCCAAGTGTTTCCCATACAAGTTGTTTTTCCAAGTAATTAGTCTCAGAAGAAAACAGTATGAAATGGAATGAGAGCTGGGCAATAGAAACAGAAAAAAAGAGCCAAATAATCAATTTAACAGTATAAAACTATCCTCAGTGACAAAGCAGGCACAAATATCCAGAAGCCAAAATAGGCTGACAGATGCACAATGCTATCATAATATTTTTATTAGTTGGCAGCTGTGATGAGTTTGCCTAATAAGCATTTTAATTTTATGAATGTAACTGGCATCACAGAGATGAGTTTGTGATTGAAACAGCGAGTAAATCTCTCACAGGAATCAGGAGATGATACAGAGTTCAATTTTTTTTCCTTGAAGTTCTAAAGCTATATGCAAACCTAAGCATAAGTTTGTCTTTATTAAAAGAGAGGTAAAATGTAAAATAAATATCACCACATGCAAAATAAAACACTTCTGAAATGCATTTCTAGTATAATACTATATATACTATATATAATAATCATAATCATACATCTACCAATTGTATTTCTTTTTAACAGATAATCATAAATGTTGCAATTCATCACATCACATTGCTGTAATAGTAATTAGATTAAGAAAGTCCAACCCATGGCCAGTGGTCTGTGGGCAACACGGTTCAGTCTGTCCGTTCCAGATTACTGAAAAAATAATGAATTTTTTGTTATATTTGCAATTCCATTTTCAGTTGACATACCTAAATTACTTGAGAAATTTCAAATGGAACAGATGGAATTGCATTCAGATATTCAACTCAAAAATCTCATTATATGTCTTTACCTGATGTTTATAAGATCTAGTTTACCAATATTCCTTGCTTCACGGTCACATCTTATTTATGTTATCACTTTTCGGCAGTGCACACACTTGTGAACAGCTGTTTTTAAGGATGAAATACAGGAAGAGTAATATTTCATCAAAAATCTCTGATGAACACATTGAGAACTCACTAAGAATCACAACCACTTTCATCAAACCAGACTGATGCGGTGGTTTCACAAAATCAAATTCAAATATCCAATGTTTTTGTTGCCTTCTTTTTTTTTTTTTAATAAAAACAGTTAAGGATTAAAATAAGTTTTGTTAATCATATTCATTAACAATATTCTTAACAATATTTTTTGAGGGCCACTCCAAAAGTAATGCCTCCCATTTTATGACGTGGGCCCACGACGTCAGAAGTGGATGTTAGGGGTATGGCAGCAGAGGTCGAAACTTCCTACCAATTCTGTCACATTTTGTAGCCATTTGACAGATGGCAGCCTTGGGGAAAAGATGTATAACTGAATTCCTCTATGTGGAAAAAAAGGTAGTCACTGACATTTCTAGAGGTTTGGTGAATGTTAATGGAAACGTCTCCAAGTACTGAATATAAGCACAGTGAGGCAAGGGGTGATGCGTTTCAACAGTACCAAGAGCAGTGAGTGAGGACCTCTACTGGTGCAGATTTTATGAGCACAACATGCAGCCTCCATCACTGGTAGAAGTGCTTAGCTAATGGTGGTGACTGTGTTCATAGAATCACAGAATCATAGAATGTCTTGGGTTGGAATGGACATCAGAGATCATCTAGTTCCACTCTCCCTGCTGTGGGTATGGTGGTAGTTGTTGCAAAACAGTGTTTTGTAGCTGAGAACTTGCTTTATTAAATAGTGTTATTGTGAACTTTGTTTTGGTTGTAGTTTCCATGGAGGGCATTATGTTTGGTGCAATATACTTATATGTAGCCCAAGGCAAGCCAAAATGTTGAAAACTCATAAATTAAAGCATTGTTTTCTAACTGCACTCTTATTTCCAAATCCTTCTGTTCATTTCTTTGATATAATTCTGAGGATTTTTCCAGCTGCTTCCTAGATTATCAGCATTCCTTGGCCCTGACCTGTCACAAAGCACTAAATTCCTTTCTCCCATCATGCCTGTGTTAAAGGTCTGCTAGTCTGTACTGCCAGATTGATGTGCAAAACATTTTGCCCCACCAGCTCAGCTGCATCCCACCCAGTGTCAGCATGCCCTATCTCTTGAATGTGTGCCCTGAACATTGCACCAATCATTCACCAGATCTGCTCTTCTTTTTCTTCCCAGGTTCCTATGTCCAACTGGGAGGATATAGGAGAATACTCCAGAATTAGAGAAATGTAGAATATCCCCAAATTGGAGGAACCCAACAAAAATCATTGTGTCCAGCTGCTGGCTCCACACAGAACCACCCAAAATCCAAAACATATGTGTGAGAGCATCGTCCATATGCTCTTTGAACTCCAGCAACTTTGGGCCATTGCCCATTGCCCAAGGAAGCCTGCTCCAGTGCTTAATCACCTTCTCAGTGCAGAAACTTTTCCTAACACTCTCCCTGACCTGCCAGTTGACTCCACGCTCTTCACTTGGGTCTTAGTCCTGCCTCCAAAGAGTAGAGATTGACACCTACCCCTCTGCTCCCTTTGTGAGGAAGCTGTAGGCCGCCCCGAGGTCTCCCCTCCTCTTCTCTACCCTGAACAAATAAATGGACCTCAGTGTTCCTCTTCTGTCTTGCCCTGTAGACACTTCTCCATCTTTGTAGCTCTCCCTTGTACACCCTCTAATAATTTTATGTTCTTCCAATACCACGGTGCCCAAACTGATCACAGTGTTCAAGGTGAGGCTATAGTTAAAAAAAAAAAAAAAAAAAAAAAGAAGAAGAAAGAGGAAAGTCCAAGAAACTATGGGCCAGTTAGTCTCACCTCTGTGCCTGGCAAGATCACAGGAATGATTCTCCTGAAAATCATGCTATGGCACATGAAAAACACAGAAGCCATTGGTGACAGCCAGCACAGCTTTACCAAGGACAAATCATGTCAGATTAAGTTGGTGGCTTTCTGTTATGTGGTTATAGCGTTGGTGGATAAAGGAAGAACAGCTGATGTCCTCAATCTCAAATTGTGCAAAGCACTTCACACCGTCCTTCCACTAAAATGGAGAGGTGCACAGATTTGAAGGATGGACAGCTAACTTGTTAAGGAATTGGTTGGATGGTCACATTCAAAGAGTGCCTTGACATGCAGTGAGGAATGGTGTCCCTCAAGGATCTTTAACATCAGAGACAAGGACAATGGGACTGAGTGCACTTAGCAAGTTTGTGGATGAAATTAAGCTTAGTGATGCAGCTGTCACACTTCAGGGAAGGGACACTATGCAGAGAAACCCAGACCCATGAAGTTTGTGAGGCTCAACAAGGACAACTGCAATGGTCCTGTACCTGGATTGGGGAAATCCCAAACATTAATACATATTGGGTGATGAGTGGATAGGAAGCAGCTGTATGGAAAAAGATTTGAAGGTATCAGTGGAAGAAAAATTGAGTACTTCCCATTCTTCTCTTGTGAGACTCCACTTGGAGTACTGCCTTCAGCTTTGGGGCATTCAGCATAAGGAAAACTTGGACCTGATAGTACAGGCACAGTGGAAAGACACAAGGATAGTTAGAGGCCTGAAGCACTTATCCTGTGAGGACAGGCTGAGGAAGCTGATGTTGTTCAGAGAAGATAAGGCTCCAGGTAGAATTTGTAGCAGCCTTCTAGTACCTAAATGGGGCTTATAACAAAGACGAGGATGAACTCTATCAGAGAGTGCAGTCACAGGAAAAGGGATAATGGTTTTAAAGTAAAAGAAGGTCAATTTGGATTAGATATTCAGAAGGAATTCTTCACTGTGAGGATGGTGACACTGTGGGATGCCCCATCACTGGAAGTGTTCAAGGTCAGGCTGGTCCATTGAAAGGTGCCCCTGCTCTTGGCAGGTTGTTGGAACTCCAAGGTCCCTTCCAACACAAATCATGCGATGATTCTTTAATTGTGTAACATAAGTAGAGATGTGAGAAGTAAAAATAAAGTATATGATGTTTGGAGAGTGAAATCTAGCAAAAGATTATAAGAAGTGAGTTCATTGACATGACTACAAGTTCTTTCTACCTTTTATTCCATGGATCTGTAATGCTAGGCAAACTTAGTTCAAAGCTTTCATTATTTGTTCCGGAGAAAATATTCACAAGAAAAAATATGCATAAAAAAACTCATTGGTGAAATTCTACACTTTGCTTCTGATGACACAAAAGCCACCATCGCTATAAACACATTGCTTTCTCAAAATTCCTGTATGTTAAAAATCACTCAGTTTTTCCAGAAAGAAAAGAAATGCTTCTATTTCAATTTCTCTAGAAATGTTATCTAAAGAAGGTGGGTAGTTGCGCTGCTTATTTTGATAGGCAGTGCAATAAGAGGCAATTTCTGAGCAGTGATTCTGTTGCTATTCCCGTTACCTCTTTCAAGGAGAAGATTTTGTATAAATGAGCAAATAAATACATGTTTTTCTGGCATCAGAATAGCAAAGTAAGACTGTCATTACACAGAATGGGCAGAACCAGACAAGATATAGTGCAACTTCCTTATGTTTTATTAATACAAAAATTACCTCATTGATAAAAACACTACAAGTCCTGAACGTTACTGGCCAACTTTCAAATTGCGAAGGCCAGCTTGAACAGCACCTCAACATCTCTCCTTTTTGTTTCAAACCTCAGGTGTTCATATTTCAAGTTCTGTCATCTTCTTTCCCTACGGCAAGGCAAACACTATGTTCCCCAATGCAAGGAGACTCCTATGTCTACCTGGGATGTAATGCATAGAAAACATTAAGGCAGATGATTAATAGAAACAGATGGGAAAGTTTACAACAGACTCAACCAAGATGCTAATAAAATTGGTCAGAGGGTTTGAAACTAAAGATAGAACAATGAAAACTCTTACTATTTTAATATTTGTACATCTAATTATATTATTAAAATTGTATGCAGAATAGCTGAGACACTGCCACATCTGACCTTGCTAACCAGCAGCTTCTTTTCAGAATTAATTTGTAGCAAACTGCAGGCCTGACAGAATCTCTCCATCTGCAGACCTTGTGTGGGATACTCTTCCTTCTATAGCTCTGAATTGTCAGATTCTTATCTACATCCTCCTCTTTGCAGCTGTAATCTGGAATTAATACATAAAATTTTGAACTGAGGAGACCTTTATCATTGATGCAGAATATTGGGGGAAATAGTTACCCAGCACAGCTGCTTTAAATACTACATGAACACCAGTGAAGCATTTTCTTTCCATCTGCTTTGCTTTTCATTGAGAGTTTAATTTTAAAATGCTGTGCTTTAGAATAATAAATAAGATACAGAAAGGGTAGAAATCAATGGAAACAATTAAAATTGCGCTGTACACTAAAATCAGGAAAAATATTTTTCAATTCAGTCACACTCCTGAAAATCTAAAACGCACATACAGTTCCACACCTAATCTACAAACACATTTACCAATGCGACATGCTCAGAATATATAATCATATTTGGAAGTCACTACTTGATATTGGTGTATTCATAACTCTAGAGATAACTGACTTGTTATTTGAAATTCCTCCCTGCTCCAAAAACTCCAAGTATTTACGTGTAAGGAACTTGCTAACTTCTTTCTGGAGTTCATATGACACAGTTGCCCAAAACAGGAGGTTGAGCAGACTCAGCGATGCAGGAAATCTTTCCAAGTTCAGTGTGTCTAAACATTCAAGCTCTCTGGACTTCATGAGACTTTAAGCTGAAATTTATGTGCCCTTTGAGTATGCTGCGTAAGAACTTTAAAGGTTGCATAGTGGTTCATTTGACAAGTGACATCACAGGCGTGTTACGTTAACAGTGGAAACAGTGCTAACCAGGACTTACAAATTTATCTGAAGATTATCTTACAGTTGGATAGAAAATATCTGTTCTTCTCTATAGCCCTTATCTATTTCAAGAGGCTAAGAAATGCCTTTACTTCCTCAAGTCACTTTCTTCAGTCTGCAGTCCAGCAGCGGTGAAGGCTGTCTTGGAAAGGAGTGGCACCATCAGACAGTTCAAGCCCAGAGAACTGAGCATTGTAGGCTCAGAGTGAGCTGCCCATCTTTACCCGTGGGCATCTGTCCAGTGCTGTGGGCTCTGCATTCCTCGTCACTGATATTTTGCAGTAGAAGCAAAAGCTACCGAGAGTAACAATTTGCTCCACTAACACTGAGTGACTTTGACTTTATTTTGAAAGCCATCAAGACTGTGTATATTGCAGATATACCATAGTGTCTACTTACTCAATAGCACTCATTTTTCACATCTTAACAGTTAAAAAGGAAAGTCCAAAGTCAGATTAGCATTGGCTTAGATGCTTAAGTAGGCAAAAGATCTCAGGGATACTGTGACTCCGTTTCTGAGCTCTAAATTGTTTTCTACATTAGCAAGTATGACTTGCTTGACAAGGTGAGACCTCTTTACAAGAATAGTTTCTAGCAAGGGGCTGAGCCACAAATGAAATACCAGCAGCCTGCTAACGCAGGCAGAAAGCTATGAGAGTAGGCAGGCACATATTTCTAATGCAGCAAGACATTAAAATAAAAAAAAAAAAAGCGGTAATATTACTGCAGCCTAAAACCATTGTACCTTCTTTTCCTTCCAAGTTGCTTACCAACTGCTATGTATGCCACACACAGGTATTTCTTGTGCCACAAGACTACTTTATGATGTAATAAGCGATCCTGCCAGCTATGAGTACTGCCCCACTTTCTTTGCAGTGGCCACTTAAAATAATTTAAATTTCTGCTGTAAAAGAGGATGCTATGGTTATTTGTTATTCAGTAAAGGGTTCATTTTTCTCCCTGATAGTCCAGTCTTACACTAACACACAAACAATGAGACTCAACTAGTATAAAACTGGTAGGAGACAATGGAAAGTTGAATCCAATCTACCTATCAGAGCAGGTCAGTCTCACAGAAATGTTAAGGGTTGTACTGGCATCACTTAGTGAGAATGAAGTTGGATTTCTTTCATTAAAGATATTGCTTCCACCTGTAAATCTCCATTAAGTGTCATATAACCATGTATCCACTATCCATTCATATCTTACTTGAGCACTGAGAAATCCACAACTATTTCCAGTTTGACCGTGTTCAGTTTTGAAGTTGAGTATTGCACCAAACACCTGAATGTGCACCAAACACCTGAATGTGCACCAAGCATGCGGTCTTAAATTCACTCTGGATCTGGATACTCAGTTTTCAGATTTTTACCTGGACAGAATGTGCTGAACCTGTAGCATCATGCAAAAACTTGCAGTGAAGGACGTAAATACCTATTTCATCTTCTAAAAAAATATTAGGAACCTAAGGAAGAAGCTCGTGTTTGAGAATACATATACTTACTATTTAAAAGCTGCTGTGTAAAGAATTTATATACAAGAGAAATGTACTGCATATGTGGCAGAAAATGCTGAGACTGTGTGCTGTTCACAAGTCGAAAACCTGTTACCATCACATCTGCCTTAAAAAGACTCTAGGCTAGTGTTAGGTTGTCCTTCCCAAGGATAGATAATGCAGAAATACTGTCTCTGGAGGTAGCCACTCAAAGACATTATCATGCTCATTAAATTGTTCTCTGATGCTCTATTTTATTTTAATTCCTGCTCTCATTGCTGTTGTACTTGCACTTCTTACAAGAGCCCTCTAAACAATATGCATTTACACCTGACATTCAAGTTTCATTAACTTATTCTCTTTATCTCCTTTATAAAAGAAAACCTAGGACAAATAAATCTGTGATTATGTGCATAGATGTTCTTTTTCCTATAAGATTCAAAGGAAGAAATTGTAAGCATGCTCTTGAAAGGTAATTTAAGCACTAGTGCAGACTCAGTGTCATTGAAAGCAATAAACAATCATTCAACTACAATAAATAATAATTATAGATTTTGTTTTCTTTTAAACACTACTCACAAAGATCCTCAGCAAATAAGAAATAAAGAATAGAGAAATACCAGAAAAAAAATTCTCAATAGTAACATGCACCTATGAAGGACTGATTTATAAAGAGCTTTAGGACATCGTCTTCAATGACATAATACAGGGGTGAATGACTTGACTGAAATGATTCCCGTGGAGAGGCACCAGAAAAGTAGATAGCTATGCAGCTCCTTCTCTAGGAAAAACCCTCAGTCTTCATATAGACAGCAGCCAACTTATTTAGGAGTATGACATGTATATGAGGATAGGAATGGTAGGAGGTTACTAAAATATCAATTTTAATTTGTCAGTAATGGGGTTTGGAAAAAAGAAAAAAAGCAACAAGTGGTGAAAATGAACTTTGACTGCAAATACAAAGATCTGATTTAATCAATTATTTTATCAAAACAAAAAAAAAATCAAGGACGGCATTTTGCCAACATTGCTGCTATGGTCTTGTATTGAAAGGGAACGAACTCATTAGAGACATGTCAAAATTTAACTTCAAAAGCAGTCACAATCTGAAACTGCATTGAGATGTGAGACTCTGGAAAAATGTTTTTTCCTTTGGAAGTCAATGGATGGAGGAAGCTGCAACTCCATTCTTACAAGGGTACATACTCCTACCTAACTTTATCACTGTTACGTGTGGTCTGCAGCAATTCAGATAAGCATGTGATGATGATTCTTCCCAAATTTGGGAAAAAACAAAACAATCATAATCCGTACCTTCTCTATTTCAGAACTTTCCAGGCATTAAGCACAATGGAAGTAGGAGTGACTTTCTTTTTCTTTTTTAAATAGAAGTATCATCTATATACTTTAGGCAACATATTAAGAAATAGAATTGAAATAGTACCCCTGTAGTTTTGTCCTGCAAATCATAAGGGATAACTTCTAGAATGTGTATTTAATACATTGGTACATTTCTCTAATTTTGCATGAGCATCTTCCTGAACACCTTAACTTCTTTCTTAAACTTGCTCAAATTTTAATGAAATAGCTGATGGAAAATCTAGGACTTCCCTTACTACCAACTATATATAAAGTATTTCTTTTTTTTCTCAAATAATAAAATGAACTCAGATTGGATTTTGCTAGTCTCATCAGAGTTTTCAGAAGGAATCTTTTTGGTCTGATTGGAGATGACATTGCTGAAATGCTGCCATAGCCATTTTTGTTCTCAGGTTACAATTAAGTCTTTGGAACAGAGAGAGTTCTTAATAAATAAGAAAGTAACAAAGCATTAAAATATCTGGTAAGAAACAGTCGGTTCTTGATTGGCCATCTTTAGGCCATTTATTTCTTCAAAAACTATTACTTTTTCTTCTGTTACCTCTAAATCTGATGTCATATAAGCCATTGGAATATGAAGGAAAAGCAATGCAGTGTTGCATTATAAGCTTCTGTTGCATTATGAGGCATAATTTGCCTCATAAAGGAGAGCATAAGCTTGTTTTTCCACAGTTTTATGAAATAAAAAGATTATGAAGTTATCACTGGCACATGAGCTAGTTATGAGAGACACAAGTCCAAAACTCCAGAATAAATCTTATTTAAAGTACTAGGCACTTGCAGAGAAGATGGCTTTTGTAAGGAGTTTTCAGCACTCTTCTTCCACTGTCATGCAACTATACTTACAGCAACAATTATTAGCATGCCAAAATCTTTGCAAATAAACCCGATGATGTCCTGAAGTCACCAAGCACTGGGAAGACTGCAGATTAACTCTGTGGCAGGACTGCATTGGCATGTTGGTGAGCACTTCTGCAAACAAAGCCAAATACTACCCGAATGCTTCAGCAAATCTTGCAGAACTGTTGTAAAGCAGTTCCACTGGGATTAAATCAGGCATTCATTCCTGTCAGCTGTGTATTTAGCAGCCACAGCACAGTACTTGAATCATGAGCACAGGAGCATGGGACTATGTAAAAAAGTTCACCTGCTTACCATCTTCCTTGTCTCATCTTGTGTAGTTCTCTGCTGGGCTCCTGCCCAAGGAGTCCTTAGTTAATTGAAAATAATTATTCGGCATCCTACTTTCAAATGTTAATGCAGTTTCATCTCTCCTTGTAATACAATACAACTGAAAGCCACAACTGTTGTCTGGTGCATGTAATTCTTTCTTACTTGATACATTCACCTCCATAATAATGCAGCAAGTTGCCAGTTGTGGTTATCTTTAAGTATAATGTACAATGATGTGTAAATTAGCAATGATAGTTAAGGGCATTCTCTTAAGACATGGATGGCTCTTCACTGAAAGACAGATTTTATGAGCATTCAGCACTACTCTTTCTGTCATTACTCATTAATAAATTAACAAGGCACTCAATTAACATGTTCATCGTCACCTGAGATTGACAAGCTGCAGAAAGTAGGGAAGCAAAGGAGGATGTGTTTTCACTGAAACTGAATGCACCAACACCAATAAATGTCTGACAAGGCTGTGGGAGCTCGTAATCAGCTTGGAACATCTCGATAGCCAGTTTGTGTTGCACTGCCTCCTCAGAGGTCTTCCGTGTCATTTAAAAAGGGGCAGCTTTTTGTCTTGCTTTGTTTTTTGTTTTTATTTTGTTTTGTTTTGTTTTTTTAAACCAGATTGAAAGGTATGTTGTTTCAGCTTGGACACTTCAAATAATTAAGGTGCTTTGAAAGGTAATGCTATTCATATCCTACATGTAAATTAATAGGTTTGCTTTGAAACCTTTTCTTTGTTTCTTTTTCTTTCTTTGCTTTACTCCATGGGGGAAAAAAAGCAGAAAATGAAAAAAAAGAGATTTCATGAGACAAAATATTCTGACATTTTAAATAAAATTTATTTAAAATATGATTTTGGAAAAAAATAATTGTGACAAAGCTTTAATATAAAAATTGATTAAAATATTCACAATGATTTTACAAAATTATTGAAAAACATGTACAATATATTAGCAAGCACAGAAAGTGTTCTATATTAAGTCTTTTGTGAATTTTTCTGTGGAAGGTGTTTACTTAAAGATGAACACATACGCAATTCCTGGTATTAAAGAAAGATGAAAAGTTACTACAGATGCATCAAACTGAAGATTTTGGAGAATACTTGAGGAAAGATTTTGCCAATTCACCCCTTCAAGCGGGTGATTTAGATAATGCTTATAATAGTATGCTTCAACTTTTAGATAGTCCTGAAATAGTCTGGCAGTTTGAATTGACATTCCTTGTTTGTCCCTCCATCTGAACTGTTTTATTCTGTTTAGTTCTGCTAACATAGTGCATTAAAGACAGTATTTCCAGTATTCCAGTAATTTCAAACATCCAGGTTTGTTGTAGATATTAATGTAAGCACTGGTGGCCAAGAAGGTGCATTAAAATGCATTAAATGCACCTGGGGTGCATTAAAAAGAGCGTGGCCAGCAGGTCGAGGGAGATAATCCTCCCCCTCTACTCTGCCCTGGTGAGGCCTCACCTGGAGTACCGTGTCTAGATCTGTTCTCTCAGGTACAAAAAAGACAGGAGTCTCCTCGAAAGTGTCCAGTGAAGGACTACAAAGATGATAAAGAACGTGAAACAACTCCCTTATGAGGAAAGATTGAGAGACCTGAGGCTGTTTAGCCTTGAAAAAAGAAGACTCAGAGGGGATATGATCCACATCTATAAATATCTAAGGAGCAGGAGGAAAGCGGATGGGGCCGGATTCTTCTCAGCATTGTGTGGTGATAGGATGAGGGGAAATAGCCACAAACTGAGACATAAGAAGTTTTGCACAAATGTGCATGGGAACTTCTTCTCAGTGCAGTGATGGAGCAGTGGCATAGCTGCACAGAGAGGTGGTGGAGTCTCCTTCTCTGGAGACGCTCCAGATCCGCCTGGACGCCTACCTGTGCAACCTGGGCCAGGAGCTGCTTTGGCAGGGGGGTGCACTAGGTGATCTCTAAAGGTCCCTTCAAACCACTACAATTCTGTGATATTTCAGTAGAGTCAAAGCCTTTTCTAAAGCCTTGGGAGACTACATCCACTTATTGGGATCCCATCCTTGGGAGACTATATCCACATTCCCTTAATCCACCAGAATGCCACCTGGGCATAAAAGATCAGGTTAGTTGAGCAGGACTCACTTTTCATGAACTCATACTGGCTAGACTCTGTCCCCTGATTGTCCTACACATTCTGTCTCATCACACGCAAGACAAAATACTCTGCAACTTTCCCCAGTACTGATGTCAGACTGACAAGCGCACAGTTCCCTGCATTCTCCTTCCAACTCTTCCTGTAGATGGGTACTCCACTGGCAAGTCTCCAGTCACTGGGACCACCCTGGTTGACCAGGACTACCGACAGATCTACAGCCCCAGGAAAGACCTACACCCCCAGTGACATGTAACGTAGAATATATTTACTCAGCAGAACGGGCACAACAGGTTATTTCCACTTTCAGATTTCTTTCTATGGACGCACCCACCCCATGTGTTTAGCCCAGGCAGTGACCCTACTGCTCTGCTCAGACTGGCACTAAGAGCGGGGCTTCTAGCGTGGGACAGAACACTCACTAGCATTGCTCAACCAGACAGGTCCTGGCCAGCCACTCAATCCCTTCAAGTGGCACTTCTACCATAGTCTGCCTTCAACAGCGTAGGATTCTTGTGGAGATGTTCCCTCCACCACAGGTTCCTGTTTTAGCTTTTTTTCACTTTAGGTAGAAGACTGCTGGCCTAAGTTGCCAACAGCCTCACTAAAAGTCTTGCCCAAAGCCAGCCTAATTCTTGACAATCTTCCTGAAAATCAGGATGTTTTCATTTCTCTCATCTTCCACTCCAGTTGTATTATAAGAATGTAAAGCTGTCAGTAGTTGCTTAACAATGTCCATCTATTGCTTTTGGTCTTCTGCTCATATCTAATTATTTCAGTCATATAGAGCTAGGCAGAAGTAGCCGTGGTCTCACTTCACTCAGCATTGCCTTGGTGTAGACTTAACCCAGTGAAACTTATTGCATGGACACTGAATAGACATCCGAGATCAGATGAGAGGAAAATGGACATGAGGATTTATTTAATTAGTATTTAAACTAGTATCCGGAGGGGGCTGCACCTCAGATGTTTGACTTCGATTCAGCAAAGGAATAAAAAATGAAAGTTACAAAGTGTTCTTAAACAGATGTGTCAAAAGTAGCTCACAACAGGTAATGACAAATGCTCATGCCTTCATTTAACTGGGCATTTAAACACTTCTTCAGCTGTGAATTAGGTGGTCAACCGGGAGTGAAAATTATTGTAAATAAGCACATAATTACAGTGCAGCCTGTAAAATTCTGATCATTATTTGGATGAATTAATCCTGGAAAGATGCAAGAATGATCTATGGCTGATGTTACTGGAGAGGAAATCCTTGTACGCTTCATAATCAGTTGCAAACTGTAGAGCTAAAGACATCCTGAGTGAGCGAAGTCGAGAGTTTCACTTATTCTCTGTGAAATACAGGGAGATACTCCAGCAAAGCACACTGCTTTCTCCTAGACTTTAACTTCTGCTTTTCTGAACACTTCTATACAGCTTTTAAAATGCCTTGCTTAGCAGAGAAGCATCACTAAAGAGATGATCTTGAAAAACTACAAGCCAGGCAGTATGCATTATTCTTCAAATTCTTTTTTGCAAGCAGCACATAACTGCAAGAATTTGTAAGTCAGCGAAAAAAATATACGCACTAAAGTAGGAAAATATTAAGATCACATTTTCAGCCTTTCTTTGTGCTGCCAATTTCTTGCTTCCATGTGGCTCGGGTTAAGGAACTGATTCCAAACATTCTGCATTATGAACCTGCAGGGCAAATACCCTGAAAGAATAGCATCCACACAAAATAATGAGGGTTGAATGGTACATTTTTGTATGGCTTATTGAGATGGTATAACAAGAACCTATGAAGAGAACCAGATAATTAGGTAAGGCTCACCTGTCACTGACAGTTGAGGCTTGCCTGAACTCCACAGGAGAGGGACCTCCAAGAGATTCTTCCCCAGTGGTGGTGAGCCCTTAAATGGGGTCTAGGAGAGGTGGAGCCAGACTCCACCCCTTCCAGTCACAGAGGTGCATTGCCTGCACCTGTGCTCTTGCGGCTGACTCAGTGCTCGGCTCAATGATCAATCAGTGGATCAGGCCATGATTCAACAGTTCCCATACAGAACCTGTCAGCTTTGATACGCCAGTCTGCTTTGATACGAAGAGAATCTCTTAGTGAAACTATAATATCCCATCAGAAAATTTGCTTTAAAACTTACACTAAGTCAGAAAATTACCCAAACACAGTAGCTTTCTGAATCAGAAAAAGCTGAAATATTCCTGAAAATTCTTTTTTTTGTTTGTTTGTTTTTCACTTCTGATATTACTGAATGGTATTGTTGTACTAGGGATTTATTGTGTCTGTGACTAATGCTATGATGTAATTGCCCAGAATGGTGCACTGTTTTACCAACTTCAACCAGTCTGGTGACAAACTATATTCTATCCTTTGAGATCTTTGTGATATTCTGTTCTTTTCATACAGAATTAGCCCTTACAATGCATCTGACGAAGCCAGAGGTGGAAAGATTTGTGCTATCATATTTGTGTATCTCTATGCTCTTCCTGTTCTGGACAGAACTTCTATTCTTGTTTTGAAGTTGTCTTGAACAGTAATAAAAATGTATAGTCCCTACATAAAGAAAATCAAACAACCATGAATGTTTCTTCATTAAAATCCCACCCATTACTCTTGACATTCAGTTCTCTCGACTCCTGCTTTATGTTTCTTACTTCTTGAAAACAAAGGTCAAATACAAGCATTAACAGACTTCGTGTTTTTCTGGATTGCTTTATGGTTAAAGAAAGATGTCCTTAGTGAGTCGAGTAAGAAGACTTTTTCTTATACTTAGCTTGATAGAAACATAAAATTGATATATCCTTTTATATGTGTTAATTGCTTTGCCTTGGTGTTTATAACTCCAGAACAAGGCTTAACTCTAGAAAGAAATACAACTTTTTAATATACTGAATAGCGTGCTTACTGTAAAATCAATGACATGGGAAGCTTTGTCTTTTAGATAGCTTTGAATCTGGGCTTCATAGTCATTTAAGGTCTTGCCAATATGTACTATACTTGCACATATTCAGTCAGGCGTGTTCCATGTCAGGGCTCTCCCACTTAATCTGCTGTAACTAAACCCTATGCACATTTTTTTCTTTTGCCTCATCTTATACTCTGTCATTCATGATGTTACCTAAGTTTATTATGAATAACAAAAATATTAATACAATGCAAATAAGTTCCAATATCTTCTGGGAAAAAAAAAAAAAAGGACAGCATGCTTTTCTTTTCTTCTAAACTTGTTTCAGTAACAAGTGCCAAGAACTACATATATGCTCAGGAGTCTCCATGACTTTAATACACTTGCACACTAAACCATTTCTATGTAGTGGTACATGAAAACAAAATACTTTCTGAAGCCAACAAGCTTTTTTTCTGAAGCTTCTGGGTCAAACACCAGCTACCCATCCATCTGGAAAATCCATGGTTAGGGACACACTCCCTTATGGGCTAGTCAAATTCAAGAAAAATATTGTAGAAAGGAAAGCAGTATAGCAAGTGCAATTGGCCTGTTACTTGTGAAGTGCTAACATTCCCTACCTGTCTGTACTTTAAAGACAGTGATTTTAAAAAGAGTATTTCCTCTTGTTTTGAATGTTTTCTTTTTTTCTTGGAAGGGGTTTTATTTATTTATTTATTTAGGAAGGACAGTATCAAGTATTTGTGGCAAATGACTAAAGTGTTCCTAAGGGGAAAAAAAAAACCCCACAAAAAAAAGTACTGTACAGACCCTTCGTAAAAGTCATCAGCTGCCTTTTGCATTATAATACCTTTCTCTAAAACTATAGGCTTGGGATCATCTTAAGGAAGTTAAATTTATTGCTGTTCTCTTTCCACACGTTTTGGAAGGCATGCTGCTCAGATTATTAGGATCTTGCTTCTGCTTCCTCTGCATCATAACATAGTGAGAGAGAAGAGCATTCAGATTTCCACACTGCCTTATTTTAAGGGACTAGAGAAGTCACACATTTGAGTTCCTCTGTATATCAGCTCTGTATTCTTGAGGGTTTTATTTGTCTGAATGCACTTTCCCTGAGCACCTTCAGCCAGAAGTGTTGGGATAACATAGGTAAGTTAGAGAGATAAGGTGCTTGCAGGGGTCCTGAACCAGTTGCACCCTTGAAATCTCACACTGGAAACATCTACAATCTGCAGTCTGTTCAGAAGGGACAGGTGAGGAAGGAGAGGAGGGGGCATTGCCCTCTACATCAAGGAAGGAATAGAATGTGAAGAGATGTCTCAGAAGGGTGGCCACAGGCAAGTCGGAAGCTTGTGTGTGAGAGTTAGAGACTGAGGCAACAAAGGGAGCCTTGTGGTTGTAGTCTACTACAGCTCTTCTATTAAAGGGAGCCTGTTGATGAAGCCTTCTTCCTCCAGCCAGTGGAGGAATCATGATCACAGGCTCTCATCTTGCTGCTGGACTTCTGCCACCCTGACATCTGCTGGAAAAGTAGCACAGTGAGCTGCTGGCAATCCAGGAGTCTCCTGGAAGGTATTCAGAATAACTTCCTGAGTGAAGAATCCTTCCAGGTGGGGATGCAGTTTTTGACCTGTTGTTCACCAGCACCAGTGGACTGATCAGTGACATCAGGATCGGAGATTGCCTGGTCAGTAATGACCATGCGATGGTGGAGTTCACGTGCCTGGGTTATACTGGGCAGGTGAAGAGTAGTATCAGGAAGCTTAATTTTAGGAAAGCCAACTTCCAGCTCTTCAAGGAGCTGGTCAACAAAATATCCTGGAATTCTGTCCTCATAGACAAGAGAGCAGAGTGCAGCTGGCAGATCTTCAAGGAAGGTTTCCTTAGGTCACACAAACTTTCTATCCCCAAGCATAGGATGTCAGGAAAGGAAGACAAGATATGGATATGCCTGAATTAGAACCTGCTGGTCAAAGAGGAGAGCAAGAAGAAAATGCACAGGCAGTGGAAGCAGGGACAGGTATCTTGTGAAGATTATGAGGATGGTGTTAGTCTGTTTAGAGATGGGGTGAGGATGACCAAGGCACAGCTGGAACGAGTCTTGGCAAAGGCTGAAAAGAAGAACAAGAAAGGCTTCTATCTGTGACCTTGTACAGGAGTGTTGAGTTGTTTCCCTCCTCAATGCAGATCACTTGCCTAGCACTCCTCACTAATGTTTCTCTCAATGAAGTCAAATCACACTGATTATATGATCACTGAATTTACTGACATACGAAGTGGTCCACACCCTCCAATTTGAAGTATCCTCACAGCTCAGAGGTGCTGAAGGCCAGGTGCTGAGCACCATGCCCAACATTTGCAGAAGGAGCTGTCCACAACCGGGCAGAAAATATATTCTCCAAAGTAATATGAATTTGCAAAAAGGGACCTTGATCTTAAACACGCGTAGAACAGAACAACGGAAGTTAAATACTGCCATCTCGTGACTTAGCGTGGAACCACCCGAGTGAGGGCGCAGGTTCTCCTAGGGGGCAAACAGCTTCCCTCGCCATAGCGGATCTCTGTTTCCAGAGCTGAGGACTTTCAAAACAGATGTCATGCGGCCTTTGCCTTTGCATTACAGTTAGCTGCATAGGCCCCTCCCTGTGTGCTTCCAGTTGCAAAGTCAGTCTCAGAGTCTCAGCAGTTTGTTTAGCAGGACTTGGGACGTTGATCTAAACAGAGCAGTAAGATGAGATGGAAGAAGTTGGTGCTTTCCTTATGCCCTTTACTAGTCTGAGACAAAGTGCTGGTGAGCTTTTATATACTCCTATAGCAGCGATCATCCTCCCCACCTTGAAGAAGGTGGAATCTCTTGCATAAAGTGTTAGTGACCAGCCTGCTGGACTCCACAAAGGCTGCCATGCAAGAAGATTGATCAGGGAGGTCTGTACCCTGCAAGATTTAAGAGTAAGGGTAGGAAGATGTAAACCATGATGAAAATCAGCTTCCTGGTTATTAAATGAAATCAGCTTTCATTTAACTGACCTTAATTTGGTTTCTGCCAACTATAGATTATATGGTCAGAAAAATCCTGTATTTGGAAAACATGTGATTGAACCATATTTACAGCCTTGGTTTTGAATACAGTCATTATTATGTGTATGTCACACATCTTTTCACACATATAATTCAATTAACTCACAATACATACAGGTCATTGTAAGGAGGCTTTAGAATTGAGGGCCAATCTTCAGTTTGGTGCAAAGTATTTCGTTGAGATCCAGTTTGTATTTGTTTGGTGGTATTTGTACATCAATCCCGCAATGACAATGGCAGATCATCTGCACATTATATACTACCAAGTGCAGGAATGGAATGTCGTTTCTTCGTTAGAACGGAGATAAGTATTTTATTCCATGGTCTCTGCTGCCGTCTAGCGTCTTCTGTCAGTACTAATAGTCCCTCCTGGGAGTCTTTGTAATTCATCGGGGGTCTCCAGTAGTTTCATCACTTGCCCTTTAGATGAACGTCCCACATCGGCGCGTGCTCACTAGATAGGGGAAGTAATTGTAATTATTGTCACGGAAATTAGGTAGATGGAGTAATTTATAGCTATGAAGACTGCAGCTCTTGTCTGTCCATCCATCTGGAATAAGTCAGATGCCCATTCTCAAACAGTGATAAAGCCTTTACACATCAAAAATCCTTGTCAAGGAGGACTACTGATTTTTGGTACTGGAAAGACAAGACCTCTGTGATAGAAAACCTACGAAGAAGTTAACTAATTAACAATGCACATGCTTAGCTAGCAACAATTTATGTTTAGCCAGCATCCATATGTTTACTTAAGCATTGGGAAGATGGTGAACCTAAAGTACTCATCCAGTGGGGAACCAGGGGAGGAAAACATAAGCTTTGGGTAATAAGGCATTGTCATGTTTCTATGATTTTTGTTATCGGTATCCACATTGTGACGTCATGTAAGGCACTGGGAGTTAAAATTTGAGCTCCGTGGACTGCTGAATTTCCAAGTACCTGTCTCTCAGAAGAGTAGAACTACAGTCTCCAGAGTACTTTGTGTTCCCCTTTTCCACTCAGACAGAAAGATAAAACTGCACACAAGACCCAAGACTTCCACTTTATGCTGCTCGTCAGAGTGGGAGCTCTCTAGTCATCTCACCTTCAGCTTTAGAGTAAGGTCTTCGGTCTTTGGCCTTTTGGACACTCTCTCATTTTATTTTATTTATTATTCAATTCCAATCATATTGTATTATTTTGCATTCCAATATCCTATTTAGTGAATTAGTTTTCCTCCTCAGATAGTTGCTGCTGTTTTGTTTTTAGGCCCCTCTCCCTTTTCCCCATTCCCTTTTCCCAGGCTGTGGGTCTCTGGGTCCCCTCGCCCCATAAGTTACGGAACCAGGCCGAGCCAGCTCATAAACTGCTGACAGGTATAAAAGATGTAACATTGCTTCTGCACATACTCCTGTTTGCAGGATGCTTGCCATTACAATTGCAGATTAAAAAAATTTCTTCACCAGAGATCCTGCCTCCTCAAATTATTTCAGAATTTTTTCTGACAAAAGTACTTTGATATTCCCCACGACACAGGAAATCCAACAAAATGGTCCCATGTGTTTCCCTTTGTATAACTTGCAGACCTATTTTAAACAAGGGAAACTATTATTAATAAAAAATCCATGGCTTCTGTAACCGGAAGAGTGAAGAATGGTTATTGCACTGGTTTGCAGTTCTACATATTTCTCTTCGCAATCTCTTCTTCTAAATCTGTCATTGCTATTAGGTAGTTGGAGATTTCAGAGATAGTATTTGAACTCACAGAACATCAGCACAACTGGATGTGTGAAAGGATTTGTTCTTAGTGATCTTTATGGGTTCCTTCCAACTTGGGATGTTCTATGATTCCACAACTCTGTACTAGGAAATTAAAAATATAATCAAACTGAGAAAAATAATGTATCTGAAATGATAGAGAATTTGCAAAAATGGCTCACAATTTGCAAGGGAATGAAGAATGGGAAGAGATGGGTGTCCAACCTTTCAGCTTGCCTGAGCCACACTGAGTCAAGAGGGATTGTCTTGGGCCACATGTTTGTAGGCTGCACTGAAAGTAATGCTTCCTGTTTATTTCCATGGAACCTACAACCAAAAGCAAAGAGCACAATAACACTGTTGAATAGAGCAAATTCTCAGCTACAAAGCTCTGTCTTTCAACAACCACCACCCTGCCCAACCCAAGACATTCTATGATTCTATGAACATAGTCAGCACGAGTAGCTGTGCACTTTTGCCATCAATGAATAGGATCCTGCATGCTGCAGTCATACAAATCTGCACCAGGGGATGTGACTCACTGTTGCCAGTGGCAGTGCTGAAATGCACCACCCACTGCCTCACTGTGCTCTCATCCACTGCTTGGTCTCCAATAACATTCACCAAGCTCTGAGGGCCATTTTTTTCCACATGGAGGAATTCAGTTACACACTTTTGCTTTATATGCACTTCTTTGTCTGACATCATTTTGTCAGACTGCCCCACTGCTGCCATCTATCTCATGACAACAACACGCAACTGAATATTCATGGAAAGGTTTGTCTTCCACAGCCATAAGTATCTGGCTCTGGCATCCTGAGTCAACATCATAAAAAAGGGAGGCATTACTTTCGAAGTGGTCCTCAAAAAAAATATACATATATAAATATATAAAATATATTATATTGTTAATGAATATAATTAACAAAACTCGTTTTAATCGCTAATGTTTTTATTCAAAAAATAAGAGGGAAAAAAAAAAAACATCAGACAAGTAGGATATTTGAACTTAAGTTTGTGAAACCACTGCATTGGACTGGTTTGATGAAAATGGTTGCAATTCTTAGTGAGTTCTCATGGTGTTCATCTGAGATTTTTGATTTAATATTACTCTTCCTATATGTCATCCTTGAAAACAGCTGTTCACAAGTGTGTGCACTGCCAAATAAGCAATGACATGAATAAGGCGTGACCAAAGTGAGAAATATTTTCTCTGTTAAGAGAGGTCTTAACAAAGTCTGGTAAAGACATACAAACAGATTTACTTTAACATCCATCCAGAATCAAGAAGAGAAGTTTAAATTCTCAGAGAAGGTACAGTCAATCCACCAAGATTCACCCATCTTAGACTTCGTGAGAAAAGGGAATTTCCTCTAAGAGATATTAGCTTGAGCTGTAGAATTAATAAAAGCAAAGTGCAAAGACATGAAATGTATCCATCTGAAAAACATCCATTCTGGGATCGTTAACACTTTGCTCAAGAGCTGTTTTTGATAGATGGCAAGAAATTTCTGACAACATGTGCACAATTTGTGTTATCATTTGAAGAGCTAGGGCAATGTTCTGACCTTTGGGATTTTCAAATGAATCAGATGAGTATTTAACAACCAGGTCAATGGAAGGCATAAATTGTTTTAAGACAATCTAGGGAATTAATTAAAAGAACTAGTGCCTTCTAAGAAGTTTGGAGAATGTTTAGCTTATGTATTTCTCTGTTACATGTAGGGGAAAAGTCAAAAACAAAAAAACAAAACAAAACAAAACAAAAAAAACAACAATACTGAACTCATCAAGGTTATTAAGAACCCTTACTATGTGCTAACAGTGGAGTCTCATGGTGTCTTACAGAATTAATGCTGTAGCAGTCTTCCAATACTTATGTTCTGCATAAAAGTCAGCTGGTAGCTTGGGACACTGTATCTCTATTTCTAGATGTTCTGCTTCTCATGCATTCAGAACAGATGCAGAGCTTCCACTAACTCTCATCATTGCTCTTTATTGTATCTCTCAGGTTAGTTTCTTATAGCACTTCCAACCACAGCATTGCTTTTGAAGCACAGAAAACTGACAAACCTGACACGCCAATGAGTTATGTCAAGCAAGTATTCCCTTTAGTATAGTGCTGGGTGCATGGGGAATTACTCAGCAGGGTGACTTTTGTGATTTTTAAACAGTCTCCTGGTTTCCCCTTTGAATCCTTTATGCATCTTTTGAATGCTCACCTAATGATCATGGTGTCAATCTCCCTGAATGTACTCCTCCTCATCATTTTACTCTGTATGTATGAAATTTTGAGAAACCGTTCCCCAAAGCCAGACAATACTGACTTGTAGAGAATTTGGGGAGACCTGGGAGAGACTTTAGAGAAAGGGGCATTACTAGTGTCATGGAACTTTTCTCCTCAACACCCACAAGATCCTAGGAACCTAAGGAAACATTTGGGACACGGATATTGAGGCTCAGACAGATCTGAGGAGGCCCATATTATTTGGGATCTGGCTTATGCTTATCCAGTCTTATTCAGTACTACCCCAGAGAAGCATAGAGTCTTTGAAATAGAGCAAGAGAGTCTCAGAGCCAAAAGGGAGATGCAGAAAAGCTCTTCTAGCTGAGAAACAGAATCTCCAGAACAAGTGAGATGCCCTCCAGTCCAATTTAGACAGTATCCGAGATCCAGAGGGAGGGCTGAGAGCCTGTTTGGGAACTGCTGAATCATGGCCTAAGCCACTGATTGGTCACCTGAGGTGAGCACCAAGTCAGCCATGGGGCCACAGGTGAAGGTGATATACCTGTGTGATTGGAAGGGGTGGAGCCTGGCTCCACCTCTCCCAAACCCCATTTAAGGGCTGACCACCACCAGTGAAGGGTCTCTTCTTGGAGATCCCTCCCATGTGGAGTTTCTTGCAAGCCTTGTCATCCTGAAGGTGAGCCATCCTCTCTTTTGTATTATTTGTATACTGTCTATATAGACCTACTCAAAGTATACTATCATCTATACTATTTCTTTATGAAGTACCATCCGTGGGAGTTATTTACCCCACAGATCCCCAGTAAGATCATGGTCACCAACATCTAAGTGGGTAACAACAAGTCCTGAAAGAGTAGGAGGTGAGAAAGACATTGTCACCATTATTACTCGATGTCTGAAAATGAATGAAATTTGAGGTTTGAGAAAAGACTTTTGATCACCTGCCTGCCAATGGGTAGGAGTGAAGGAATTCCTTGTTTTGCTCTGTTTGCACTCACAGCTTTTGCTTAACTTATTGGCTGTCTTTGTTTCAGCGTACCAGTTTTCTCACTTGGGCCCTTCCAAATCACTCCCTGCTTGCACAGCAGGGAGGAGGAAGGGAGGAAGCAGGTGCGTGGGGCTCAGGTGCATGCCAGGGGTAGCCCACAACACAGCCCCCAGCATCGGGCAATGGAAAGCAACCAGGCTCCAGATGAGTTCTCAAACTACCCAGCAAGGGAATGTAGTTTGACCTCCCCTTGGCAAGATCCACAGCATATTGGCTAGAAGGAGGGGAAGAGAAAACACGAATCACTTAGTTGGCCAGAAGCTGGAGCACATGGAGCCTGCTGAAGAGGGATGGAGACCCCCGTCATGGTTTTATGATTTTTGTTATCAGTATTCCACAGCATAGCATAAGTGGAGTTAAAGAGTAATGCTCCAGTTTGGTGGACTGCCAAACTTCCAGGTACCTGGTTCTCAGAAGAGAACAACTGCATGCCCCAGAGGACTTTGCATTCCCGTTCTCCACCCAGAAGGAAAGATAAAACTACATGCAAGTCACAAGACTGCGCCTGCTTTTGCTGCTCATTTGCAGTGGGATCTTCCTAGCTGTCTCACCTTCAGCTTTAGAGTAAGGCTTTTGGTTTTGGACACTCTGTCCAAGTGTGTCCTTACCCTCTCCCTTTTTCCCCCTTCCCCTGCCTGGGGCATGTGTGTGGGTCCCCAGCACCGTTAGTCACAGAACTGGGCCAGATCGGCTTGTAAACTATTGACACCCCTACTCTCCAGCAGCATGTTATCCAGAGCACACTCTCCTGGCCAAGGCTCAAGAAGACACATTAGGACAGCTTCAAGCATAAAGAAGCCCAGCAGCCATGGCGAGACAGCAGAAACTATCAAAAGTTCCTCTCCAGAGGCGACAACCAGAGAAATCAAGAGAAGGAAAGAAGCCAGGCTGTGCTGCTGGCTCACCAACTGCTTTGCCATCCTGGACAAGCAATACAAGCCTGTTGGAAAGGAGGACCTCTGTCACTTAGCGGCTTGGGATGCCAAGCAGCTGCACCTTTGGCTCAAGTCTTGCAGTAGTTTTCAAGAGACAGTAGCATTAATATTCTAAAGGTGTTCCAACAAAGAGGTCAAAGCTGGGCCCATAAAAGCAGCAGAGGACTGAGCAGGAAGGCAGGAGGAGCTAGAGCATGCCAGCAGTCCCCCTTGACCCAGCAGAGGATGACTGACCCAAAGCTTCCTGCTGGGAAGCAGCTGGGAAAAAAACAAAAGAAAAACCCAGAAAGACCAAAAAAATCCTGCAGCAGAATGACCACTGCCTTAGTCTTGCATGTAGTAGAGCAAAGCAGAGCACAGCAAGCTCCGAGAAAAGCTTCTTGGACAAAGCCCACAAGGCTAGCTTGTGTCCCCAAAGACAGGCCAGCCTTCCCCATCCCAGTGCCATCACTCCCACTCTCCTAGCAGCAAGAGGCATGAGGGCAGAGAGGCAGAAAGCAGACCCACTCCAGGGCTTCTGACCTTCTCCGCCACAGGCAAGGGAGGTCTGTGGGCCTGGTCTCACTGCAGGGCTCCTCTTTGCCAGCCAAGGTTGCACTCCTGAGGCCCCGCTCTCCACACTTGCACAGCTCCGAGGACACTTACTACTTCTTGGTGATGCCCACGTATTCATAGGCAGTGATAGGATTGGTGACACCTTTCATGTTTCTCTTCAGCAACTCTTTGAAGCAGTAGCTGGACAGGCGAGAGGCTGTGTAGGTCTCTGCGTTACAGGACACCTGCCCTGGGTAGCACATCATCATGTGGGCAGCCAAATTCACCTTAAAGCCAAGGTCTGCCACAGAGAGAGAACATGCATCGATGCAGTTAGGAAACCTTCAAGGCCAAAGACAACCTCCCCCCCTGCACAAGCCAACCCAAACACAGAGTAAGTGGACCCAAAGGGAACCATGAGTCTCTGAGCCCATTCTTCCACCCCATGCCCTCCAAATCAGGCTGCAGCTGTTCCCAAGGACTCTGAGAGGCCTCAGGCACATGGAGCCAGGTCTCAGTCCCCGATGGCAGCTGGCTGAGCAACACAAGGACAGCCAGGGCACGCATGTAGGCTGCTTGTGCCGGCTGTGGCTGGGATGGAGTTCCTTCTCTTTGCGGTGGCTTGTACAGTGGTGTGTTTTGCACCTCCAATGAACACGTTATCCTTACTGGGGACTAGGCTCGCACCAGTGTGCGCAGCTGGTAAGTGCACAGTCGGGATCCATGCTGAGGTCTCTGATACAGTTCTGCACAGAATCAGGTGCTTGGCGATCCTTCACAAAGCCAGCGCACTCCCAGGTGGAAGCATGGCTGTTTAGGCGCAGCTGTGGACAGAGCTGTTTCTTTTTGCATTTACTTTTTAATTGTTCTCTCTGTTTCAGGATTGCAATGACAGCAATAGATATCATAAAACTTGATTGAGAACTGGGAGAGTCCCAGGCAGAGGAATCAGAAAGGTGGGGTACAAGCCCCATGAGAGGGAAGGGATACCATACAGAGGAACCTGATCAGGCTTGAGAGATGGACCCATGCCAACCTTATGAAATTCAACAAGGCCATGTGCAAAGTCTTGAATCTGAATCAGGGCAATCCCAAGTACACATACAGGCTGGGTAGAGAATGGCTTGAGAGCAGCCTTGAGGAGAAGGGTTTGGATGTGTTGGTTGATGAAAGACTCAACACGAGCCTGCAACGTGCACTTGTAGCCCAGAAGGCCATTGGTATCCTGGGCTGCATCAAGAGAAGTGTGAACAACTGGTTGAGAGAGGTGATTCTTCTCCTCTACTCCGCTCTCATGAGACCCCACCTGAAGGTACTGCATCCAGTTCTGAAGCCCCCAAGACCTAAAGGGAATGGGGCTGCTGGAACAGCTCCAGAGGAAGGCCACGAAGATGATCAGAGGTCTGGAGCACCTCCCCTGTGAGGACAGGTTGAGAGAGTTGTGGCTTTTCAGCCTGGAGAAGCAAAGGCACTGAGGGGAACTTAGAGTGGCCTGCCAGTACCTGAAGGGGGCCTACATGAAAGCTGGGGAGGGTCTTTCTGTAACAACATGTAGTGGCAGCACAAGGGGAAATGGCTTTTAACTGGAAGAGTGTAAGGGATTTTTGAGAAGACACGTGAGCAATCCTTACCATAAAGGTTGCCATTGAATGAAAAGTAGAACAAGACAAGAACAGAAACTGTATATCAGCAGAAAGGCATGTACCAGATAGAAGGAGAAGATGCGAGCTTCAGCTAGAGTAACAATTAGATGAAACAATGGTAACACACAGCAGCTTGGCTTAAAGTAACAACTAGATGAGACAATTGTAGCACACATAGCAGGTGCACCATTGTATACCATGAACCAATCAGGTGCTGTGATTATGCGTGGGCTATTTTCAGTGAATGCTGTAATCTAGAACAGTATAAATGTAAGCTGCTATTAGAAATAAACTGAGGACCACCATTAACTGCACCAGTACGTGTGATTACTTGGCCGCAGTCTGCCACAAGTGGCACACAAACAGGGACAGGACACAGGAGATTTCGAGTCTGGCAGATGCAGGACGTTGGGACTTCGACTCCGTAGACTTTGAGTCTGGAAGGTCCAAAACCTCTGTGAGGAAGTGGGACCCGGCAGATCAGCAAGGATGGAGCTGGGCTTGATTGTTCAGTCCAGAAAGATTTGCTCGGGGCAGTCTGAAAATCAAGTGGCGGACGGCTCAAGCCTCCGTAGGTAAGTAGCTGTGATGGAAGTGGATGCTGCTATCAGCCTCCTATGAACTATCCTCTCTAAGAGAGGGTGGGAGGTGTCTGCAAAATCTTTACAAGCCCTAGTAGTATGGACATAGGAGCATGAAAATTGCATTCAAACGCCATTATTATTTAACCTTGAAGAATGGCATGAAGTAGGAAATCTTTGGGAATCAACAATTGTGGGTGGCTGGGAAGGAAAAAAAAGACAGACGTTGGCAGAAGTCTGGAGAGAGGTGATTAATGCATTGAAGGTTATAAGAACAGAACAGAAAGTTGCTGTGGCTGCTCTTGAGGCTTTGCAACCTTCAGGCATTGAGATTTCTGCAGGGTGAGAGTGGTCCCATGAGGGGTTATCATCACTGTTTGGACTTGGGCAGAGCCCACCAATGAGAGGTCAGCAAGCCCAGCCAGCACGCAATATGCGAGAATTGCAAGAACAAATAAGGGGATGAGTAAAGAAGATGGAGCAAGTGGGTTTGATAACTGTGAAAGTCAAATGCAAGTAAGAGACTGTAAGGAGCAGGTGGAACAAGTGATAGAGGAGGAAGAAGAAGAAAAAGACACATCTAAGGGTTTGGGAGATGCGTCCCCTGAAGGGGGTGATTCTTTGAATTCTGCAGCTTTCTCAAAGCTGTTTAAGTATGTGATGGACAGACTAGAGGATTTAAAGTTACAGGGTGAATGTAAAAAAGGGAAAACAGAGGTCTTGACAGCAGAATTGGTTTCTCCGCCCCCCCCCCCTTAGAGGAACTGATCAGGTACAGACCTAAATGTTTCTAAGTGTTATTTTGTTTTGGTTTTTTTTCTGTTGGTTTTTGTTTGTTTGTTCTTTGTTTTTGTATGGGCTGAAGTAAAGAATTCACTGACTATTTGTGTCCCACATTGTGCCCCCATCTTTCTGCATATTTCTGTCTGGCACTAAAATACTAAGGCCTGAACAGCTGGCTTCAAAACAAAGTTGACCTGCAGATGAATCTCAGAACTCAGTGTTATACGTCATCAGAGTCCAATCATTAGTGAAATATGTGTCTTGGACAAAAAATCTCATTACCAAGAGATTTAACTTGGATAAAGCATTACAAGAATGCATTAACGTTTCAATGATGTCATGGTTTTGTGATTTTTGGTATGGCTATTTGTTGTAGTAGGCGCATGTATGTTGCTATATTCCACGTCATAATATCATGTAGTGCATTTAAAGAGTTAATGCTCCACTGCCATGGATCATCGATAGTTATGGGTATATCTGTCTCAGAAGAGAAGAACTACATTCCCCAGAGGACTTTGTGTTGCTTTGTATTTTTACATTCTTCTGCTTGGAGGGAAAGATAAAAACTGTGTCAAGAGATGCTGTCTTTCCTTTGGGATGGACTGAGCAGTGGGTGCTCGCTGCCGTCCACCTTCAGCATTAGCGTAAGGCCTTCAGTTTATCAGACACTCTTCTTGCTCATTTTATTTGATTTATTAGCTTCAATTCCAATTATATCTATTATATTGTGTTATTTTGCTTTCTGATATCTTATTTAGTAAATCATCTTTCCTCCCCAGATCATTGTTGCTGTTTTGTTTTCAGGTCCATCTCCCTTTTCCCTTTCCTACTTTCCTGGGGTGTGGGTCCATGGGTCCCCCTCACCAGTCATCATGGAACTGGGCCAAACCAGCCTGTAATCCGTTGACACTTGTTTAGAAGCATAGTGTCAAGGCCTATTAGTAAACAAACATCCTCAATTCATCCTTAAGTCCTGGCCAAGCTTGGCATGGATCCCAAAGAGGGAGAATGAAAACAGATTTTTCTGCCTACTCATCACACAAACTTGTTTATTCAGCAATATAAAAGCTGGACCCTCTTGCAGCAAATCTGGAGACCTCATCTTCATGAGTGGATGCACTGTGTAAGAATATCCTAGTTGCCAGGAAAGGCTCTAGAAATCCTCGCTGCAACCAGGGCTCCTCAATGACTGCAGATCTGGATGATGGTAAAGCACTGGGGCAATGGGTGATGTAATCTTTTTTTAATCCCTACATTTAATTTTATGTAGTCATGCTTTGGTGCTGTATGGGAACTGTTGGATCACGGCCTGAATCACTGATTGATCACCTGAGGTGAGCACTGAGTCAGCCGCAGAGGCACAGGTGAAGGTGATGTACCTGTGTGACCAGAAGGGGTGGAGTCTGGCTCCACTTCTCCCAGACTCCATTTAAGGGCTGACCACCACTGGGGAAGGATCTCTTGTTGGAGATCCCTCTCCAGTGGAGTCACTGGTGACCCTCAACCATCCAAAAGGTGAGCCACTCTTTACTTACCAGTTTTCTGTGTACTATCTATATAAGCCTGCCAAAAATATACCATCTTCTGTGCCATTTTTCCTGAGTACCATTCTTTGGGGGTAATTTGCCCTACAGGTGCCTTGCTTTGTTCTGTTTCATCCTTGCTGTATTATTTCACTTATCTCATTGTTTTAAATACAGGTAAAGATAAACTCACTTCGTTAACATGGTGTCTGTGTCCTTTGTGTAGAGCCCATCCACTTGCAAAACAGGCACTGACAGAAATGGATGGGATGTTATATCTTACATTAGAAAGATTAAAGAGAAGCAAATCATTTCCATCATCATCTAACTCTCCTGTTAGCATTGACTAGTTTTTACAAACTGACTAGTAGTTTGGCTTGTAATCATATTAACATCACTTTTGTAAGGTATGTTATTTTGCATGCCTTTTGAATGCTTTTCCAGATACAAAAGCACTATGAAGACTGTTATATTGTATGGTGCAGTTTTTGTTACACATCCTGTAAATCTTTAGGTAAAGCTAAGTAAGGGGTCCTCTGAACAGGTGACCAAAAGAACCCACTGGGATCATCCAACTATCTGACTGACTGCATCTGTTTTTTTTTTGTTTTTTTTTTAATTACCATTTTAATCTCTGTGAAAGTCACAGAGCATACACATACCATCCTATTACTATGCTTGTTCTTTTTCCTCACATTTCATGGATTTAAATCTCTGGCAGATCAATCCTATCCTAGGGAGTGGGGGGGGGAAACAAACTGTCAACATGATGCCAATTTGCTTTGAAGAGTTTAATAACAAACTGTCTAAACTCTTTGCAGGAAATAAACATTCAGCATGAAGAAAATGGCACAATGTAATCGGTTATGACAGTTATGCATTTTACAACTTCACACTGGTAAGACTAGGAGCTCAGGTACTTAGGCAAAGTGGACATTAAATGACAGCGTGACTGTTCTAAAGTCTTCTTTAAAATAATTCAGTTTAATGTTTATTACTGTGTTAGCATTTATCAACAACTCCTGAACTCCCGACCCCCAAATCACCTCCACCTTGTCATAATCAATGGGACTGCTGCAATGATTTGTTGTTTGCCCATTCGTTAACAACTTATGCACTAATTAACTTTATTCTGCTCTTTAAAAACACCTTTCCTGAACAGAGAGAGGCATCTTACAGTTGTTTGAACAAGAAAGCACTTGTGACTTTAATTTTGAGAGCATTAAGAAGGAAAAAAGGAAGCTTTTCTTTTTTTTTACTGACACTGTGGTTTATCTTGGCTATAAATTTCAGCAGCTTGATATGAAAAAGTCTCCAATGAGGCACGAGGTACTATTCCAAGAGAAATCAATTTTCCAAAGGAAGCGCCTGCCAGGCCAACTGTACGCTTGCGCCAGCCCCGTAGCCCCAATCCGCCCCCTTTCAGCAGCTGGCCGCCACAGCACACTCGGGAGCCGACGCGGACACAGAACGTAACGGCCGCGGAGCAACGTCATGCGCACCGCGCCGCCCGGCAGCGAGAGAGTGCGCATGCGCGAGGTGGTGCCGCCGTTGCCAGACGGAAGTGCAGTGGGGAAGCGCGTTGGTTGGCGCGGGAGAGTGCCGGCGGTGGGCGGCTGCCGGGCGCTCCCGCTCTGGGCTCGAGTTGTGGTCGCGCCCGCCGAGCGGAGCGGAGCGGAGCGGAGCGATGGTGTCCAGGGCTGCCGACAGGCTGCTGATCGTTGTCTCCGTTCTGGAAGGTAAGCGTGGGAGGGGGGATGCGTGCATCCTACCAGTCATCTTTCCCCAGCTGTGGAAAGCAAAACCTTCAGCCCTCCCGCAGCTGCGGCTGCTGACTTCTCCCTGCCTGTCTCTGGAGCCTTCTTCCTTCAGCTTTGACCCGAGACGTTGGAGGGTGGAAGGTGATGAGCAGAGAATTTTCTTGTAGGGCCCTTCCCATTTATGTTTTTTTTTTTGTTATTGTTGTTGCAGTCTGATGTTTTACAGCCCCAGTTAGTCCACTCTAACACTGTGTGCCTAGTATCAGCCTCATCTTATATTTGTGCAGAACAGGCTTGCTGAGGTGTAATTAGTGTGTGCAGGTTGTTTGTTTCTTTCATTGTGGCGCGTGTTTGAATGCTTTTTGTTTATGAAGTACTGTGTTATTTCTCTGGCCACTTACGTTGTTTGCTGATGACTTAAAATGAGTTCCTGTCCTCTGAAATGCATGGAGCCTCTCCCTCTGTTGTGGTGCCTGTAAACTTTAAGCATCCATGTTGTTACAAAAATCATTAATTAAAACATAGAAGAATGCTGAATCCAAGACAATCCTATGCAATTCTGTACATGCTTTTAATTTAGCAGTGATTTTTAAAAATCGTAGCATGTACTTGGATACATCTTTCAGTAATTCATGAGATCGTGTTTGCTATTTTGATGTAAGAGGGTATTAAAACTTGCAGTGAAGGGAGGATGCTTAGTCTTTGCTGTTTGCCACCTACTGCCTTGACCTTTTCCCTTTGTCAGCATTTAATCATACCAATTACTTGGCTTATTTATTGGTTGCTAACTGTTACCTAGTCTCTTGCTGTTTCTGGGTGCTTTTCAAATGGTTTGTTCCTTACCATGATTTTTATTGCTTCATAATAGCGAGAAGACATTTCAAAATAAGAAAACTACAATTGCAGAATAAATTTGAAGAAGATGCAGTGAATACATCTCTCTGTAATTCGTTTGCAATGAAAAATCTGAGCTCACTTGTTTTATTGGTGCTGTTTGGTAATTGCATGCTGTTTCAGGACGCTGTTTTCCAAAACGACCCAAGTACATGCTTATAGTTGAAGCAAAGTTTGATGGCGAACAGCTGGCTACTGATCCTGTGGAACATAGTGATCAGCCAGAATTTGCCACTGAATTGGCCTGGGAACTTGATCGAAAGGCACTTCATCAGCACAGGTAACAGTAGAAAGTTAAGCCTGAAATAATTATGTTTTGGAGATTGAAGATTAATTTTCTTGTCCTTACAGCTGCTGCAATTCAGTGTTTAAACTTTCTGTAGATGTTTTTTAGAAGCTTTCTTTTAGCTGTGAAATGATCTACCATTTTGTTTCTACAGCAGACAAAAGCAGTATGTGGCAAGATAGACGGTTAGAAGTTTCTAAAGTTTCTGTTGACACTTCTTAAAAGAAAAAAAAAGAAGGATTAGAAAAGCTGTAGTTAAAGCATTTGATTCTAGCTTTCTTATGTACACCCTGACAAAACAGTTAACTTCTAGCCTGAGAAACCTGCTTTAAATAGATATATTTTTTTTAAGTTTCAGATAGAAGAACAGAAATTGGTTTTGGTTTTCAGAACAGTTGTTAGTTTTAACTGTGTCAACGGTTTACGGGCAGGTTCGGCCCGGTTCCGTGACGATTGGTGCGGGGGACCCACGGACCCACGCCCCAGGAAAGGGGAAGGGGGAAAGGGAAAAGGGAAAAGGGAGATGGGCCTAGAAACAAAACAGCGGCAACGATCTGAGGAGGAAAGCTAATTTACTAAGTAGATATCGGAAAGCAAAATAACACAATATAATACAATATAATTGGAATTAAAGCTAATAAATCAGATAAAATGAGCAAGAGAGAATGTCTGATAAACCGAAGGCCTTACGCTAACGCTGAAGGCGGACGGCAGCGAGCACCCACTGCTGAGTCGATCCCAAAGGAAAGAGAGTGTCCCGTGACCGCAGACAGTTTTTATCTTTCCCTCTGAGCGTAAACACGTAAGAACGCAAAGCATCGCAAAGTCCTCTGGGGAATGGAGTTCTTCTTCTCTTCTGAGACAGGTATACCTGGAACTATCGATGATCCACGGAGCTGGAGCATTAACTCCTTAACTCCAAATGCACTACATGATGCTATGACGTGGAATACCAGTACCAAAAATCATAAAACCATGACAAACTGAAAATATAGAGGTACTGTTATAATCTGCCACAGAAGTGAAAAGGCTATATTAACTTCAAAGAGGGAGAGATGTCTAAATGTTCCTCATGCTTAATACTACATCAGTACCTCTAAGAACATTCAGGTGCTTTGCAGCAATCTTTTGCTCACACGTGGAGTTCCAATTTGGTTGCATTACTTATTTTATGCACTTGGAAAAGACGGAATTTTTGTTACTGCTTTATTTTTTAATAGCATTTGAGGCACTTTCAGACTCCAGAAAACTTCTCTTATCAGAATGATGTATTTATTCCTCATCTGGCACTTAATCCTGAATTTTTAGAATTGAGTGCAAACTCAGTCTCTAACTTTCTACAGCATGTACATAAATGTCAACAAATGTCTGAGGGGCCCGTCGCCCTTCGTCGTGGCCAGCGTTGAGGTGAGGATGACTGTTTTGGAAGCAGCCTGCAGGACGGGTTCCACTTTGGAGTGCAACAGGCTGCTGGGAGGACTGGGAGTCATACATAAATGTCAACAAATTGATGTGCTTGAAACATGTTAATCAGTTTTTATGACCTAATTGCAGAGGTAATTTTTACATTTTGTATTTCAACTCTGTTGTTCTTGCAGGCTACAGCGTACGCCTATCAAACTACAGTGTTTTGCATTGGATCCTTTATCTTCGGTTAAAGAGAATATAGGCTATGTTGTACTTGATTTAAGGGCTGTGCAGGAAAAGAAACAGGTATGTTCCTACATATAAAGTTTTCAATTTTGATGTTTTTAAAACAGTCCTTTGACAGTAAAAAAAAGAAGAATTGAGGCAAAGGTATAAATTTTGAGTTGTTTTGGAAGAGTGAGTCCTACTTAGTCACATACTGGTCTTTTTCATGTACTTTCATGTTAATCTTACTAGAATGGAAAATATTTGCACAGCCTACTGCAACATGAAAAAGCTAAGAATGTAGATTAGAAAAAATTCTTACGCTTCAGAATTTGAGAATTGAAATGTTTCTAATCGACATTTAGTCACTGTTAAGACTTATCAGCTGGGGATGAAAAGAAACAACAACAAAGTAGTTCATTGAGCCACTAAATGTGGTTAAGTCAACTCTTTGGAGAGTGAAGTTGTGATTTGTGTTTTTTTCTAATGGACATCTGTGGAAGATGTCTGAGGTGTTCTGAAGTTCTAGCTCCTTAACAAGGCAGGAAAAAATGAAATTGTTTATACAGAATTTTGATGAGATTTTATGTTGTGCTTGATCAGAACATAACTCTCATATGGGTCATGATATGATCCTAGTTTAGCTTTAAGACATCATGCTTAGAATTTATGATCCCTGTAATACAATCTGCACTGTTTCAGTTGAAAGATTAAATGTTCTCACATCTCATTAGAAGACTCATGATATATTTTGCTTTCCCACTATTTACTGTGCAAGGTAATGCAAGAGTGAATGTTGAGGCCTTCTTCCAGGAATGATGATGTAGAGTCATTTAGTGTAGCAGCGTATCCAAAATAGAGCATGTTTTGGCAAATAAACGCCAAGGTATTTTTAGGTAAATAATAAGGTAGAATTGCTAGAGCAAGTCTCTTGTCTGTCACTGTAATTTATTATTTTTGCTGTTTTGAAAATGTTTTTTCCTTTTTTTATTATGTAGACACCAAAGTGGTACCCTTTGCTAAGTAACAAGTATGCTAAGTTTAAATCTGAAATAAAAGTAGGCGTTGTGTTGGAAACTGATTCTAAAGCACTGGTTGAAGATTTTAAAGCAAAGGAGGCACCTCCTAGAGAAGGAAGGAGTAAGTAATATGTCAATGGCTTTAATTAAAGATGTTTCTGTTTTGGATGTGTATTGCTTGATTAACATGCTGTTAGCACTCAGAGTTACAGTATTTTAGCATTAACTAACTATAAAACATTGGTGTTACATGTAACTGTAAGATGTATGTATAGGAAATGTACTATGTTGTAATAGCAGAGGTGCTTTACTTCAGTTGGGCAGAGTTGCAGGCTAACTAAATCAGCATCAGAGACTCATGCTTACCCCTACTGGCATTTCAGTCAGGTTTGATTTCAAGGCTTTGGAAAGTTCTGGTAACTAAAGAAATAAAAAAAGGAGCTTCTTTACAGGATGCAATTTTAAATCTAAACTAGTGTGCAGTAATTCATTTGTTGAGTAGTCCGCCTTTCTTCTCACTTTTTTGGTTTTTGTCAAGTTTTAGTAGTAACATCTGTAAGTTAACTATTGGCAGTAATTCTGGATCTGGATTCTCTTCTACGTTCCTCTCAAATGTAATCAGTTAAGTACATCAACACCTAATAGAACTTGAATAATATTGAAAAGTAGAAGGTGTCTTCATCTCTTCAGTGCTTTTCAGTCACTTTTTGTATCTGTGTCTTTTTGAGAAAGTTTTTTCTTTTTAATTTTAAATTTCCTTAGAAACTTGATCTGCTTTTGTTTTTAAAACAAACAAAAAACAGGTATACCTCCCTGCATCCAAAAGCAAGCCTTCTTCCATTTGTTAAAGTGGAGCCTCCATTAGACTGGTGGATTTTTATTTACATAACTTGCAATATATTCTGTTCTTACTCTAAGGGTAATTTCAACATGATTATAAATTAATCATCTGCTTGTTGTGATCTGTGACTGTGGTTTGATATAATAGAGTTTCAGTAGCAGCCTTCCACAAGATTTCTGGCCCTGATTTTGTCTTGTGAGCCGTATTATAGTAGTGTCTGTGGCATTATTGGAGTTCCAAGTATATTTAGCTTACTTAGAATCATAAAATGGGTAGGATTGGAGGGGACCCAAGGATCATCAAGTTCCATTCCCCCTCCACCTGTCCTTTCAAGTTCATAGCAAAGCACAGGCAATTTTGCATAAACTGAAGTTTGTAATGGAGGCAATGAAGCATTGTAAATGTCTTCCTGATTTTCCTCCTTTTCTCTTCATATGTGATCTTCCAGCGTGAGTCACAGAACCACAGAATTGTAGGGGTTGGAAAGGACCTTTAGAGGTCATTTAAACTGTCATCCTTCATGATGCTGGCTAATATGGCAAATTCCTCCTGCTGTCACTTTCCTCAACTTTCTGTTTTCTGTTGAGGAATTAGGGCAAACAAATTTGCCAGTCTCCCTTTCTTTCTCCATCTCAAGACTGATCAGTGTCATGGATGTGCAGTGGAGAAAAAAAGTAAGTAGACTTCTGCAAGTTTGAAGTTAGTGTTCTAAGCAGTGTGTATTAAAACACTACATTACTCAGTACTACTTTTGTCTGACATGTAGTGATGTTTTTTTGAATTCATTCACAGTTTTAGTTTTACCTCACTGATGTGAGTGGTCTAAATTTTACCAGTGTTTGAAATAGAGCCTTTTGGTTCACTGCTGTGGGATTATTACTTTTTGCTGTAGTCTGAGGCGCTTTGAAATCTGTTACTGGTGCCATGTAGTGTTAACTGGGAAATGATTTAAAGGGCTCATTCTACCTTATTTTTAAAGATGTAGATTGAGAGAACTGGAGGCGCATATTTCAAGAGTGAATTATTTACAATTAAAAGATTTGCATTAACTTGATTATGATTCTGCTTAACATAAGTTGTGTAACATGCTTTGTAACTGTTATTTTGTTTAATTCCTTTCCATATGTCTCACTTTACTGTTCTAAACTGTACTTAAGTATGCATAAATTATTTTCTTAGTATTTATGTACTGTTTTAGTGTAGCTTTAGAAATAATAGTTTTTGGTTACTTTGCCTCCTTGCTTCTGACAATTCTTCTGTCCATGTTTAGCTCTGATGATGAGTTTCAAAATTCACAGGGTGGGAAGTGGATTCATTAATGTAGATGTTACAAAGTTTCAGTGATTATCTGCTTGCATCAGGAATTGAGCCTGCTGTTTCTTTAAGTCCATTGTCTTCTCAGTGTCATCTGTATAATGTCCCGTCTGCGATTCAGAAGTCTGAACAAGAGTTCAGATTTCGTTTTGGAGTTAGTCTTAGATCTTCAGAGCATTCGGGCTATAAAGATCTTGCAACTTTAGGTGAAAAGCACGGGGCCATTGGCAGTGAAAGCTGGTCTGCATACTGCATATTTCATAACATTGTAGAATATTGTAAGTTAAAGGGATACATAAGGGTATTTTGTCAGTTACTGTATTTGCCTTGTGTTAAAAAACTGTAGGTGAGCAAATGAATGTTTTTTCTTACTGTGAGTTGGCTGCTTGGCCTATAGCCCATTGTATATTCAGTGGCATCATTTTAACTTAAACAGAAATCAAATAACTACAGCCCTCTTTATATGAAGTACATTAGCATTGCTGGAGGCTGACAGATTAGAAGCAGTGACCATGGAGGAGCTACCTGACATGCTGTAATCACACTTCTCTCTGTGCAAGACCTAGGAAATACACAGGAAAGTAGTGGTTTGTGTACAGAATTATGAAGCCTATAATGCAAGCTTCTGTTGGTTTATGCAGTGAAGAGTCCAGATGAAAACTCTTTAAATGAGACATTCCAGAGGTCTGCAAAGTGAAACATCATTCTCCCATTGACAGCTGGATAGTGTGATATGTCCAGTTCCTGTTTTTCATTTCTCTCAAGTGAAAGAAAACGTAACAGACTGCTACCTAATGATATAAAGTTCACATCTGTTTAACATTAAAAATGCTCTATCATTCTTTCCAGTGGTGAGCAAAATAATACATGTCACCCCTGAATAGAAAATGATTATTAAAAAAATCACGGCACCTTTGGAATTAACGGGACATGTGCTTAGAGATTTGTTTTATACTCAAATACTTTGGAACCAGCTATCAAGTTCTTTATCATCTATGTGGAAAGATTATGATTATAAAGAAGATTCCTGCTGCAGTTGATAACATTGTAACTTACTTCTTGTCTCTTTTCTCTTAGTGTCTGACCTTCTTTCTAGACTAGATCCTAAAAATATTGTACCAATACTGAATGAAGAAGAGGGCTATCATCAGATTGGACCAGCAGCGTATTGTAGAGACTACTTTGTTTTGTCTGTAACCATTGCGTTTGCCTCACAGTTGGAACAGGTTTGTGTCCAGTTTAGTTTTGAAGAAATGCTGTGCTACACTTGTATTTTTGCCTTCCCACGGCTCATTTCTAGTTAGAATTTTTTGTTCTCTCGTCTCATAACAAATAGCCTCGTCCCTGTACTGAATTAATATAAGTTAAATGGAAGTTTTAAAACTATGTAGTACTTAGGTGTTAAATTGCAGATGAAAGATCAAAGTTCTGTTCGGGCACTGAAACTGCAACGATGCATTACTCTTTTTCACTTATCTTTTAGTTAGTTCCTAGTACTGTGAAGCTTCCTGAGCGTCAGCCTGAGTTTTTTTTCTACTACTCGTTACTGGGAAATGATGTAACAAATGAACCTTTCACTGATTTGATTAATCCTAACTTTGAACCAGAAAGAGCTTCTGTTCGAATACGTAGTTCAGCTGATGTCCTTCAAGTTTATCTTTGTGCGCAGTCGAAGTTGCAGGTAAGCGGTGTCTTCTCGAATGTGAATGAAAATAGCTGAAATAAAGAAAATAAAAGAAATAGAATTTAGCTTGCATTGAAACTAGATTTTTTTTTTCAAAACTTCCTTGTATTACAGTGTTTTGGCTCAAATGTAACTTCCTTTTAATGCTAATGGGGGAAACACTAGCAAGTTTTTCTGCTCAGAGAGAATGCAATCTCTTTGTTGTGGTGGCTTATAGCATAATTTGGTGTTTGTGTGTCATGGTGGAAGTTGCTGCTGCAAAACAATAATGTTAGTAATGTGGCATCCTTGTGGGCTCTCAGCTCTGGGACCTCCTGAAAGCTGACCATCTGCCACCCATGCTCCTGTACCTCTTGAATAAGTTCTAAAATCACAGTGTGAGTGTGACTAATAAGAGGGGTCTGGGTTTTCCTCCCATCTCTTAGCCAAATGCTGTTTTAAAAATGCTGCAGCCATATTCAGTGTGTTGTAAGATATACTCATCTTCAGCTGTGCCTTTAAAGATTGGGAAGTATTGAAAGAATTTGTAGGGAACTGCTCTTGGATCACACTTAAGTGACTACAAGTACGTCAGTGCTTCTGAGGGTAGAACACGGTTTTGAAACGTAGCTGTTAAATACAACAATGTTATAAATAAAAGGTCCGTATCCTGACTTGCTCTCTAAAGATCCTCTTCTGCCTGTTCTTTAATGGATTATAGCATTTAAACTTGTACGGATAACTCTAGTTTTGTGACCAGGTTAGTTTAAAAATGTTACTGTAACTTCGTTTCAGATTTTTTTTTCTCTGAGCTTGAGATATTCTTCTAATTTTTGAAGAAACATAGGGATGTATTTGGGATTTCATCTTAGTTGATGATCTTGAAACAAAATATTAAGTATGTCACACATATATATATATACACACACGTGGGCACAGTTGTGCTGAATTTCTATCAAGTTAAAAGACTGTTCTTTCAGCAATACTTATGAGGTCCATTTCTTGATGTACTGCTTTTTTGACTTTTTCTGAGTCAGCTTCTCAAAATTTGGGATACAGTAGTAGAAGGATTTTTTCTGATCCTTAATTTGAATATAATTTTTTCCCATAAAAAGAAGTCTAATGCTAAACTGCAAATTTGGGTGTATGAACATATATGTATTAATCTGTTAGATGTATTAAATGTCAACAGTGTTCTGGTTTGCTTAAAAAAACTAACGCACAGAAGTGGCTTTTATTTGGGGAATGTGAAACTGATGTGTAAGTTTCAAAAAGTAAATTTCGCTGAGGAAAACAAATTGCACTTTTTTATATCCTTCTATTGATATGAACAAATATTACACTGGAAAGTAGGAGAAGTTGAGTTAAAGTTTGAAAAAGGAACATAGACTTAGCAAGAATTAAGAGTATGATTACTTATTTCTGTTAAGCCATTTTAGCTTAATTATTTAAGTGGAGTCTAAATATGAACTTTCAAATAAATTGCTTTATTTGTTTCTGAGTGATGCATTTTGTATGCTTATACCTTAAGACCATGAATCTGTAATTAACAGGCACACGCTAATAACTTTGTCATCCAGAAGGGGGGACGTGATTGTCCTCAGAAGTCAGTGTGCACTTGCTGATCCATTGCTATGATAACACTAGGCAAATCCTGCCAGCTCAACACTGAAATTTCATAGCTGTTCTTAGACTGCTCAGAATACTAGTTCTCAGTATATAGGGAGTAGCCTAGGGATGAAGGTTTTTATGAGCAATACATATGGAAATACATACGTCATTTCCTTCCTGGTACTTCTGTACATATACAGATTCATCTTTGCTGTGGTGACCAGTCCCTTGGAAGCACTGGAATTCCCCTGTCTGGATTACTGAAGAAAGGAAATGTGGAGCTTGATCAACACCCTGTGGCAATAGAAGGAGCATTTATCCTTGTTCCACCAAATAGAGCTAAACAAAAACTGACACAGTTGCCTCTGGATACGGCTCCTACTGTTGGAGTATCTGTAGTTCTACAAAAAGAGCACTTAAATGTCCAGGTATAACTTAGTCATTTTCATAGAATCACAGAATTGTAGGAGTTGCAAGGGACTTCTAGAGATCATCAAGTCTAACCCCCCTGCCAAAGCAGCTCCCTAGCCCAGGTTGCACAGGTAGGTGTCCAGGTGAGTCTTGAATCTTTCTAGAGAAGGAGACTTCACCACCTCTCTGTGCAGCTGTGCCACTGCTCCATCACTGCACTGTGAAGAAATTGTGACACACATTTGTGCAAAACTTCCTGTGCATCAGTTTATGGCCATTTCCCCTGGTCCTATTGCTACGCACTGCAGAGAAGAGTCCAGCCTCATCCATTTGCGTTCTGTTCCTTAGGTATTTATAGACGTGGATCAGATCTCCACTGAGTCTCCTTTTTTCAAGGCTGATCAGCCACAGGTCTCTCAGCCTTTCCTCACAGGGGAGGTGTTCCACACCCTTCATCATCTTTGTAGCCCTCTGTTGGGCTCCTTCCATGAGATCCCTGTCTTTGTACAAGGGAGCCCAGAACTGGACACAGTACTCAAGATGAAGGCTCACCGGGGTAGAGTAGATGGGGAGGATCACCTCCCTTGACCTGCTGGCCACTTTCTTTTTAATGGATCCCACTGGCCTTCTTGGCTACCAGGGCACACTGCTGGCTCATGTTCAGCCTGTCACCCACCAAGGTACCCAGGTCCTTCTCAGAGCTCCTCTCCAGCAGATCATCCCCTAACTTGTACCTGTGCATGTGCTTATTACTCCCTAGGTGCAAGACTCTACACTTGCTTTTGTTAAACATCATCTGGTTCCTTTCTGCCCAACCTTCCAGCCTGTTCAAGTCCAACTGAAGGGCAGCACAGCCTTCAGGCATGTCAGCTGTTCCTCCCTGTTTTTCAGTGTTATTTAAGATGAAGTTAAGATGATTTTGTGTTAGTTAAGATGTTGTTGCACAGCTTCATGCTTAAAAACTTTGTATTTGATAGTTAAATATGTAACAGAAAAACAGAACAAGACTTAAGTTGCTTTACATGAAGAGTACTTTCATTGCTTAATTTTTTCTGTGTGAGAAAGGTAATCTCAGACTTACTGTAGTCAGAATTTTTTCCATGTATGCTGTGATTAATAAGAAAACCCTCTCACTTAATTCAGCATTTGATTCCTACCAATGTTCCAAGTGAACCTAAACTACCGAAGAAAGTTCTTTCACCTAATGGTGGAGAAACAAAGGGCCTTCAGCAGAGATCCCAGGGTGTCCCATCTCAGATTGACCACTCTCCTCCAGTAGAAGATGAAGCAACAGAAAGTGAAGCAGAAAGTTTGAAGTTTGAAAAAGGGACAGAACTAAAGGAAACTGGTATGTGATGCGTGTGTGGTTTTTGTTTGTTTTTGTTGGTCCTAGTTGCTGAGCAGTCTTGGGTTATGTACTACTTATTTATCGCCATAAATCTTTGGCAAGTAAAATTTACTTAAGCAGGATGAGTGACAGTGAGATTAAGTGCTAGTTCTTGAAAACATTTGAAAGAATCAGGTTGAGGATTTGTTGGTGTTTGGATTGCAAGTGCTACAGATGCATCCGGCATTCCTTTTCAAGACGTAGACCATTTGAAATTACTTGAATTTGAGAATGGTGAGGTTTGATACAAACTCAGGAGGAAAATGTTTTCTTCAGTCATAGTGGTCTAAAGAATGTATTAAACAGAAAGATAAGGAAAATGGAGAATTTTTAAAAGAGGGTTTCTGTTTGTTTGTTTAAATGTACTTTGTGGCATAATAAATGATAAAAACTAAAACCTATGCTACACAAAGCGTACAGGTTGGGGAAGAAACACAAGCAGTTGAGGTTTGGTTGTTTTTGGGGTTTTGTTTTTGAGATGAAAGGGAATAAAATATAAAGATAGAATAATTCTCAAAAGAAAATGCTTGTTTGCTTAAAAACTACTTAGCATGCAACATCTCATACAACAAAAGAGATGTTAATCCTAAAGAAATCCTGTTCTGTAAAGGAAAATTTTCTCTCAATATTTGTCTGCTATTTCTGGAAAATTTCTTTTAATCCTAACAGGTCTTGCCAAAGCAAAGGTTAAATCCTTTTACATTCAATGTATCAAAACTTTTATGAGCTATAAAACCATTTTGAATGGTTAAGAAAATGCAGTTAATACTCTCATAGTGCTCCAGCAAGGTGAAAAGTGTGTCACTTCACCATTATCTTTCAGGACTAGTGGGTGAATCTTGCAAAGATGTTAACAAACAGTACACTGAAGAGCTCCCAGTTTTCCAATCACAGAGCAGAGCAAAATCACCACTGTTATCAGGTCTGCAAAATTCCGGTAATGCAAAATAGTTTATCAATGTTATTACAGTGAAGATAATGTAAATATAGTAGCAATTCAAATGATTTTTTAACTTTAGACTCTATGCATTTTTGTTCTCTTCTCTGTAAAAGCCTCAAAGTTCTTCCTGTCCATTTAATTACACAAAGCAATTTAGTGCCTGTTACCTAAGTGACTCAAAAGATTTAATTTCATTACCGCATTATGTTGACTAGCTGATGTTGAAGTTCTGAAGTTTTTCCTTTGTATTATTAATGTAAAGAAATGCTCCACAAACCAGCAGAAAGAAAATTGATGCTAGCAATGATGTATTGTTTTTTTAATTGCAATAACAGAAACATCTTGGAAGATTATGAAGAGGGAAGATAAGAACAATTAGTAGATCAGCTGGCAGATCTTGCCCTTTTTGTCTGCTTTAGTCTTTAGTTTTTGGAGGATGCCTTTTTGGAGACTCTTATCTGTAAAAAATTTGTTGTTTCACCTGTTACTTCTTGAAGGAGGTGGTGAGGAGGCTAAGGTCCCAGTTCAGGGACTTGATAAATCTGAAATACTTGTGACTAACTTTTATAATTGAACAGGCCCCTTACTGTCAGTATAGTTTCTGTTTACCACAGTATAGTTTCTGTTCACCAAATAGTGGTACGGACAATCCTATCCTATCAGTGTGTGCCTGAATGAACATATACATGTTATGGTCTTAGCTGCACCACTTCAGTTCTTAATTCAATCATGAACCATCAGCATGGGAGCAAAAGTTTATGCTTCTTTATATGAGCATTGTAATAGTTCTGGTTCTCTGTCCTTTACAGTCTAAAACTAAAGAAGTCACAAATAATCTTACTTTGTGTGTATGTATATACACATGTATATAAAATACAGATTTTATTATCATTATTGTAATAACACCTGTGTGCACTCAGGTTTGCTAGCAACTGTTACAGAAACTGTAAGAACTAAATTCTCCCTTGATTCTGTGTAGTGGTGCAGTATCTTAGATGTTAGTTCAGACTTTCCAGTAATATGCGCTTACATAGCTTAAGGAAAGAGAGAAATATCTTCCAATGTATTCTCCTTAGTTTTATTTTTCTTTATTTTAGAAGCAGTAACTTAGAGTGGCTATATTTTATAGTAGTAGTTTATATTACAAGGAATTTAAATCATTTAGGTAGTCATTTATTTGCCCTTACATAATAAATGAGACATATATTTAGTGCTTTTGTTGTTTTGGGCAGAACAAATTATTAAAAATGTGCGTGTTCTCTTGTGATTTCAGCTGATGATGCTCCAGTGATTGCACCTCAGCCCAATTCTGTGTGTGCATCTGGTTGTTCTGAGTCTGCATCAGCACAGAAGATTCTTATTCCAGCGGCCTCTCACCATTTTTGCTTTTCAGTAGACTTACGAAGTGTTCGTAGTCTGGAAGTTGGTTTTCCAGTAAACTGCGTTTTAAGGTATGATTTGTTTTGGTTTATCTTGTTCCTAGTAGCAGAGTGATTTTCTTTCTTTTTATTTTTTATTTTTGAAGTCTGAATAATTGCTATCAGTGTGCCGCCTGATGAAATATACTTTCATTTAGCTGAATGCTTTGGGATGTTCAACTAGTCTATCTTCAGACTTCTTAGGGAGTTAAAGACAGTATGTAGCACTTTACCTGCACTGGAATTCTTATTAAATTGCTCATCTGAATATCAATAACTCGCTTTCTCTCTTTCTGACTTTCCAACTGATAGAAGGCGGAACTTCTGTAGCATTTCATGTCCGTACCAGAAAGAGGTTGTGTTTTACTAATGGATTGTGTGATACTGAATCTAAAATACACACTCCTTTCTTAAAGTGAAGAACTTGTGCAGTAAATGTTTTATCATTTTGATTAGCATTAGGGGTTTGATGGCCTTTTTATACAGTGAGCAAACTTTAATAGGAAGAAATAGCTATTTTTGTTACATTGGTTCCTCAAATTGAAAGAAAAGGCAAGCTCTTGGATTCTTGAATGCTGTGCCTCAAGCAAAAACAAAGCCTCAGTAAGTTTGGAGCACTTGCATAAAGATCAATTTGTTGCTGTTGTAAAACATGATGGATAAATATGGGAGTGCTTCTGGAGTGTAATCTTCAGGGAGCACAAGTTGGCATGGAAAAGTTGAACGAGTTAGAGAACTAAGAACTAAAGATGAAGTGCCAATTAAAAGTAAGGGTACTAAAGCCCTCACATCAGCATTCAGTTTGTTTTTGTTTAACTTCATCTTTTTATTTTTCACTCTTCCAGTGATTTTTTTTACCAACTTCTTTTCTCTTAGTATTTCCTTAAAATTATGGCTCAAAAGTTAATAGATAGTGGAATGTAAAACTTTTCTGTTAATTTACAGCTTTTTAATGTCAAGTAAATAGGCATTTTCAGTTCAAGCAAATCAAAATTCAGTAAGTTCCTGGCCTCTTGGTCATCACACCCTGAATTTGCCAACATAGTACTTTCAGTACACATTCAGTCGTACCTGTAAAAGGTCTTTCCTTTTAGTAAGTTGAACTGTGGGTATTATAAACAAATAAAATGTGAAACAAATTTTCAAGTGGTTCTGACACTGAGTGTATTTAAACTTTGTTATTGCAGTTGAACCAATTTTAGTTATAAACAGTTAGAAATGTTTTCAAGTAACAAGGCATATCTGTGTATAGTACTTAATTCTTCTTCGGTTATTTTATAAACTGTGCAGAGAAATCGAATTTTACTATTACTAAAGATTAATTCATGTTTCTGAACACCCATATGGATTTTGAAAGCTTTTTGTCAAAATAACATCAAATATAAAGGAAGCTGCACTAGTACTGAAGTAAATGAGAGCTCAGTATTTCAGAGATAAGTTCTACTATTGCATATATTTGTGCAGTTTCCACTAGTTAGTTTTTCTTTCTGAAGAAATTAAGTTTAATAGATGTGATTATTTTTTTAACTTATTGCTGTTGCTGTTGTTTTTATTAGGTACTCCTACCCCTTTTTTGGCAGTGCAGCACCTATTATGACAAGCCCTCCTATAGAAATCAGAAAGAACATGGAAGTTTTTCTTCCCCAGTCCTACTGTGTATTTCACTTTGCAACTACACCTCATCAGCTTCAAGACATATTCTTGAGGTGATAACTTTTGTTCTTCTTGTCCTAATTATAGTAAATGTGTTCTCTATTCTTCATTATAACTAACAAGTTTCTAATGCTTGACTGAAGATCTTCAGTTTGAGTACTTTACTAAATAATCAAAATGCTACTGTCACTGAACATTTAATACATTGCTCTTTCAATTTCTTTCATTACTTACATTTAAAGACAGAGACTCTCAAATTCTTGTTTTTTTTCTTGATGTTATGGTTTTATGATTTTTGTTATTGGTATTCCACATCATAACATCATGTAGTGCGTTGAGATAGAGTTAATGCTCCAGCTCTATGGATCATGGATAGTTATGGGTATACTTGTCTCAGAAGAGAAGAAGAACTACATTCCCCAGAGGACTGTGCGATGCTTTGCATTTTTAGTTCTTCCACTCAGAGGGAAAGATAAAAACTGTCTGTGGTCACGGGACACTCTCTTTCCTTTGGGATGGACTCAGCAGTGGGTGCTCGCTGCCGTCTGCCTTCAGCGTTAGCGTAAGGTCTTCGGTTTATCAGATACTCTCTCTTGCTCATTTTATTTATTAGCTTCAATTCCAATTATATTGTATTATATTGTGTTATTTTGCTTTCTGATATCTATTTAGTAAATTAACTTTCCTCCTCAGATCGTTGCTGCTGTTTTGTTCCTAGGCCCATCTCCCTTTTCCCTTTCCCCCTTCCCCTTTCCTCTGGCGTGGGTCGCCCGCACCAATCGTCACAGAACCGGGCCGAACCTGCCTGTAAACCATTGACACTTCAGTACTTCCATAGGCCAGAATCATTGCATGCTGCTGCATTAGACCTTTAAGTTAAAGGTTTTTAACATTTCTAATTAAGTAGTTTTATTTCAGTTGATAATTTTTTTTTCATTTATCTCATTTTAATATATAATGACCTCTGATGTCTTTGTAAATGCTGAAACCCAAGAAATTGAGTACACCTTCACTGTGGGTTATGGCATGGTTTTTCCAGAAGCAGTACCATCCCTTTTGACAGGGATTAAGATGTGCAGTGAATGAATCATTAAAATAGTAGTATTTTGAAAGAGAAGGCACAGATTTATTCTGTGAGTGAGCTGAAATATTTATAGGTAATTATAAATGAAGTTTGTCTAGGTCTAATATTTTTAAAGTTAATATTAGTCTTTTTCATTGCAGTATAGCTTTTCAGAAATATTGGAGTATTGATGAGAAAGTGGTGGAAAATACACAGACTCCATTAATGACATTCCTCTGAGTGAAAGGCAGTAAGCCTCTATTATTGTTTTACTCTTGTGACCAGTAGTGATCTGGTAGGTTCATGAAGTCTTCCTCTTGTGTGTTGATCACTGACATGAAGATCATTTGCTTTTTCAGACTACCTCTATTGGTTGAATTGTGGCACAAGGATAAAACAACCAAAGACTTGCTTCTAGGGATTGCAAGACTTCAGCTTTCAAATGTTTTGACCTCAGAAAAAACACGGTTCTTGGTTGGTAATGGTGAACAGTGCTGGCGCCAGACTTACAATGAAACTGTCAGTGTCACAGCAGCACAAGGGTAATAACTAAACATTACTTTCTTGTAGTGAACTTTGAAGAAGTATTTAATATTTCTTTCAACAACAGTCAGCTTTTCCTCTTTGCCTTTTTTTTTTTAGGTTTAAAACCTTTCTTTAATTGGAGGAAATTGAGACTTGCATGTGAAGGCTGTTTTCTTCACAGAATTCTGCTGGTGGTCTTCTAGCAGAGAACATGCTTAAAACATGAAAATTTTTTGAATTGCAGCAATTACTTGCAGCACTCTTAGTAATTTTTTTTTATTATGATAAACGCACAAAATAAGAAATGTTGATGGATTGAATCTTACAAATCAGAAGCTTAACTGGGATTTCTCCAGGTCTTCTATAGATGCCTTACCCAGCTTTGGAAATTCCTACATAGTATTTTTACCAGTGCATTAATACTTAAACTGTTGATATATCAACTTGGTCATTTTCATTCTAGGAACTCTAGTAAATAAAAAAATTAAATAGAGAAACATGAAATTAAAACAAAATCATGAGTAATAACAGAATTAGCAGAGATCTCAAAGAGGGTTGCTAATGTTCAAAGAAAATACTGCTTAAAATTAAGTGTACAGTGTTTTTGGTAGTCTGCAAGTATTTTGAAAATCAAACTCACAAACATCTCTTTATTTGTTTTAACCTAAGCTTTCTGTGTTGTTTTCCTTACTTGAAAATTCAGTATAAGGTTTCAGAGTACACAGAACTTCCATATCGTTCTTACACTGTTGTTTTCTCCCATCTTTATGTGAAAGTATGGTTCCCAGTAGCTCACTTCTGTGAGTCTGTACTTTAATTCAGATGCCTTTAACAATCTTTATAGAAAATAATTCTACTGAAGGATACTAACTGAAGTGGTGAATGGGCTTCTTGTAGAGCAGCAGGATGGAGGAAGCCATTTAAGACATAAAATTTTAATTTCCAGATGCATATTGTGCGGCCCTACACCACTACCAGAATCATTTTCTGTAATTCACATCATTTAATAGTGGTCTTGGATAAACTTCATAAATAGATTTAAATAAATAAAAGACCATGAAAATGTTACTGAGGGACTTTACTCATGAAAGTTAAGAATTGTGAAAACCTTGTGTTTGTCCATACTGTTTTCAGTGCAGCTGACTTCAATGGAATCTAAGAAGGCAATCCATAAAGAGATTGTGCTCTGATAATAGCAGTATTTTCTGCTTGAGCACATCAGAAGGAGCACTGGTTTTAGTTCATGTTTTTGAAGATGTGTGTTTGTTTACATGAGGGATTGACGTTTTGTTTCATATAGATGAAGTTAATTTGTAGTGACTTCTGTCTTAAGCGCTTGCTGCAACTGTATACTGTTCTAGTAGTTGATGTCTAGAGCCTTGTCATTTTAGTGTGATAATGAAACCTGAAAAAAAAGTTTAAAAGCCTTTTAAAAAATAACTAAAAATTCTGTTAAGTCTGGAGTCATTGTTAAGTCTCTAATTGTACAGATTCTACATTCCACATGCAGGAAAATTGCATATCTGAGGACTGATATGGAGACCAGTATCTTCTGTCCTCTCAGACTTACAGAAAACTGATCTCTGCTTCTGTTTAATTTTTTTTTGTGTGCGTGACCTGATTCTGTGGAAAGTTTCTCAGTGGACACTGATGCTTTCACAAATAATTAAAGTGTAAGATAAAACCTGCTTTTGCACAAAACCTAACCAGTAGATGGCGTTCTCAAAGTGTCATCAGCTCTGCATTTTGCTGTTCAGATACTTTTCTAGCTTTTCTCCCATTGGTGTTGTGTTCAATTTAGACTTGCATGTTAAACTAATGTAATAATATTACTGACGTCCATTACCTTGAATGTTGTTTTTTAATTTGTTACTAACAGAAAGTTGTAACAACTCCATGCTGTATAGCCCCATTTTTCTCCTACAGGTAGTAGTGTACAGGATTGCACTTTTTTTTTCTTTTTATAGCTGGGAGAGGGAATTTCTGAGGAAACTTCAGTAGTTAATTCCTGCAAATCACAGCATCCAGGCTTTAAGTGGTTGTTCCACTGCTTTCACATCATTATATAGTTTATAACTGAAATGGTAATGTTGTTTCTGACCATTTTTAGGTTGTATTTCACATTAAACTAATTATAACATTCAGTTAAATGTTTTATCTGTGTGTTCTTACTCTTAGCATCTTTCTGTACAGAATACTTTTGCTTACTGCATTAGATCTGAGTTTAGAGGTTGGACAGCCAGGGACAACCTGTTCAGTTTGGACAGAAACTGTAACTTATTTTAAATTATTTTCTTGAAATATGTGATTTCTGGACATTTTCTCACTGCAGTAGAGGAGACAGATATTTCCCATAAGAAGGCCTGTCTCTGAGTGGATGTAAAGGTATCAGTTGTCTGTGCTGAAGCTCCTAGAAGCATGTTTTTTGGGATTCCAAGGATACCGTGCCACAGATGATGTTAGGTGACTTGTTATATCATGGTTAATTAGAAAGTTATTGTTGGTTTGCTTTTTTTTTTAATGGTTAACAGAACTTTTTTGAGTATCTTAACATGATGAATTCAGTGGCAAAATGCTTTCAACAGGTATCCTGCTTAAATTTAAAACTGCAGATAAAATTTCTGGATCACTGTCTTGTTACAGGTTAAATAAGTTCCCAAATACAAGCTTAGCTGCTTAGGTCTAAAAGCTTACTTTAGTTATATAGATCAGACCTTAGGTGAACAAACTGTGTAGAGAACATGGTTGAAATATCACAGAGAAAACTATTTTAGTAATCACAGAAAACCTAGTAGATCTTCAACACGTAAAACTGCAAATTTGTCTTACAGTTTACTTCCTGTATTTTAAGCCTGTCATAAAGCCCTGTAATAACATTCTAATGTAATTTTCAGGTCAGACACCAGAATTGCAGAGCTTTCATATGCTGTCACACTGGAGGACTATGGGCTTCTGAAAATCCATGAACTTCTGGTGTCAGATTCTTCTCAAGTAAATTTTGCATTTATATTAATCTTTTTCCTTGAACAGTTCATTGCTAAGTTGTTTTTTCAATTAAATATCTATTGTTACATCAGTGTGTAGGTGCTGGTCAGCAGCGGCATGCCACTCACACTCAGAATCATTGTGCTCCAGAAAAAGAGCTAGAACCTCGAGAAACTCTTGAATACAAAGCGGCACTGGAATTGGAATTATGGAAGGAAATGCAAGAAGGCATTTTTGAAAATCAGGTTTTTACTCTTCTACTTCTAAACAATATAACCACCTTCAGAAGCTTTGACAAAATTGGTAGGAGGAATAGTAACTGTATTTTTTTGTTAAACTTTCTCATTGTTTCTAGAGCTGCATCTTGCTTATATGCTTTAAAGCTTTGGAGTTGTACAAGAATATCTTTTCCATACTGTTAAAGGCAGAATATTAATTATTATGAAGTGATAAAGTGGTTGCTATGTAATTAAAAATGAAAATATCAGTTTCCCTTCATGGTTTATGAAGTGCAGTAGGTATTCAAGATGTAAATTAAGTATTAACTTTACGATTATTTATTCAGTCAGATTCTACTGCTGTCTTTTTACGCTTGAAAGCATTCTGCTCATTCTATAAATGTTTCCTCTAACAGTAAAGATAGGCATCGTTGAAGTCCCATGCAGATTAAGAGAGTGAGAATCTAGTTTGTCTTGGGTTTTTTTTTCTCAAAATTAGGCTGACTTCACAGATCATTTGTAAGGGTAAGAAGTATCTTTCACTATCAAAATATAACTGTATCTCTAAAATATAACTGTAACAGTTATATATAAGTGAGTTACAGTAAATCAGTGTGATAAAGGCTTAATTCTGTTAGTTGTGTCTAGATTACGCTATCAACAGTTTTGATATGAGTTTCTATTTGGGGACTTTTTTTACTTTTTTGCTTTTAAAAGCTGAAAAAAAAGGAAATGGCCCGTATGCAAGCACTTGCAGAAGAATGGAAGAAGAGAGATGAAGAGAGAGAAGCACTAGTGAAGAAAAAGGTATGGAAACCCATTCATATACTTGCTGAAGCATCTCATTCATAATGTGATAAAATACTTAGTAGCTACAACATACACCAAAGAGACCACAGTAACTTCACACAATACTGAGTATGTATTTAAGCCACAGCAGTGCAAAAAGTAATGTCACAGAAATAATTTGCTTTACTTCAAAATCTGTCTAGTGATGTGTTTGTTTAATATAGATGGGAAACTGCTAGGTTTTCTATGTGTTGTAATATTACCTAGACAGAATACTTCCTACAGATCCCTTCAGTTTGCAGACTTTCTAAGGACGGGAGGGGATTTAACCTCAATTGCCTCTTACTTTCATAGTTAAAAAAAAAAAAAAGACAGCGATACAGTTGGAATATGTTAACCTGTGCTTCTCTCAGATTCATTCTAATAAAATAGACATTCTCTATCATAATATCAGTGAGAGCTAGAAATTTGTTTTATGTGTAAATTTCTAGACTAGATACTATCAATACTTTAAGTTTTAAAGTTTGAAATCTTCACCTGTGTAATAACTTAATGTAATGGTAACAAGATAATAACCTAATGTAATGGTTATTACAAGATAAAAGTTTTATTGTTTGTGTGTGTGTGTATCCTCCCCCTCTTCTCTGCCCTGGTGAGGCTTCACCAGGAGTACTGTGTCCAGTTCTGGGCTCCCTTGTACAAAAAAAGACAGGGGTCTCCTGGAAAGAGTCCAGCAGAGGGCTACAAAGATGATAAAGGGCATGGAACACCTCTCTAATGAGGAAAGGCTGAGAGACCTGGGTCTGATCAGCCTTGAAAAAAGGAGACTCAGTGGGGATCTGATCCATGTCTATAAATATCTAAGGAACAGAAGGCAAATGGATGAGGCTGGACTCTTCTCTGCAGTGTATAGCAATAGGACCAGGGGAAATGACAAACTGATGCATAGGAAGTTTTGCACAAATGTGTGTCACTTCCCAGTGCAGTGATGGAGCAGTGGCACAGCTGCACAGAGAGGTGGTGGAGTCTCCTTCTCTGCAGACATTCCAGACCCACCTGGACGCCTACCTGTGCAACCTGGGCTAGGGAGCTGCTTTGGCAGGGGGGTGGACTAGATGATCTCTAAAGGTCCCTTGCAACCCCTACAATTCTGTGATTCTGTACATGTGCGTATATATATTGTTATTTTTTTTAATACAGGTACTAGAATATACAGTTCTGGAAGAACATCTTCAGAAAACCCTGAGAGATCTAGATAAACGAGAACGGCAGCTTTTGAGTGCTGAATCAGAGGTTAAAAGTCTTTTGTCACTTTATCCTGTTTTAATTGCACGAGATGCTTCAAGTTTCTCTTTGATTGTTTTTTTTTTTTTTTTTTTGAAGTTTTCTTATGGAAGAAGTTGTCGTCTGTTAAATGATACGTTTACTGAAATAAAGTTACCACTCTACTTGTTCAGCAAACTCTTTATAGAACTGTAAACGTTGTTTTCTTGAGTAGAGATGTTTATATAATATCATAATATCTCATCTAGGTTTAGTATTCTTTTTTACTAAGCATTGAACATTTGTACAATCATGCTTCTTTTCAAGCAATAATTGCTAGGTGAGCAGTGACAAGGTGGGTGACAAGGAATGCTGGAAAAAACTGCCATTGTCTGCATTTTGTCATCCAGGAATTTAATTGAATTTCTATCTTGTATTTTTTGATAGCAACAGAACCAAAGATGTGGAAGAAACTGGTAGCTATGACTGTTTCTGGATCACACTAAACATCTCACATCTAGGAACTAAGATGAGTTCTCAGCTAGTCATGTAAAAAGGGGGTGAACTTTTTTTCTTACTTTAGAACAGTCTCATAGGTAGAATTAGTGGTGAATTAGCAACCCAACAGTCTCTTTTTTCCTGTAGTTCAGGTTAGCCTTTTTATAAGGTGCAGGCAGAACTAAACTTGGCAAGAGATGTGAAAAATAATAAGAAAGGCGAAAAGAACAGTGTACCCCCTGTGATTAAACAAGAAGGGAAAACTGCCTCCAACAGTCATGGAGAATGCTGAGGTCCTTGGTGAGTTCTTTGCATCAATCTTTGTGGCTTGTTAGGCTTCCCACATCTTTCATGTTCCCTAACTTCTAGGCAGAGGATGGGGAGGCAAAATCTCTCCTGATGTAAAAGCTGAGCAAGTTCAGGACAGACTCATAGGGCTGAATGCATGTCAATGCATGTCAAGTCTGTAGGGCCAGACAACACGAATCTCAGGCTTCTGAAAGACTGGCTGATGTCATTGCCAAGCTATTCTCCATTTTTGAAGAATCATGTCTGTCAGGTGAAGTCCTCACTGACTGGAAGAAGAGAAACATCACTCTTATTTTTAAGTAAGGGAAAAAGGGAGATTGGAGGAACTACAGACTGATGTCTTCTCATCTATGTCTGGGAAAACCGTGGAACAGATCTTTTAACAGCTATGTTAAGCTATGTTATGAAATGAGGAGGTGATCCGAGACAGCTTGCATGGTTTCACAAAGGGCAGACAGTGCCTGACAATCAGATGGCCTTCTATGATGGAGGAATGGCATCCCTGGATAGAGTAACTGATGTAATTTATGTGAACTTGTGCAAGGCCTTTTCCTCTGTACATGGCATTGGTGAGGCCACATCTCAAGTACTGTGTTCAGTTTTGTGACCTTTGCTACAAAAAAAGATGCTGAGACCCCAAAAAATTCCTGAATAAGGGTAACAAATCTGGTGAGTGGTCTGTAATACAAGCCTTATGAGGAGTAGCTGACGGAACTAGGATTGTTTAGTCAGGAGGAGGGCCACAGGGGAGACACTGTCACTTTCTACAGTGGAGTAAAAAGAGGTTGTAGTGCAGCCTGAGTTGGCTTCTTCTCCCAGGTAACAGCAATGGGATGAGAGTTGATGGCCTCAGATTGTGCCGGGGAAGAATCAGGTTGGTTATAAGGAAAGATTTCTTCTCAGAAAGTGTAGTGAGGTATTGATACAGGCTGCCCAGGGAAGTAGTGTAGTCACCATCCCTAGGGATTTTTTAAGGAAAAAGTAGATGTTGCACTGACTGACATGATTTAGTGGTACTGTGATGATTTTAGTGGTCTTCCCAACTTGAATGATTTTATGACTCTGTGGTCCTGAACCACATCTTTAATTGGAGAAATATGTATTTGAAGGCTGGACTGTTTGGTGGGTAAAGGGTTGATTGGTTGGTCACAGCCAGAGGGTTGTGGTCAACAGTTCTATGTTCAGGTGGAGGCTGGTGACAAGAGGTGTCCACCAGGAGTCTATCTAGGTACCAGTGCTCTTCAATATCTTTATCAAGGATGTAGATGGTGGCATAGAGTGTACCCTCAGCAAGTTTGCTGATGACACCAAGGTCAGTGTTGCAGTCAGTACAACAAAATGAAAGGATACCATCCGGAGAGACCAGGGCAGGCTTGAAAAGTGGGCCTATGTGAAACTAGTGACATACAAAAAGGCCAAGTGCAGAGTATTGTGCTTGGGTTAAGACAGTCCAAGGTATGTCTGCATTCACTGATAGTGACAGGTCAAGAGAGAATGGCTTTAAACTAAAGGAGGAGAGACTTAGGCTAAACATTAGGTGGCAAATATATACTCAGAGGGTGGTAAGGCACAGGTACTGCTGCCCAGAGAAGCTTAGAGGCATTCAAGGCCAAGTTAAGTGGGCGCTGGGCAACCTGATCTGGTGGGTTGCGGCGGTGCCCAAGGCATAGGGGTGGATCTCAATGACCTTTAAGGTCCCTTCTAACCTAAGCCTTTCTGTGATGGTTATCCGTCCTTTGCTTGTGAACAAAGCTCAAGTCTCCAGCAGAGGGACTGACTGCTTGAGCCTGTATCCTGTTCTGTGCTCAGGACCTCTTTATACTACCCAGAGTGCAGTTTGCACTGTAAATTGTCTGACTTTACCTTCTGTGTACAAAATCTGGTGATTGCTTAGTTTAAGGTATTTCAAACTGAATAAAAATAATTACTTTTTTTCTCAGACACATTAGTCTCAAAACTTGCTCTAAATTTAGTGAGATTCTGATTGGAGTGTTTAGGGATGATCTGTGGATTCTAAAGGAATCTCTACAAAATCATGTAGACTTCATTTAGTAATTACAGTTTGAGAAATGAGCAATTTGGAGAGATCTGTATTTAGCTAGCAGTCATGCAGGCCAGGAACATCTTTCTAGGCAATTCAGTCATTTCAGAGATTGTTCTCTTACTGAGCTTAATTAGAAATTCTTTCTGTGTTTGCATTTGAACGGTGACATCTTAGTGAACTAAAGGTATTGAGTTGGCTGCATCTATAACTTCTCTATTTCTGCATCAGAAGAAAACTTTCAATTTTTAAATTGCTAGTGGAAAATGAAGTTCACTGTTTGCAACTTAATTTAGAAAGTAACTAGAGACAGATAGCTCTGCTTTTTTCATTTGTAGGCCAGGTGTAGTAATTCAAAGATGAGTGGTTATGCTGAAAGAAGTAAGAGGATATACAAGTTCTGCTCTGAAAGTAATGCCTCTGGTTTTATGATATTGACATCAGAGGCAGGTGGTGATGGTATGGCAGTAGAAGTTGACCCTTCCCACCAGTATTACATTACATGTTGTTGCTATGGGACAGATAGCAGCAGAGTGATTGACTGATAGAATGGAGTCTGACGTGGAAGTGCAGGTGAAGCAAAAGTGTGGGGGAACACTGACACTCATCTACACTTGCTGAATGCTTATGGAGACCAAACTGTGAGCATAGTGAGGCAGTGGGTGGTGCATTTCACCAATGTGAGTCACTTCCCCTGGTACAGATTTGTACAAGTGTGGGATGCAGGCTTGTGTTCATAGGTGGTGAAAACACGTAGCTAATGGTGACTGCGTTGAAAAATGCTGTTTTGTAGCTGAGAATTTGCTCTGTCAAACAGTGTTATTGTGGTCCTTTTATCTGTTGTAGTTTTTGTGGAAATAAATAGGAGGTATTACTTTTGGAGCAACCTACCTACTGTATCTATCAATAACAATACAATTTCTGCTTAATTTTAATTTTTTGTTATGAATAAATAGTAGCATTTTAAGAGACTAATAAAGGAATGATCTTGTACCCATGAATTAATGCAGCTGTCTCATTTTTAAGATTCAAAGCATAAAGAAGGAGTTGCAAGCGGAGCATGAGCAAAATAAGCAGGAGATACAGGATTCTGTGCGCCGAACCAGGGAAGAATGTGCCCACCAGGTTGAACTAGAAAGATCAAAAATCAAGCAGCTGGGAGAAGACAAGCTTCGTATGCAACAGCAGGTATGTCTATTTATATCTTCTGTTGCCATCATTTACTTTAAGATAATAGCAATAAAACTTTAAAATTAAATGTGTTAGGTGGAGGAATGATACTGAGACAAGCATATTCTGGCAGCTTGTTAATACATACTTTATTTCCAGTTGTTCAGTGAATCACATGCAGAGATCCATCTCTGTCAGCCTTGCTTAATGTTAGGGCCACTTTGCAACGCAGTGGTTCTAATTTTACTTTTTTTTAATGCTGAAGATCAGATTATGATTACAAGCATATGTTATGTGTAGCTGTGATCTGAACTTTAGTTAGAGTTCAGTAACTTGTAATGAATTCTTAGCAATGAACATCAGTCAAAATATCTAGGTAGCTTGACTTTGCAATTCATTTAATGGTTTCATTGCAAAAGATTATTTTTATCACCCTTTGGTGGGGGTGGGTAGGCAGTAATCCTGATGTTATGATCTTCTGTTTTGAAAATAGTACTTCAAACCAGAAGAATCTATGCCACACTTTTGTCCTGTATGCTGTTTGAACTAATGATGAGCCTAGACCAACTACAGTTTGTTGACTGTTGAGAAACTCCACACAGCTGTAAAATTACTGCTATTTTGGAGCATATTTAGAAACTTACATAGATAACTCTTAGTAAGAGTTAAACTAGATTAATTATTTGCTGCTTTAAAAAATAGACATATTGCATCAGACTGAAGGTACAGTTAACCCAGCATTCTATTGCAGCAATGCCTGGATTTTGAGGCAAAGAAAATAAATGGGACAATTGTAGAAAATACAGTTTTGCAACAGCCTGGATTGCCATCAGGAGTTATGTATATCCTTGAGTGAAAGGCTGCATTTTGTATTTACCTGCAGTCAGTGAAAGTATTTAGCTTGAACTCATCTGTTCCCTTTTGAAAGGAAAAAAATAATAAGCAATGCAACATCCTGTTCGGTTCACTCTGTAGTAGTTTGTGTCATGTTTTAATTTTTTTTTTTAATTTTAAGCTACAAGCTTGATATAAAGGAGTTATTCTTTCATGCCTGTGCTAAATCCCATTCCTGATTTTATAAGTGTGTCTCATACTTTTTTCCAGACATGAACCCTACTGCATTTTGTATTCCACTGTATGAGGGCTATGCCTTCTGCTGATCATCCTGGCTGCCTTTTTCTGTCTGGCTTCTACTGTTTTGAGTCTCTCTCATGCTTCAGTATGAGGCAATAGGTAGTACTTACTCTCCATAACATAAAGATAAGCTTTTTTTTAAATTATGCTGAAGAAAAAATACTGGGAAGGTGGTTTTCTTTTTTTTTTTTTTTTGATTGTTTTGTTTTCATGGGCTGTTGGTTTTTTTGCTTGTTTTTGTAACTTTGGAGCCTCACGGTGGGATAACTGTTATGTGTCCAAGCACAAAGTCCCTAATGCTACCAGTTCTCATGGGCTTTTTTCCTTATGATTTACAGTATGCTTTTCTGGTTTTTATGGTATTTCTTTTTAATAAAGAGTATTTTGGATTAAATTGGAAGTACTCTGAAGTGTATAGTTGGATTAATCTCTTACCTCAATGGAGATGTGTAAACACATGCTTCTTGCATGCAAAGAACTGTAGAGACCTCTGCATGTCTAACTTGCTTGGAGGTGAGTCGTAGACTATACAAGAGATTATTTGTGAAACTTCCACTTCAAAGAGTCACTTTGATTCCCGAAAAGGTATTTTGCTTTATTTGTAAGATTTGTGCAGATCTCTAGTAGCCTGAGGTCTCATGAGAAACTCCTTCTTTTAAAAAGCATTTTCAGAACTAAATAAGTGTTAAACATTATTGCTGGAGTTCTAAATAGATTGGCTATTGTCTTTATTGTAGCTTTACATTTTAAAAATTATTAAAAAGCATTGATAAGGTACAGTATATCATTGTCAAAGTTAGTTATCGTGGTTTTAAGTGGAAAAATAACTATAGTTAGTGACATACTTGTATGTTTTCTTACAAGGTGTCTTTGCATAAATTCTACATAGAGTTTATCATTTTTAATAGAATTTATAATAATGATCGGGGTAAAAATTTGTTTAGGAAAAAAACTGAAGCGATTCAATTAGGAGATTATTGTTAGGAATTACTATATTGATATATTAATAAAATAATGTTGGCTTTGGAAGAGAAATTGGTTTTCTAAAGCATTTTCTAGCTAAGAAATATTTATTCTTCTGTTATGTTTTCATATCAACAGAACTTTTTTATTAGATGTTTTATTAATAACATTAATATAACAGAAAAAAAGTAGCTGTTAAGCATTTGACTTGTAAGTTTCTGTAGCAAAGTAATGTAATCGTGTATTGGCCTAATCTTTCAAAGTACTCGTTTTAAGATGAAAATCAAAGCTCTTTTTATGTTATCTTCATGAAGCTGTGGAAGTACACAGTGAGGGCAGAGGTACATAGTACTAAGTCATTTGTCATGGAACTGTTTGTTTCAGCCTTTTAAATCATTATTTGGCTGTATGAGATATAAGTAGTTTCCTCATCCAGACGTGCCTAAACAAGTTACGCTTGTGAAATTTAGCCAGAAATATAACTTCTTGTAGCAGATAACATTGTTGGCTTTCTTTAAGAGTTGTGTGGACATCTAAATAGTTTTGTCTTCTGTGGTTCTTTTACAAGTCTCTTTTAGAAATGTGAACAGTAGTGTTTATAAATCTTCCTCTTTTGTATGAGGAGAGACTTTTTTTTTTATTTCTAGAACTGAGCAAAGATCCTCTTCGAAATTATTCTTATTAAAACATTAGTTTGTGCCATCACCAATATATAATTATAAATGTATAACTCTGTGCCTGCTTTGTTTCTGTTCTAATGCAGCTTTATGAAGCAGAAAATAAGTACAAAATTTTGGAGAAGGAGTTCCAGCAATACAAGGAACAGCAAAGTAGTAAGCCGGAAATCCAGCTGCAGTCGGAAATAAATCTTCTCACTTTAGAGAAGGTATCTTGTTTTTTCAGTCTCTAAAAGCTATTACAATGGTCCATTCATTGATGAGGGAGACGTAGAATAATCTCATGTGAACCTGGTAGATTGTCCATTTTATTTTTACTTTTTCCAACTGTTTCTTCAAGCTAAATCTTCATAGATAAACAAGGGACACAGTGGCATTACTTTGTGTTGTGTTAGAGGCCAAGTCAAGAAAAGCTACACTATTAAATGAATTGCTGTTGTCATAATTTCTGTTCGGGACTCTAAGCATTCTGTTCCTAAAACTTAAATGACAAGGAAATAACTCTTGTGAGGGTTAATTTACTTAATGTTATTCCATTGTCTGTTGTTCTTTTTTGTTTTATTGTAAATATTTCTGGACAGAGATTGTGTTCCTCACTACTGCAAGTTGATTTATTTATATACCATGCATGTAGATATTCAACGCAAAAGATACTCTGTGTGCAGATATGGGCTGGAATTTTTGAGTTTTGAATCAAATTGTTGAAAGAATTTTCTAAAAAATTATACGAAAGACTCCGGGTTATACAGCTGGTCTGCATGTTGTTGTATGATTGAATAGTGCTAATAATAGTTCTAATAATGCTAGCAGGTGATTCAAAATGTTTCCTTGTACAGACATAAAATTTCTAACTAAAATATTTTGCTATATTTCTTATTTTTGCTTTTTTAAAAATGTTCATAAATTTAGTGCTTAATAGCTTTTTTTCCAGTTAGAAGAAAACATCACTGTCTCAGATTTTTGATAGAAATGCTTCATTTTTTTTTCAGGAAAGCATGGTCTGAAATTCATGCTGTTTTCATTTCATGCCTATTAATACTGGAATATTTTTGCAAAGTGCAACAAATCATTTTCTTAGTGTTTAAGAAGTTTTTAAGATTTATGATTTTAGGCAATAGGATCAGAGATGCCGACTATATACAAATTTTATTTCTTTTATTTTTAAAATGAAGGTCAGAACAGAGGTTTGTTTCAGAGAAAAGAATGTAACACATTCCATCAGCTCTAGGAAAGAAAAAATTTTACACCTTTTAAAGGCAAGATTTGTCCATCAGCGTTCTTGTTAAATTAAAGTTCATAATCTTAAACAAAAAAAAAAGAGTGGGGGTGGAAAGGGGAGGTTACTAATTTGAGAATCTTGAATTTAAAAGGTTAGATCAGTAGATTTAGTGCTAAAAACTAATCTTTTCCTTTTTGTATAGATAGCTATCCAATAAAAATAAGGCTATGTTTTAAACAAGAAAATGTTCATGTGCCATAATATTTATGTTACGTTATATAACAGCTTTAGATGATGTTGTATGCTACACTACATAAACACTTTTCTTAAACCATACCCTTTGTATATATACAGCTTTCAATGATTGTTACGGCTGTTATTGCTTCAGCTGATATGATTTTAATTGCTTTTAGGTTGAACTTGAAAGAAAGTTGGAGTCAGCTACCAAGTCAAAGCTCCACTACAAACAGCAGTGGGCCAGGGCTTTGAAGGAACTTGCAAAGTTAAAACAGGTATGCAGGTTGCTTTCTTTAAGTATACAAGACAATGAAGTTAATGCCGTGTTGGAAGCTATTTATCATTACTGTTAATTACTGGTAGCCTTCCTCATTTTAGTGTTTTGTTAATCTTTGTTCAATTCAAGCTCTGAGGTACATTTCTATTTGGAAAAATAAGAATAGCAAGAATCATATGACTCTGATGTTACATTCAGGAAAGAGCATAACTTGGGTCAGCAGGTTGGTGTAGCTGAAAGCAGGCATGGTTCAAAAAAAGAAATGTTCTAACCCATTCCCAGTGACTTCAGCCAGCATTTGCAGAGAAAATGCTTTGACCATCCTGACTATCTTGGTCAGTAACAGTCCGAAGTATTCTAGGTTTTAACTAAAATAAAGAGTAAAGATTAAAACCGAAAGTAGAAGCAACGGTTTAGGACTTGCTGAATGCTGTAGCACGGTGTAAAATTACAGAAAAAAAAAAAAACTCCTGAAGGTAAAACCTTTTGAAACAATCTCTGAAACCATGGTGGCATGATTTTTTTTTTACTGTTGTTTTGACAGTGCTTTTGTACACATATATACAGTCCTACATATGCAGTTTAATACTACTCTGTTCAAATTTGCAGCAGCAACAGTTTCATCCTCACTGAACGTAAATGCTTCTTTTTGTCATTGCCTCTTTCATGAATTACTGGAAACATACTCTAATCTGTGATATGTAAGAGTGACAAGCATGTTCATTGGCTGTGAAAAATTAATAAACCACTAATCTCTGCTGCTGACCAAACAGAGATGCAGATCTAAGCCTTTAGAATTCAAGTTTAGTAGAAGACTTTTACTACCTCTCTTCCTATTTTTTCTTCAAATTAGAATTATGCTTCTTCTGAAGGATTATAGTCCCAGCTTCATTCCTTTTCTCAGAACTTTTGTTTTGTGGGGAACAAGAAAATAAGCCTTCCCTCTTCTAATTTATAGCTACATTTGTAATCCACATTTTACTTTGAAGACAGTAAACATGCTGTGTGATTGCTATTAAAAATTAATCTTTAGTTATTGTCTTCAAATTGATACTTTTTTGTCTACTGATAAAAGGAGTCATGAATTTTCCTTTTCAGTTGCTGAAATAGCTGTTCTTGGCAAGATGATAGAAGAATAAATCTCATCTTTCTGATTAAGATTTCTAGAATAGCCATGAAATGTTTAGGCTGTTTTTTCTTAATGCCATGTTTAAAAATCTCTACAGAATAAAGGAAAATACTCTTGCATGTGAGTTTAACACTGACTGTATATCATCATCATTATTTTATTTATAAGATTTTATTATAAATTTCATCACAGTGGACACGATCTGAATTTAGTAACATGTGGATGGTTTCAGATGAACCCTTGCTAAAAATCTAAACCAAACAATAATTTGGCATATACCATGAGTTATTCTTCTTAAAACTTCTATACTAAAGAACAAACCCCTTAAAAGTGGTTTCTTGTGTTTTTATATTCCCATGCTTCAACTTATACTTAGTCTATTGATAAAGGATTTAAGTGTATTTAAAGAGCCAAATAAAAGTTAAAGCAGAGCTGATCAAAAACCGCTTACTGTGTTTTAAATATAAATTTGGAAAGTGTTGCTTCAGGAATTCTAGATCTGCTTTAGTTCAGATGATTTGTGCAATTGCACATAGTTTGACCAATTTCTTGTTTAAATTGGATTAGTACCATGTTAATTTTGCATTGCCTCTGGTGAATAGCCACAGGGCTGTAATCTGTGCCAGTAATTTGTCACACCAAAGCTCTCTAGAGAACTATACAAAACATTTGTGTAGTGAGGATTAGACACTGAAAGCCATATCTTAGATTGTTAATAAATGTTAATGACAAAACCCAGCTGGTAAGTCTTGGAAATGAGATCTAATGCTTTGTGCCTATTGCCAAAAAAATGTTTAAATAGAGATTTCCATTACTCAAAGGTGACCTAGTACAGTCAATTTGTGAATTAAAGACGCATAATTCTACAGGCTAAGCATTTAGTAAAATGCTGTTCTGATTTGCAACCATAAAAGTCAATGTTTTCTTAATTAAAAGGTTTCCTTTTACTTTGGGACTAGTTATCACCACACTTCTCTGATGTCTTTATATTTTGCAGAATGAGATATGCCACTAAATAAGTTTAAAAGAAAAAGTGTGTAACTGTCAACAGAGTATGCTCTGAACTTCTCTGTGTATTTTTTTCAATGTTAAAAACATTGTAACAACAAATAAAATACCTCAAGCATATGTACACATGTGTACATACATAACCTATGCTTAACAGAATATCAAATTAATTAAATTAAATCTGAGTTAATTGAATTTAAGCACAGTGAGTGAGTGAAAATAGATTTTACCTGAATGTAACCCAGCTTCTTTATTCCCTTTGTTGCTTCTATGTTAATAGTTATCACACTCCTTTTTAGCTTAGGAGGACAGAAAACCATGTTAGGTACACATCTGTGTTTATGCAGGTAACTTTCATCACTTCCTGCAGATTCCAAACCTGAATTCTAATGTTTTTGGAACCAAACAAACAAGATGTGACTGGTTTTATGTGTGCATGCACTATTCGTGAAATTAATTAACGCATTTGCACAAAATTGCTGTGGTCTTAGATACTAAACTCAGTACTGGAGGGAAGAAAAGGAAGCAGTGCTTTAAAACAAATACTAAAGCTAGCAGAAATGTAATTTCCAGCAGATGATAGTCTTTGTGTTAATCTCAAAGTACATGCATATATATTCCATGTTCTGGAAGAAATGTTTTTTCAATTAAGTCTTTTATTGTTTTTGCGACCTACAGATCTGTTCAAACCAATACTGGTGTGTGCATTTATTTAAAACAAGTAGAACTTATTGGCTGGCTGATATTCACTCTATGTTGTCTAGTCTCCTTGCTTATCCACTCAGTAATTAATTTGATTAATTTATGACTTACATAGCGAAGGATGGGATATAAATCTCTTGCTTTTTTTTTATAAAAAAAAAAAAAGGAAAAAACAGTTGGAGGTCTGATTCCTGGTTAAAAACTATGTCTTGAAACCATCCAGGCCCTCCTACTGACTTGTCAGCTCTGGGTTATTTTCAGAAAACTTTATTTGAGTTCTTTAGCTTCAATTGTAAGTTTTCCCACAGACTTGCATGGTATGTGTGAGTGGGAGATTGAATAGTGGCCACTATTTAGCCATTGTTTAGTCTAGTGTATGTATGTTTACATCTCCCTTTTGGATTTATAGGCAGCCATGGCAAAATAAAGATTGCACTTCCTTGATTGAAGACCCTCTTAACCAAAGCACCTGGTGGCTCAGGGGGGTTCTTTTAAAGTTTGATTGTAATTGAAATTTTTGTTTTCTTAATGCTGGCTAATTTTTATTTAATGTTGACTATTTCTCCAAAACAGGATTTAAGTTCCCACCATGCCAGGCCTGAAACACAGTATCCTTGTTCTCAAGGACAGTACTAGAGATGCAAACCAATGAAGGAAAGCAGTAAAACACTGAAGTTAATGATCTGATAAGTAGTATGTGGCCTTAAGGTGTTGTTTGGCTTGACTTTGTTTTTGGGAACTCAGGAAAGGATGGCAGAATGTCAAAATTATACTTAAAGAGAATTGTAATTTTTTTTGTAAATTTTTCTTTCCTCTCTGTGAAAATAGGAAAGGTAAAAAGTGGAAGGGATAACACTATAACCAAGAGGGTAATGAAGGAAGAGAGTGCCAGTTAAGTGTATTGCAACAGTAATTATCTCTGGAAGTAACATAAATTACTGCAGAAAGATTTTGCTGTGAGAGTTCTAAATATGTTTATATATAAGGTTATGTGCACTGAGGAACATGTTTTGATGTATTCAATTATATTCTTGCTTTTAAATTAAATGAACACAGAACAGAAGGAGGATGTTGCACATAAGGCTGAAAATGGTGGAGTTCATTTTATTAGTACTGTGTATTAGTACTATTTCATGAATATAATATCTTTAGAAGACTGCACAGTAAATTCTGCTAAATTCTAGATACTAATGTGAAGAAGAGTTACTTCTTTGGTTTAAAAAAACAAAAAAAAAAAAAAGAAAGAAAAGTGCATGTTTGGCCAATGAATTCTTAAACCGTGATGGCAAAAGTGGATGCAGTACCTGAATACCTCTCATAAAGCAGCACTGGCGTCACCACTGTGAATAAGTTCTTCCTTCTCAGACTGAGGCAAATCTGCTTAGCTGTCTGTAAGCAAGTGTGCTGTTAGTCACGCTGCAACTTATGGCAGACTTTTAAAGGAACCAAAAACAAATTTGGGGAAATATATATATTATGTAGTATGAAGAATATAACTTAAATAAAGGGACCCATCAGAAATGGAGCGCTAGAAATCTTGTCACTTCATGTACTAGTTCCTGAGTTCTAACTTAAGTTAAATACTAGAGAAATCTTTCCTCAGAAAATACTGCTTTTTTTTTTTGTTTGTTTGTTTGTTTGTTTTTTTAATTGAATATTTTCTAGTTTAAGATCATATTATTCAGGGTCACTGTATGACACTTCTTAACATGCTACAGAAATTACTGTTTTTCAGTATGACAGGACTAAAGTTAAACTCATTTCTCTCATTATTCCCAAACAAGAAAGTGAAAAATACTTTTTCATGTTTACATCACATTTGTATTAGTCACATTAGATTTCTAATCACTATCTTTTAAAAAGAAGCCCTCTTCAGTGTTAGCTTTGGAAACAAAACGTACGGGGAAATTTTTTCTCATTTATGGAGAAAAGGAGAATATAATACTCTATATATTCACCCGTGCTCCCCTACAAATATAGTGATACTGTCCTGAGCAAAGAATGTATTCTTAAAACTTAGCATAGGAGTTTGTTCTGAATGTTCAGAATATGCTGCAGTGGAAAGCTCTGAATCATTGAACTTTCTTGCTGCAGAGAGTAAGATAGCAAGTTCCTAATTCTGCTGCCAGGCTAACATGGTTATGTCTATTCTCTGAAGATGCGACTTTTAAGAATGTTTTCAAAGTCTTATTATATGTGAGGAACACCCTATAAACCAAAAGAATGGATTACAGTACTTCCATTCAGTGTAGTCACAGCTGTTTAATTTGTATGTATTATGTGCTTCATTTTAATGTACTGTAGTAATAGGCAAGGGTGCCACTTTCTCCTGGGCACTTGAAGTCTTGCTGTGCTAATAATGAGTGCTCCTCTGTCTGCATTGGTTTTCCAGTGTGTGGCTTTCAGGTTATGCCTGGCACGCATTCAAAAAAATTGTCTCCTACAATTACTGAGACTTAAACAAAAAAAGAAAATGGACAAACTCACATCCATATCCAGCTTCCCTTGACAGTAGCAATAGTTTAAAATTGGATACAATTAGAGCATGAATTAACTGAGCTGAAGAGCAAGTTTTTTTTTTTTTCCAAAAAATTTCATCCTTTTCTCACAATCTGTAACAATTCACCAGACTGAAACTAATCATATCTACAAACCAGCATGGGTAGAAAAGGAGAAAATGACAATAGAATGCCTTTCTATGGAAGATCTGGATTTCTGACTTCATTTAAGATGTTTCATCCTCTGCAGTAGCATGGATTTCTTCCTTCATGTAAGGCCTTTGGCATGTGAATCATGTTCTTACATAATCTTTTGCATGGCCCTCAAGATTCTCACCAAACTCAGATAAAAGTCAACAAGAAAACTCAAGTTACAAGACTAATATGTATGGATATGTGGGCTCTAGTGTATAGTAGTGTGTATTTTTTGGTATAACAAGTTTCTTCAGACTGAATATCTGATCAGGAAAAGCAGCAGCTCATCAGCAGGCTGAATTATTAGATATTTTACCTGTAGAGACAGCCAAGTAGAAATCTGTGGTCTTGAACACTGCAACAGTTCTTCTGAGGTTAGATAGAATTTACAATTTTAAAAAGAATAATGGTTTAATGTACTCTCAATTTTCTTTTTTGTGCTTTGCTTTAGATATTAATCTCAATTTTTTTTTCTGAAATTTGGCAGTATTTTAAGTTGCTTCATTTTGAAAAAGATTGCAGTTTGATTTGGCACATGTAGTGAAAGTAACACAAACAGTGATGCTTTCAAATAAGTAATTACTGATCTGCCTCCATATTTCTGTGCTTCAGACAGTCAGGGTAATTAAATATGCTGTCTTCATTCTCTGATTTAGTTGTGTTATAATTTCTATTGTATTGTTTTCATAACAACTCAGTTCAGTGTATGTCATGAGTGACATTTGATATTAGTACTGGTAAGATCACTACATTATTCCTACTACATTGTATACTTGAAACTTGGTGTTACTGTCTGGAAGCTATTGCCTATCCAGATATTTGGAAGCCAGAGAAGAGCACAGTGATTAACAGCGATGAGCATATTGAAGAGCAGTCTCGTGGATTCCAGTGTTAGCTTCTTGCTGTTGTAGGAAGTGATCGATTCTTATCCTTTTCTGATCATAACCTCTGAGTTGGAGAAGTGCAAGAGGACTTTCTCTGATAGCGTGATTTTGTGTTATGGTTATAGGATTTTGTGTTTTAAGACAAGTTTGGAGTGTGACATACTCTGCAAAAGCTGTTTTCACATATTCTTGTTGTACTAGTGCATCCTGCTAATTTTGTTTTAGTTTCAGTTTTCAGCTGATTTGTCCACTGTAGAAATTAGCTCTGGTGATAGGTCCTGGTTGTTTCTTAAACTTGTATGCATGTTTGTGTGTGCTTGTCTTTTTCCCACTCAATTTAATAAATAAGGAGGAGGTGAGGTGGAGGGTGATTGTTACTCTTTGGCTGCCCTCATCAATGGATTACATGACCAGTTTGTCTTACAACTTCGTATTCAGATTTTTCTAGAACTCTTGGATAGATATCAGTTGGTAAAAATGATTTCTTATTGTTTTCTATGTGGATTTGTTGGTTTTGGTAATGAAACCTGTTCTACTTCAATCTGAGGCTATACCTCTTCTATGTGTCATGATGGGAAAGAAAGGACTTTGGTCTTATCTTTCCCAAGTGCTTTTTTTATACTTCTATCAACTGTAGAGACTCCTTGGAGAGGTTCCTTCTTGTGGGTTTTATTACTAGCATCCATTTAGCAAATTGCTTCATAGTCATTTTGGCCTGTCTCGCTAAAGTAAGAGAATTAAATGTGCCTGAGCATTGGACTTTGTATTAAAAGAAAATACTTTGGTTTCTTACATCCTGTGATTTCATGTGACCTTGTATGTGTGTTTTCCATATTGCAGTCTGCTTTCAGTAACAATTAGAGCTTTTGTTTATATCGGTTCTTTGTAAAATGTGGATTGTCTTATTTAATGGTTATCAACAAGGAGTTCTGAAGATGCCTGCGACTGAGATTCAAAAGCAAACTTAGAATCACAGAATTGTAGGGGTTGGAAGGGACCTTTAGAGATCATCTAGTCCACCCCCCTGCCAAAGCAGCTCCCTAGCCCAGGTTGCACAGGTAGGCGTCCAGGTGGGTCTGGAACGTCTCCAGAGAAGGAGACTCCACCACCTCTCTGTGCAGCTGTGCCACTGCTCCGTCACTGCACTGGGAAGGAGTTCCCACACACATTTGTGCAAAACTTCCTATGCTTCAGTTTGTGGCCATTTCCCCTTGTCCTGTCACCACACACTGCAAAGAGTTCAGCCTCGTCCCTTTGCCTTCAGCTCCTTATGTATTTGTAGACGTGGATCGGATCCCTTCTGAGTCTTCTTTTTTCACGGCTGAACAGCCCCAGGACTCTCAGCCTTTCCTCATTAGAGAGGTGTACCATGCCCTTTATCACTTTGTAGCTCTTTGCTGGACTCTTTCAAGGAGACCCCTGTCTTTTTTGTACGAGGGAGCCCAGAACTGGACACAGTACTCCAGAACCAAGCAGACTTTTAGAGTAGGTAGGTTAGTTGGATTAAATACACCAAATAAGTTATCTAAGGTTTTGCACAGATCTGGAAGACTGTAAACGGAAGCTTTGCCAGTTTTATGTTTTCAAGGCTTACTTTTCAACATAAATTTGCAACTTCAGCCCGTCATCCTTGAAATTTTGATGCTAGATACTGTGGGGCCAATAATGGAAATTTTCTGCATTTTTGTCTTACATAGTTTAATATATATTTTTTATTACTTAATAATGTATACTTTTGTATAATCTCAAATTTAAAATAGTACATAGCAAAAAGATAATCTGAGAATCATCACTTCAGCAGTTTCACATATTTTCTATTTACAAGCTTAAGCTAGTGTTTGTAGAGGAGGCTTGTCCCACTTTTTCTGTTTCATTAATGGAAAGATTTCTGTGACTGGACTTCAGCTGATTCTCTCTGGATAGGTTTACTGCAGTTGTGATAGCTTTACAACATTGTAGATAACAACAGCTAAGACAACTTGTTTAACTCTTGCATTTCTACTAATACTGGAAACTTAACTATTATTTCATTCCTGAATTTTTGCTTGTGTTGAAGCAAATAAGCACTTCCATGTATAATCATGCAGTTAACTGAGTTATGTTTTTATCCTTTCACACATCAGCGTGAACAAGAAAATGCAATGGCTCGCCTTAAGAAGCAGCAGCAAGAGCTGGAGCACATGAGGTTGTGTTATTTGGCAGCAGAAGAAAAAGAGCTGGGGAAAACAGACAGGCAAGAGCTGGAAGATATCAGAAATGAACTTAACAGGTATTAGAACACTTGTAAGACACCTCTTTTTCTTCTCTTCTTGAATTCTGCTTCAAATAAGAAAAGGTTCATTTCAGTTATAATTGGCTGTCAGTCTAGTAGAAGAATACATTTTGGTGTTACCTAGAATACATCTAGGTAAAGATTGCACATCTATAAAATGCAGCAGTGCTGTACTATAGAAAGTCTATGTTTAGGGCCACTGTACTTCAGTTTTAACAATGTTGTAGTTGTAGAACACTAAGCTTTTTTGTTTGCTTGTTCTGAAGGTTCAGACTAGATACTAGAGAGCTGCATAATGAGGGAAGGGGTAGGGAAAGACAAATACTTATTTGGGATGCATTAAAATTTTAAATCTGTCTTGCTTTGTCTTTCTGTGGTTATCAGCATTAATACTGTATATCAAAACATTGTAACTTGTGTGGTATTTGCAGTATCAAAATAGGTTTGGTAACAGTTATTAGTTATATACTCATACTAAAGGAAAGTACTCTAGCTATCATAGTAATACCTCATAGTTTTTTTTTTCCCTTAATTTTAGTATAGACAAAGTAATTTTCCTGTTTTTATAAATTTATTTATTTTACTAATTAATTATTTCAGCAGGTACGTGGTTTTCATATGAAAAGCAAAGCAGTTTTTAATACACTCATCCTTTGTCTTCCATTTTATCAGCATCAAGGTAAAGCAACAAGAAGAAGAGAGAAAGCAATTTCAAGATGTTAGTGATAATTCTGCATGTAAAGTGGATAGTCTTCATACAAGAAAATTTAATGAGAACATAGATGATTATCTCTCACGTCTGATGGAGGAGAGGGATACCTTGTTAAGAACAGGAGTCTATAGTCATGAAGACCACATTGTATGTGAACTTGATCGCCAAATCAGAGAGGCTATTGCAAAAAGGAATGCCACTAAATGAAAGCATACAAAAGAATATTAAAAAAAGCCTGGGTTTGAATAGGGTTACTGATATTTTTAAACCTTTCTCTTCAAAAATGTATAGTGATGCACAATTTTGCACATTTAGTTGTTTTTGAAGTTACTGTCAATATCTGCAGTGAGTGATGTTAAGCGAAGTTGTAAGTTTCAAAGGGGGTGGCTGTTTTTAGTGTTTTTATACTCCTATACAAATATAAATATATTTATCTTCAGAAGTGTTTTCTAACATTCTTTCTACCGTCATGTCTGGGTTTATTTTAATATATTTAATAATTATTCTTAGCTTTTTGGTCAGTGTTTCGATTTTTCTTTTAGAGTTCTTCAAGTGTACTAGAAAGAAGTGTCATCAGCTCTTTTCCATGATGAAATTCTTAATTTTGACCCAAAGTGCAGCTCTTGAACAATGTCACATTTTTTTAAATGACAAACTAATCAATTTTTATTTCTGCAACTGCAGTAAAAATAGCTGTGTTCTATAGCTAATCCTTTTTTTTTTTTAGAGACAAGCATTTAATTGGAGGGGAGAGAGCTCTCAAACCTTACGAAACTGAAACTGATCAAAATGTTAAGTAACTGGTATGATCATACAGGATGGAAATCCCTTTGTCATAGCAGTTTTGTGCATAAGACTGTAAGGGTGAACCTAGCCTTTGTTTAGAAGTATACGTACATTCTTATATCTGTTCTGTGTGAGGTATGATGTTTGAGTCATTTAATTCAGAGATTTTTTAAACACTTCAAATGCTGGGCAGATGCATAAGATAAAAGCTTTGTGAAGTAAAGACATTTTGCTTAATCAATACCTACTCAGTTTGCAGTTCTTTAACATGTATTTCAATCCATGTTTTTTCATTGCTACTTGTATGTTTTATTTGATTGTTGAAGTGTGAAAAGGACAGCTTTGAGGTGTTGAAAGCCAGAAGAGAGATTCATGAGAAATGTTAATCTGTGTATATTAGTTGAAAAGTTTTTGTTTTGTAGCTTTCATTCTGTCAGAGTAGTTTTAAAATCATTCATGTGGATCTAGCTAATTACATAAATAAACAGCGTTGTCTTTTTAGTGGGGATTTTTTTCTGTCACGTTGGCTTGAATCTTGAGTATTGAAAAAGTGTTAAATACTCAGATAAAGCATAACAGGTCCTGTGCAAAAGTCTTTTCCTGTGAACTTGCATGGATACAACCGTGTGTGTATTGCCTTCCTATTTTTTCAGGGTGCAAATAGAATGTAGACTTTCTGCATCTGAATTTGCCTAGCATGGGTCTATTTCCTGCGAAAAAAGCTTGGGTTTTAGGCTCTTAAAATTCTAATGTAGCTATTTATGCTCTTATCTTCTGTGAGGATTTACTGTTTATCTGAGTCAGACTAGATCAGAAGTTATTTTGTAATGCCTTGCATGCCTATTTTTTTTTTCAAATGAATGTGCTGTTGAAAATCGTATTCCACTAGAAAAGGAAGGTGACACCTTGATAAATCCTGCACAAATCCGTGACATGTCATTTTAAGTTTTTATGTTATTACTTATATTATCATTGATGCATGATCATGCACTGTTGCATAATCGTGCATTACTGAAAATGAAACAGGGAGGATTATTCTGTCTTATCAAGAAGACTTCTCAAGAGAGTGCTCTTGAAATTGCTTGTTTTACAAGACATGCAGTTTCCTATTCAAACACTAGGGGGTCCAGTAGACTTAAAGATTGCAGTTTGTTTTATAAGCATTTTCATGACTGGTGATTTTTTTTAACCTAACTCTGTGACTTTTCAGGTCTTACATTGTTTAATAAACAAATTTTTTTAGTATTAAGGACTCTGTGTTTCTTTTTCTATTTATTTGAAGAAAACTTTTTTTATTACTATAGATTGTATGACAGTCTTGGGTGCTTGAAACCATGAAATTGGTAAGCTGACTTCTGAAGTTAATTTCATTTTTTCTGTTTCTAATAGTCTCTTCTGTGGTTTGTACAGGAACCAGCAATCATGTTGTGATAAGATTTAAAAGAAGCCATGCAGATTAGTTTTATTCTAGTAAATCAAAGTATTTAGTAAATTGTACTGTAGATCAAATAGCTCACCCCCCAGATCAAATAGCTCACCTTCCTATTTTAAGCTATTTGGGTCCACTTTGTCTTCTGAAAATCTGGTACTTAAGGATGACTGGTGCGAGTGTTACAACATTTTCCTAATTGCTTAGCAATTTTTTGGTAATGCAGGTGTTAACTCTTGTTCATTATTTGTATTAGTATCGAGTTGTGAACAATACCATGGGCTTAATATTTCAGCTTAAACTGTGCAGGAAAAAGTTGAGGTGCTTCATTCTGAAGCAATCTAGAAATAAATATATATTTGTATTTGTAGTAGATACATATTGCATACAGCAGGTATTGCCTTTTTTTATATTTTTTGCATTAGATTCCAAGGGCTCTTTATTGCCATGAAGCTATTTTAAATATTATAGTCATTCAGTGGAAAGATCAAATACCGCTTTTATTAAAAGTAAAAATTCTTATTTTTTATCTTAATCTCTCTTTGTGGCAAAAATAAATACAATTTAAGCTTGTTTTAACTTAACTTTTCTAATACATATTAACTTTTCTTTTCTGGGCAATTTCAGTCCTGGTTCCATCTGCATTAAAAAAAGAGGAGGAACAGCAGCTATGCATTCTGGTAAACTCATGCTATTAATTTTGGTGTCACCAGATTTCACTGAGGAAATGTGAAATTATTTCTAAGCAAGTGATTTTACGGCTATTTTTGTGTAAACTCAAATAGCCATATACAATAATGAATGGGGATGGCGGGGGGGGGGGAGGGGAAGGAGAGTTGTTATTGTCATATGACTTCACTGTCACACCTTCATCATCTGTACCATTTGGGCACAGAACTTGCAGTTTCCTCCAAATAAGGAGACTTCAGTACTGAATTATATCCTGTATTTCTCCAGATCTGATCTTCTAAACGTAAAGTATTAGTCCAACTTAAAATCAGGACATCTAGAAACACAGTTTGCTTGCAGCCTAATCCTCAGCCAGAGGGACCCCTGCCTGCTTCCTCAGGTGCTAGTTGTTATCGCAGTGAGGACTTTCTGGTATTACTGATCTTCACCACCAGATAGTTGACTCCAATTATTTAGTACAGAGTTGAAAGCAAAGCAGCGATACTATAATATGCATGTAATATCTATTTGCAATATATGCATATAATCTATCTGCAATATATCTATATAGCACCTTTATATGGAGCATTAACTGAGATTCTGAGAACTGTTGCAAAGAAATTGATTTTTTCACTTCTTACTAGACTTTATCAGAAAAATTGTCCCTATATTCTTAATTATTCAGCAGTGAAATCCATTGTGAACAAATCTTACAAATAAAGAAAATCATTTCTTATTTCTATAAAAACTGGTTTATTAAAATATGTAGCTACAAGGATTACAGCATATTGTATTTGGAGGTGAAGTTGTAACTACTGTTTCCATATTTCAGTAATTACCCAACATTATCAGCCCCAACCTTTTAAAAACTACTTTTGCAAAGAAGCAGTGTTACGTCTGGCACTGAGTTTTCAGTATTCATTCACTAACTCTCCTTCACTGTGATATAAATGCTCTTCTCTTTCATCCATCAAGATAAACCTTAACGCACGGCTAAAGATGGAAGTCCTTTGTCATATCTCTTAAGTGCTACTGAGGTGTTTATATCAGTTATTACATATTTACACAATTATTTATTTTGCTACTACTGTGCCTAAATGATCGTGACCTGTGTCAAGTCTTGGATAGGAAGCACCAGCTCTGCTATTGTTACAGGCAGAACTGTAGAAAGGCAGCTGCATACTTAGATCTCATTTAATTTGTTTCCTCAAGGGGTTGTATTAGTAGTATTTTCATTAGAAGTGTTTTTACAGATGTCAGCTATCCAGATATGAAGTCTCTGTGGTGGAAAAGCAGTCAGGAGTTTGGCATTCAGAACAGAAAGAAAAAAGTCAACTTTGAGAGACTAATCTATAGAAAAATAATTTACTGACTTTCTGATGTAGAAACACAGCTCTAAAGTGAGTAATTGAAGTCTTGCAAGCAGTTATTTTCTGTTCTTAACTTTTGAGAAATGCTACAGCCTGTTGTTCCTCATCACCAAAGATTAAAATAGTTCTCATTAACAATTCTAGAGAAGTGGCATCCAGTACTCTTTTATTTTCTTTTCCCCCAACTGAAATACTTGAAGTAGTTTGACATCATTTTAAACAATTTATGTTTTGCTACAGAAAGTTTTGTTCTAACAATATACATGGCAAGTAGATAATTGTGCAAGTCTGGTGTTACAGAACGTTTGACTGAAAGGGGTTTGATGAGGCATAACTGCATTGACAAAATAACAAGGCATTAACATTTAAATGGGTCTACCGGTAGCAAGGAGGGTAGAATACAGCCTAATGCAGTTTAAACAGCTACTGTGCCTTGCTTATAGTTTCAGCTGTTCTGTGAGAAAATGGTGAAACAATTGTTTTCAGAGAAGACCATGGCTTGTTGTCAGTAGGAAATCTGCAGTACAGATGGGGAGAGATTATTTATCAGGGTAAAGGTAAAAGAAATACTAAAGGTAAAAAATACTTACGTGTGCACTTGAAATTCTTCACTCAGAGGGTACTGTGGCCCTGATGCAGGCTTCCCAGAGGAGTGGGTGCCACATCCCAGAACAGAGATGGGGATTTGGACAGCCTGATGGAGTGGGAGATGTCCCAGAGGAGTTGGAACAGGATGGTTAAGTGCTCTTGGTCTCACATTAAGAGACAGTTGTCATACAAGACCCCAGACCATTGGTGCTCTCAGCTGAGAAGGCTGTTTGGGGCAATGAGATTACAATACAGTAGGTGATGCCAACAAGGGTTGTAGGGCACTGTAAGGTATTATTTGCTTTATTATCAGTTATGCTTGAAGGTTAGGAAGACTAGGCAGTTAAGGAAGGCTAGGTTACAGTCAGGTTAGGAAACTCCAGGCATTAAACTGCCATGCAGCTTCTCAAAGTCAGAAAACTTTATGGTTTGTTCTTAAAGCTAGCACTTTAAGCCAGTAATACTTGAATATTAGTGACTGTTTTTTGTAAACCGCTGAGCACACCTGCTTCACTAGGAATCATTAAAGCAACATTGAAGATCTTTAGACTATGTAACATTTTAGATGCTTGTACAGCAATATGACACTTCCGATGTGTATGTGTTAGATGTTTTGTATGCTCTAGTTTATTGGTGCATTCCGATTTTTCTGATGATAATCCAATGATTTCACTCCAGAAATATAGCTAATAACCCAACATAAACTAAGCAGAATGTCAAGATCAAGACCGCACTGCTGCCAGAAGGAATTGGTAAGTCTCTCTGCCTCCATGAGAGGGCACTGCTCTTCATGGAAAGCCTTAGATACCTTGACAGCATATCGTAACCTAAACAGAAATAGTTAAGCTCATCTTAAAATGTATTATCTCTGCATCACAGCATAAGGGCAAAGCAATGCTTGTGTTGCATTGCTTCGTGCAACATGGCAACTTTCCTGAAGTAGTTGTGGGAAGGGGCACCTACAAGCAAGCTGAAGGTCAGCTGTTTAGCAGGGCTCTCCATTTCTCAGCAGCAAAGTAAGAACAATGAGGGTGATTTTTTTCTGTGTAAGGGGTTCACAAGCTACTTCAACCTCAGACTGTATGTTGAGCTAGATGCTGTCTTCTTAATGCCCTAAACACAGTAGTTACTAGCTTCTAACAGGACATTTTTTCAGCAAATAATTAGTAAAATGTAACTTCTCTTAGTAGGTAGATCAGTATCTTATTTCATTTTTTTTCTGAATAGTTACAAATTCATCCAAAGGTTTTCAGGAGAAAAATGTGAAGTTTTAATCCTTAGCTCCTTATTTCTATATGAAGGGAATTAAATGAGTCAGGCTGCATGCAACCTTTCAAGAAAAGCTGTTCAAGACAACAACTATGAAGTTGTGCTGCCCCTAGTCAAGGCTGTGTGGGATGTGACGCAGTACTGTCTGCTCCTGCCTCCTCCTCTGTTGATAAGAGGAAGAGGGTTCCTCGTTGTACTGATGTTTTGATGAACAGCTAGCTAGTTATAATGCCTGGTTGTTACAGATGTTGGGAAAAGAAAAGGTCAAGCATTGTTTGCCATACCCTGTGTGTTGAGTAAATACATAATTGCAAAGGTTTTGGGTGAAAGCTTTTGTAAGAAAACCTTTTCCTGACTTGTTAATATTGAGATATTAATAAAAGCAAATTCCTCTTATCCTAACCATCAGGACTGCTGGAAATAAGCCTTGAAGGCACTCACCATCATGGGGAAGAGCTGTGAGCTCTGCTGTTCACAGAACCTCTGCCTTTACACGTGTAACAATTTCTCACTGTAATCATGGGGGCATCCAGTGAGGAGAAAAGCAGATTTCACCTGCAAACAGAGATTTGTTTATGATGAAAGACAAAATGCATATTCAGTAGGTAACATGCATGCATTCATTTTTATATACTTTATGTTGAAAGCGATCTTGAGGAAGAAGTTCATTTTTAAAAAGTCAGCACCTACAGAAAATAATAATAAGTTAATAAGAAAGTATGAGTTTTTTTCTGTCCTTTTAAAAGCTGTTATTCGTGTGCCCAGGTAGTCTTCCACAAAGGCCTTTGAGGCTGCAGGGGCTGCCTTGTTGCCCTTCCTTCCAATTACTTAGGTCGCTCACAACATCCTCCCAGTTGTTCCTGGGAATGTCTCACCACTACTGCAGGGAAGTGCCCTAGCCTTAATAAATGCCTGTAGAATAAATAAATTAAATAAATGGTTACTTATGTCCTTACTTTGCTTGCTGCTCATTTCACCACTCAACTTCCAGATAAAAACGGCTTTCATGCAAATTGTGGTTTTACACTAAGTTTTGAGAACTGCTACTGAATCAAATGAACTACAAAGCAATTTTTAGTGGGTTTGGTTCAAAACTTACTTTATTTAGACTTGGAAAAAAAAAATCTTACACTGGATGCTGTTTTGTTGTAGTATATGATCCCTACTGTGAATGAAGTAGATGACCCATATGCAGTTTGAACATATATATATATTTAAATGTGTGTGAATTGGGAATGTGGTCACCGGAATCCACCCGGTTGCTCTGTGGGCAGACAGGCTTGCTCTGTCCTGCAGCACTCTCTTTTCCTCCTGTTGCATAGAGCGGGATTTCAGCAGCTCAGTCTCCAGCTAACCTAATGTCGTTTTAAGGTGGAACAATGTTGCCCTTGGGGAGATGAGAGGCCAGTATAACCTGCTCCACCATTCATTTCACTTATGAAAAAAAAGCTAACCACACAGAATCCCGCTGCCACTTGCAGCTTTCCTTGTTGAGATGTCTGAAGCCTTGCATTTATTCATCTCAGTCTCATAAATATGTTTTTAAAATGCTGCAACTTCAACTCCCTCCTCCAGCTCCAATTTTTTTTATCACCGTATCTATTTTAATGGCTATTAAGCTGCAGTGTCCGTGCCTTATCTTTGTCAGTTAATGTATCTAATTCCACCATCCCAGAGGGAATAAACCTGAAGCTAAAGCCTGCAATATATTAAAGAATCAAGAACGCTTATGCAGAACAAACAGAGGATTTAGCTTGGATAAACAGCAGAGAGCTCAGTGTCTTTTATGTCCAGAGCTCAGGACTGGAAGAAGAAAATGACTATAAATCATGCCTGTGAAACAACATAACATAAATGTTGTATGTTTATTTAAAACTTTATACAATCATTTATCTGGGCTATAGCTCAGTTTCAAAAAGTGCTCTGCTGTAATGAGGTACTGAGACTAGCAGTGATCAAGAGTGAAATGATATATAGTCTTCAGCTAGAATTTGCTTATGGGAAGAATGGAAAGCACTTAGGCAGACACCGCGTATCTATAGCTAGCAGATCAAGCAGGAGGATAATTCAACAATAACAAATTCTTTGATAAATTTTTTCCTGTTTCTCTTCAAAATATCACATTTCTTGTAACGTGACATTGTTTTGAGAGCTAAGCAACCAGCAATTTATGCCTTAATTTTCACACTTGAATAAAGGCTGATTTGTTTTCCACATTCGAGATGTGACATGTTGCTCCACCAGACTCTGATTTAAAAAAGGCTAAATCTTCTGGGCTCGCATTCCAGGGAGTAGCACTCTTAAAACATGCTGCTGCTGCTGCTTGCTTATATCCTGGGTTCCTGCAGGCTCACAGCAGGTCGCAGCTAACTCTTTACTTACAGGAAAACTGAGAGCCATCAACTGCGTATGTTCTGCCTATGGAGACAGGCAGGACATAATGCAGCACTTACTGCAGTAGGAGAGCTTTTCCCACGTGCTCTGTGGTCTTCCAGGGGGGTGTCAAACCCATAACTTGTGTGTAACTGGTGCTCACCCCATGCTCCCAGGCCAGAGGGCCACCAGGGCAGAGCTCAGGCCTGGCTTCACCTCTGCCACATCTCTGCCATCCGTCAAGCTGACTTCCATTTGTGTGGGCACACTCTTGCACACAGCACTTCCTATCACTGTATTTCCCATTTGCATTTCCATGCTGTTGGGACAAATCTTTCTGGGGAACAATGCATCGTGACCTGAGGGAGCTCACCAGTGTCACTGGCTTGGAGGGCTTTGGCTGATGCTGCAGGTAGTGCTCCCTCCCAGGCAGCCACGTGCCTGGCAGCTCTCCCATTGCTTTGACAGTGCTCTGAGGTTCCAAGGCCCCTAGTTTCTTACAGCTTCTAGGGCTGGCACCTCAAAGCCTGTGCTGTTCTGCATTACCAAAACGCATTATTTCAGTCTGCAGGATTGAAATTTATTAGTGGCCCAAGAATTAACTGCTAAAAGAAGAAGAAACAGGATACATACTCTGCACCGTGAGATTTTTTATTCCTTTTAATTTCAGGTCGTTGCCCATGAAGATGTGGGCCTGTAGAGATGAGGTAACTGAGGCACTGAGTCTGCCAGCACGAGTGCCAGAGGTGAGACCTTATCCCTCTGCATTTCCCCTCCGCTGACAGTGCCCTGTAAAACAGTGCTGTACAGGGCACGGGCTCATAAATATTTCTGTGGCTATGCAGCTGCAGATGTTTTCAAGCAAATATATTTATTATGTCAATAACAATAAAAAAAAAAGATGACTTATTCAATAATTCATAATGGTTGCAGAGCTGCTGGAGGCAAGCACGGCTCACTTTACTTTAGATAACTTATAAATGTAGATAATTTCCATGACAGACTGAAATTACTTTCTGGTGAGTATTTATCTGAGATTTAATTTTCTTATTAACCCAACCTATTCTAGAAAAGTAGACAGCAGTGCTGCTTTCTTCTTCTGCTCTCCCAGATGCAGACAGTCACATCTAGAAGCAGTTGGTGGAGGCAATGCAGCAGGAGAGGAGGGAGTGCCTTGTTCTGAGGGTACACAGGTTCCCCCTCCATCATCACCGAGATTGAGGCATTCAGATATGAACCCACTGATATCCCAGCAGCATTTTGGGTGAGTTCTGTCCTGTTGGTGTTTGGATGCCAACAGCAGTTGCTGTACAAACAGAAAAGTGTACATGGAACAAGCTTAGGACGGCATTTCTGGCTTGTTGTTTAAAGCTGATCTTTACAAGCTGATAGGTTTAAAGTTCATTAACAAGTTTGTAGTGAATGCGAAGTACAGATTCTGTAATTTCAGAATATGAGATTGCTTTATTGGTTTAATTTTGCACAGGCAAAAAAAAACCATACAGCTGTGGGAATCTGTAACTACAGGCCTGGTTAAAAACAAACCTTGCTCTAACACCAATAAAAGTTAGCAACAAATGTTGGAAAACTTGAGCTATATACAAAAATGCCAGATGGCTGTGCGACTCCACTGGGTGTGGGCTGCTGGGCAGAGGTGGTAGTGCTGGGGTCGAGTCCGACTGACCACTGCCCCAATCCCCAGCTGTTGTTGTCCTGTTGTCCTTCTGTCCCACTGTCCCACTACATTGCCCCACTGCCCCGCTCCACACCGTGCAGACACAGAGCACCCTTCTGCTTTCATTGCCAGAGAATTTACTGATGATACACAACTAAATATTTAGTTGTGCAGAGGACAGCTTGTCACAGACAGCTTTGTGGCTAATGTATACAAATGCTGGTATGGTGCTGGCTTCCTCCCCGTGTTCACAGAGATACACATGCACCAGCCGCAGCCTAAATAAGCTGATTTATTTGTTTCAGTTATTTGATAAGTGCATCATACCTCAAACACTAGGAAACCACTTTAGGAGGATTATAAGTTTTATGATGTGAAAAGATTACCTTGAGTGCACTGAGCTAAGTTTACATTCAGAGCCTGTGCGGGAGATGAGTCAGTCACAGAGGCTGGGGAAAGGCTCACAAGCTGGATAAGGGATTTTCACTGCTGCTGCACCTCTGATCAGATTTTTACTCCCCCTTGTTCCACTAAAAGTGTTGCCCTTGAATGCCTCTGTGTTGCAGCTTTTCTCTGCCTTTCTCTGCCTTTCCATCAGCAGTGAGAATTTTGGGACCAGTCTTTTTTTACAAAAAGGGGCAAGTTACTTAAGAGAAGGGCAAAGGGGCTGGGGGCCACCATGAGGATCCTACACCACCCCAAGCACGGCAGGCTGCCCACTCCAGCCCCAGGTCTGGCACCACCATACCCCACAGCAAAAGCCTGGGGTCCTGGGGCTGGAGGAGGTCATGAACTAGGCTGGGGCTGGCACAGTTGGCCCAGCACACATGGACATCACATAGCAGTGCTGTGGTGCCATAGTGCTTACAGTGTTCACAGTCACAGTGCTTGCAGTGCCATAGTGCTCACAGCACTCACAATGCTACAGTACTCATAATGCTGCAGTGTTCATAGTGCTCACAGTCCTTATTATGCTGCAGTGCTGCATGGACGCAGTGTCACAGCACTCAGTGCTCACAGTGCCACAGCGGTGCAGTGCTCACATTCCTGTAGTGCTCACAGTGCTCTCAGAGCAGTGTGGCCACACCAGAAGCAGCACTGCAGAGCCACAGCAGCCACCAATCATGCTCATAGTGTTCTGCTTTCATTCATTCCCCTGAGCACCACAAAGCCAACTCCTGCTCTGCCTGCTACCACTGCTGCTGCATGAGCAGCATTCATGTTGTGTTGCATTCTGTCTCCTGCTCCTTTCATGAGGGAGTGCTCATGTGTCACCAGGAAATACTGGGTAGCACACTTTATTAGCCTCACAATCCCAGGGCCCATCAATACTTGTCGGGGCCCAATGAGATCATGCCACCATTGTTAATCAGAGCAGAGGAGGGGGTGGGAAGTGGGATATACCTCCAGGAAGAAATCTGTTTCCTGAAGTGCACTGTGGGTTCACATGCAAAGTGTTTTTTCAGTACTAAAGAGCAGGTAGAAGACCAGCCTGCCATTGAAGTTTAAGCTAACTCCCATTTAGTATCAGACAGCTCATATTTTTACAAGAAGAGAAATGTGGCATAGCAGAGTACTGCTGCGATAGGCAAGTGGATCCTTCTATCAGATTCCATAAGGCCTGTTACTTAGGAAAGCACTTAAGTGCACCACTGGCTCCAAGCACAGGGAGTGTCAGTTAATGGAAAGCTGTTAGGCTGAGGTCCGTGGGAGAAGTCTGAGATACACTGCTGACATCCCTGGTGAAAACGTTGTCACTTACAGAGCCTCCTTTGCACACCTAGCTCAGTGCATCACATCACTCGTGCAGTACACAGCACAAGGTCCCCTCTATCGCCTTGGGTCCAAGTGGAATCATGATGGGAAATGAATGGGTGCTCGACAGGCCTAGCAGAAGAAATGCAGAGGAGTGGAACAAGCTGTATGCAATAATTCCTCCTGATGCCATAACAGTCACACTTGAAGGGACCCAGCTGAAAGATCTCAGGGAGTCCCCAGAGCTATTTTAAGAATTATCACAGAAAACCCTTGATCTGATCCGTGTCAGCACTCCTGAGAGTCTCCCTGGAGTCTTCTGGCACAAGGTGACTCATCCACAGCTAATACGGTCCCTGTTCTCACAGCATGGTGGATGCCCTCTTGTGAATGTTAAACACAGCACTGCACTGTGTCTTTTGTTAGGAGGAAGGAGTAAGTTTTTAAGAGAGCATTTCTCCTTCTCTAAACTAAATGCATGGGCTCAGAGGATATAAACAGTGGAACCCACTCTTAAAAAAATTCTTATCAGAATAAAAAGCAAAAAACAGCAATCACAACTCACCAGATGCTGTTACAAACCAAACACAATTAGCCTCACTGAAAAGCCCTTGCCTCTGTTTCCAAGTAAGTGAACAGAAGTAAACGTGTCTAAATGAGATGCAAATATGTTTCCCTGTGACCTCTCAGAGCTGCTGACCCTGTTGGGTATCTGCATTTCAGTTCTACTCTGAGAGGAAAACACATTTAGTGATAGCAGCCCACTTCCAGGGCTCTCCTGAAACACAGGCAGAGCCAAAACCTCTTCTGTGCAAGTCTTGACGTAAGCGATGACTGCACTGGGTTCAGGGACAACAAGGCCATTTGAAACCATGAATTTACTGCCCATTGATTAGTGTAATTCCTGCAGGTTCCATAGAATTCTTTTAAATGGATATCAGATACAAGAACAAAGCTGAGAAATCAGATGCAGATTTGCTCTGCTCACAGCAAAATCTTGTGTTCATATTTCTATTCCATATCAAACTGCTCCAATTAACAGCACAGCTGACTAACAGAACTAAAAAGCACTTAATTTGCCAGTTTTTGAGGAGTATCTGAAGCACAGAAGAGGCCATGAGGCAGCCTCATTTCGTGCATCCAAGGGCTTTATGTTTCCTCCAGCAGTACCTGGAGGGAGATCCATAGCCTCTCCAACATTGTCTTGGTGAAGGCATGTCTTCCAGGAAGAGATACAAGCTCCACGTGAGGACTCTGGTTTGGGCAGTGAGCATTCTGCCTGCACTCACATCAGGATGATGGAAGGAGAGCTCCTGACAGTACTGGATCCTGAAGCAGCCAGCAAGAGGCAGAAAACTTTTCTAACCCCATTTGCTAATGATTTTTATAAAACTCTTCTGTAAAACTTCTGGGCTCTATAAATCAACACCAGCTCTGAGCTCCAGCCTTTTTCTGGTGATGTATCTTGGCCTGATCTCATGCTTCCAAAACTGGGAGCCAAGTTTTGAAGATTAAGCTCTTGGGCTGAGAATGGGTTAGACATGCCCTTGATCCAAGTACAGCAGTTCTCTAAGTTGTTTGTGCTGACTTACAGTGAAAACAGTCTTTCAGTGCTCTAGGTAGTTTTTCCTCTTTTTCCACAAGAAAAAGAAATAAAATCAATCACTTTAAACTGCTTTGCTTTCTAATGTCTTCTGGAGTCCTTATGGACTGGTTCTGATTTAAAACTTACCATTTCCTTGTGATGAGCATACAACTTAGTTTTACCATCTCTGTGATATCTCCCTACGCCACCTACTTGTGACAGAAGGTGGCTTGCTTTTCATTTTGTTCTGTTCTCAGACAGGTGTCCGTCGGTTTGCTCACAGTGCTCAGGCTGCTTTGTGTACCTGCACCAAGGTCAGCAAATAGGACTTCCAGTGTCCTTAGGATACAATGCAGGCAAGAAGCACATGATGAAACATTTGCCACCTACGTCTTGGAGTAACTTAAGTCAGATAAAAGATAAAAGATACATGTGCATAAAAATATGTATATACGCATTTCTGGTTTGTTTGGATTTATTTTTTTTCTTCCCTTTTCTTACTGGCTTGTGTTACTCCATTTCTGTTTGTCTAATAATACAACAGCATATTAGTTTAAAGCTAACTTGGGAAACAACAGAGTCTCATAACTTCTTATACTTCTGGGAACGTGCTGGGGCACTCAGTGTTCCCACAGTAAGGTGTGCAAAGTGACTGCTGGTGAGACATGACGTGGCAACTTTGGGATGCCTTTCATTCATCATCTGGGTTATCTGTTTTTTTCCTAACAATTCATTAGACCTCTTGGGAAAGCTGCTGTACCTTAGTGAACCTCTGTGGGGGTGAGTGGAGATGATATTCAGAGCACTTTTCCCACCTGAGGCATCACAGAAGGTCACTTGCACGGCTCTCTGCAGTCAGTTATCCTCGTCAATCAGAGAAGCACTGCTCTGCTTTGCAGTCATTTAAACCAGGATGTGTTTGCATTTCTCATTAATTTGTCAGCTTCCATTTGGGAAGCATTCCTGTACAATCAATGGAAGTCAGCAGGTAAGCCTAAATACTTGCACAGGCTGTGCCTAATGAGATCACTTCGACAGCATTTGATGCGAGATGTCACTGGGATGGGAATCTATCCTTGGAAAAGGGATGCCAGGACAGGTACAAATGGGCACACCTCTGTGTATGCGCACTTACTCTGCAGAAATCCAGTGCTGACCTCACACACATGGGCACCGTGGGCATGCAGCACCAACTGAGGCTGAGACTGCAGTTTGAGCCTGTTTTCTTGAGGAATAGCAGTGGGAGAAATACACTTATCTGAAGAATGAGACTGTTGTAGGTTTCTGTAAATCAAATCTAAGCCAAGGAGAAGTTCCTTCATATCCATTTTCCACCTCACTACTTCGACCACGACACTCATGTGGGCTGAGTCTTGCTCAGTTCATGTAATCAGCTGGCCTTTCACTAGTGTACCCAGTGCCCTGCTTGTGCCTTAGGAAATCCAATGCCATGCTTGCTTCTGAGTTATACTAGATAGAAAGGCTTTTTTCTCACTCTCTTTCTTTTTTTTTTTTCTAAATCATTTTAACGCCATCATTTGTTGGACCTTAGGGTAAAATTACATTTCACAGCTCCCTTGTTCCCATGCTATGGTAAAAAAGAGATTGATGTCTGAAATTTCAACTGTATTTGTCTTACAAATTTGTCTGACTCCCCAGAGAATAATTGTCTCATATCATTTGAAGGCTGGTAATTCCTTTGGAATGACCTCTGTGTTATAATTACAGAGAGAGCACTAGCATGTAGCTGGGCAAAGTGAAAGTTAATGTTCTCGGTTTCTAGCTTTGTTATTTTTGTTAAACTGTTCCCCTTCAAAAGAAATACCTGGTGATATGGAGCCCTACTCGAGGGGGCTTTTTGCAGATAACACAGAACGATTTTTTTTCTGCAGAACACTTAGACGCATTAACAATTATCAGAAGGTTGCAATATATTCTTCAAGTGATCGCATATTTCTAGAATATAGTAGCAGAAATTGTGGCTTTAGCATGCTGCTTACCTCAGGATTAGTTATTTTTTCCCACTCCAGATGCTTTGAAATTTTCTGGAAATATATACACTTGGTTTATGTACTTTTTCTGTCATTATATGGGGTCAAATTGAGAATAATTTAAATACTCATTCTACTCAGGGAAGAAAATCCTGCAGAGCTGCACAGAAATCAGGAGAAAATAGCGAGCAGGGCAACCAATGAAGAACACAAGGTGCATCCTGCAAGTAGCAAGGCAGAAGGTGATGTAGTTGCTGCACAGCTGTCATATGGGTGCTTCTCCTCTGGAACCCCACGAGGTGTCCCCCGGGATATCTGGGCAGGAGGAGGTGCCTGGGGTGCGCTACCGCCTGTGGGTACTGCAGCTGGGAAATGCTGCAGCCATCGCTGAGATTTACATGCTAAATCCTGTCTGCCTCAGCAAAGCGATAAATACCTCAAAATGCTGTGCATTATAAGGTCTATTCTGTTCTTGATTTACAAGGCCAGTTACCTATACTAACCTCTGCTAATGTGGGTGGGAATTTATTTTATAAATCTTTGTCTCAGTCAGGGGGGGACACTGGAGTTAATCTTTTCTTTCTATTCTTTCTCTCCAGACCAACCTAGTGGTGGTACTCACTTCCTTTAACTCATCTCTGGCATGTGTTTTTAGGGCAATATTTGAAGGTAAAATGTCCTTTGGTGAGCCTGATGGGCCTGTACGCTTCATTTAAAAAGCACCACCCCTTCTCAATACAATTGCTGCAATCGTAGTTTCAAAATGGCAACGCTTACCAATCATTTTTTAACCTCTTAGATAGAGTTGGCAAGTTTTTTATTCACTACTCACAGAAAGTGTGTCACCCCGTGTGGATATTCATTATTTATTTGTGGATACGTTTTCATATATGTTGTGGCCTTAGCACTCTCCAGTTACAGCAGCATCTGTGTTCTGAGTGTTAGAGATCTCAAACAACAGACAAGCCCACCTCCAGTATTAGTTGTCACACATCTGTGAGTCTTCAGTTATGACTAAAGCAAAGTGATATTCTCTTTTTTCCTCTGCATTTTCTTGAACAGTGTCTGCCATAAAAAAAAAAATCAGAATTAAGACTGATGTGGGCAAGAGGAAGTGCACACAACCCTACGCTTGCTGTCAGTGAGAAAATCCTGATCCAGGTTACCACTGCTGAATTAATCTGTGTATATTTTCTAATGGTCCTAGAGTGTTAAGCCTTCCCCAGATCTTTTTAGTTAGATGACTTGAAATATGTGCAAAGCAGTCTTGCTTGTAGGCAGTCTGGTGACAGAATTAGAGAAAGGCAGAAGACAAGAAACTTTGTTGAAGTGTAATGAGAATTAATGTTTTGGCTATTGCAGTTGATGGATGTGTTGGAAAAATAGTTAAAGTTGCTTTCTATGTTCATGTCAGCTGACATAACAATCGTTTCCAGAGAACTCAACTTCTGAATTCTCATGTAAAGCACTAGGGAACTTGAACAACACAAAAGAATGTGGGGTTTGGAGGAAGGGGACAGGGAAAAGAAAGAAAAGCACTGTATAAGTTTTGCTACTTCCTGCTCATTTTTCCCCATTTCAATAATGAAAATAAGCGCATCTCAGCTACAAGTCAAGCCAAATTTGGAGACAGATCCAGGCATGCTCTCTTTAGTGCAAGAATCACCCTGCAGTTATAAAGCCACACTGACACAGTCTCTATTCCATGTTTTTAGTTTTACATCAAGATGAAATCTAGTTTACAGAGTGGATGGTAATAAAGGCTCTGGAAAGTGCCCTGAGCACAGTGGGCAGATGGAGCCACTGGTACAGTGCTGCTGCATCCCACCCAGAGCACAAGCCCTTCCCCATGGACACCCAGAGCTCTCAGGAATCTGACACCCGTTGTACACTCCTTTCTATAAGGGAACATGCCTAGTTTTCTAAGTACGTCCTACAGCTCAAGATGCTACAGAGCAGTTTTATTTGCACTGGATCAGCCACTGTTTGGGCTGGCAAATGCCCACAGAGGTCCTCTGCAGTGGTTCTTGTGTTGCATGCACTCATTAAGGCACCTCCCTGTAAGAAGGCCTGAATAAAATAATGGACTGGATATGCATCGCATTACCAGTTTTCTTCTTTTTCCTTTTTTTTTTTTCCTCAGAAAATCATAGAGACTGGAAGGGACCTCTAGAAATCATCTAGTCCAATTCCTTGCCAAAGCAGGTTACCCAGGCCAGCTTGCACAGGCAGGCATCCAGGAGGGTCTTAAACATCCCCAGAGAAGGGGACCCCACAACCTGTGGAGTTCTGAGTTTTGGGCTTCAGCAGTGTGAACAGTATCAGAAGAGAAAAAAATTTATAGCGGAGCAGCAAATTAGGAGACATATCTAAATACTGCTGTGCTAACACCAAGTTTTCAATATAAGGAGAGGCTGTTCATTCTCACACCACGCGTGCACAACAGACACTGTGATGGCTTTCCCACCTTGGAGATATATTAGCAGAAAATGCAGGAAAATGTATCATCTGTGTCTCCTCTCCCTCCTACACATTTTGTTGCAGCCATGTACGAATCACCTGGTAGGTTTTTTTTGAAATGTTCATATATATATCAAGGTGTGGGGGGGAGGATTGACAATACACAGCCTGTGCAAAGAGAAGTTTTGTAGCCCTTGCATCAACTCCAGCGCTCGGCTCTTGTGAGAGAGGATTTTGATGGGATGACCTTGTTTCCACACACTACAAGGGCTATGATGTGCAAGACTGCTCTTCCAGTTTATTGCAATGGACCCAAGGGGCAGCTGTGAATCACTGTGAAGCAGAAAATGTCCTTACTGCATGTTGTTTTGAAGGCTTGATCCAGTGGGTGCAACCCTTTCATTACATTTCAGGTTTTAAAGTTTCCCTGGTCATCCAACAGGGGAACCCTGTAGGCTGCTATGTTGCCAGCATATATGCTTCTTATACATTACATTTTTCTGTTTGTTTCAATGTTGTCAGCTTTATTCCTGAAATCACTCAGATGTCCACATCTGGAGACCCCATTTCACAAGCTAATGGCTCTGATTAACCCAAACTCTGTGTCTTCTTCTTTGATCCACCATTTCTAAAACTGATCTCATAGCTCATTTTAGATGTGCTCACCTGCTGTATCCCTGGCATGTGCATCTTTCTTCACTTGAAATGCTTGCATGAGACAGATTGCTAGAAGACCTCTGTAGCACTACTGCAGAGCTTCCAGAAAGGTACTAATTTCAGCAAGATGGTTCCCATTTGGTGAAGGCTGAACATCATGCTGGTCACATCCTTTCCTATGGTAGGATTTTGATACAAAGTAAATGAGCAAGACATGGCTATGCCCTTGACTTTCCTTTTCTCCTGAAGGGGTGGTGATGCCTGTGACACTGACAGTCTGAGAGGCTGACATTTCCCTGGCCTACAATCACTCTCAAGAGGGAGAAGTTCAAGAACAATTTAGACGTTATAGACCAGATCATAGAGCCATCATAAAGCTTTCATCAGTCAATAAAACAGGCTTTTCTTTTCATAAAAAAAAGGGCTCAAACTTTTTTTGTCTTGTAAAAAGAATATTGATGTTGGAACCCTGAAAACTTTGTCTGAACTTTTATTCTCCTCTGCTTTTCTTTTCATTTCCTGTTTTTCTCTTCTTTGTATGCAGGGAGCACTTTCATAAGATCTGTAATGTTTTTTGATGCACTTACAGATGAGGTGCCTCAAATAACACCTCCTTGCCTTTCATCTCTGATTTCCACCAACAGGTCACCAGGCAGCAGCCAGCTCCATGAAGCTGGGAGAGGGATGTTGTCGCCCCTCCTGAAGGAGGAAAGGTGCGTAGGGCAACTGCACTCCGGACTCCTCTGACGCCCCCAGAGCCTCTGGAAGGAGCATTATGCGCAGCACGGATACTGGACAATCTGCTCGCTGGCTTGGCAAGAGGAGCAGTGTTCCTTCTGTGAAGCACTTGCACAACTGTCATCACATTACATGCCCATTAGGCTGCAGTCAGCAGACAGAGCAGGTGCCTTAATTTCCTGTTCTAATTATTTTTCTGAATATCCTGAGTAGAAACCAGGAGCAGATCAATACTTCCGACTGAGCTTCTCCCACCTTGGGCTGCAGCCTGCAGGTGTGCTGCTGACTGCACTGCCAGCCGACCTCAGCTCACCCAACAGTTGAGAAGAAGCATTGCAACTAATCCACCTGGGCTCAGGACAGCATTCACAAACGATTACAGTAAAACAAAAGAGTTTTAAAAGATGCAAAAGTGCAGTTTCTCTTCTCCCTTCTTTGCTTTCTCAGTATGTCCCATGCTGCAGAGTGCTGCAGTGTGCAGTTGGTGTAGATTGATCTATTACCCAGGGCACATATATTCTTGCTGTCTTATTATTTACAAGTACTTTGGGGAAAGGGTTTAGTTATGTTTTCTCATCATATGTATTCTAGCTAAGCTAATCACAGTTAAAATCCTTGCTGTAAGTAGCAAACCACTGATTACATCTGTTTGTGCTCATGGTTGGGTGTCTACTACTAATTACAGAAATGTAGGGAATAAATATAGGAAATAATTTCAGGAAGGATTTACAGATATTGTCTTTAAAGTTTGTGGCACAAGTAAGGCAGAGCCTATCTTGTATGGTTTAATTACTTTTATGAACTCGTTTAGTGTCAGCAAATGCCACAGATTTTTCATATTCAAATGATACTATGGATTTTGTCTGCATAAATATTTTGTGGGTATCTGTCAGGAAGATATCCGGAGAAATCAGTGTTGGTCAACAGGCAGAAATATATACTTTTTTTTTTTTTAATGTTAGAAAAGGCAGATTTGTCATGTGACTTATTTGCAGTGAATTTTTTGTTCCATTCTGTCTCCATACAGGTGATTCTGCACCACAGTGCAGCACTCTAGGGATGATGACAGTCAGGAAATCACCTCTCTACAGCAATATCCATGAGTGAAACTTTTACAATTTAAAGATAAGAGATTTTGAATTATGGCTGGGCAGTTGATTGAAAGTTGCTGTACCTGTTTTCAGAATATGGTAAGTAAATATTGATGTGATTTTGAAAATGGAAAACTATTGTATGAAACTCTTTAGTACCAAGAGAGCTTCCTGGATGATGGCCATAAGCTGCATTTGTTCAAGTCAATTTTGCATTAATCAGTGTGCCATGAAGATTGTGTCCTATGGTTTTTTATTTAGTGGGTCATATATTTTAAGAAGTGCCTTTAAGTGTTTTGATGAAACACATTAAAAATCCACTGTAATGCCTAGGTGGCTGACAGCATTAATATATAGCAGGTACATTTGCCTTTGCAGTTTAAATAATCTGGAGGAGATGCTTTATTATTTATTCTTAAATTTTATCACCAATGGTCCATAATATATGAAGATCAAATTTACAGCATGTGTCCCCTATACCTTCAAAAATATCAATGAGTGTTTTCCAGTCACTCAACTACAAAATCAGACTTTTAAATTAAGTTTTCCATCAAGAAATTATATAAATGATCTGCTGTCTTTCTGCTCCGAGACTGCAAACAAGCTGAGGAGGTCTTTTAGTAGGTAGCACACAGATTAAATGCACTGTAATGTTTAGCTGAAGTACAACAGTCATGCCCCTGAGAATCCAGATTTTCTAAGTACCCACAAGACCAGCACTTTTTGGATAGCTTATCTAGACATCTTTGCATCACAAAATGCAACTGGTCTGATAGCAGCAAGATTCTGTTTGCGCTTTTTGTTCTTGGCAAGGACAGCCTGTTCTCCTGGTAGCCCTGCTCCCACACAAGCGCACTCTAGACTGTCATCCTTCCTGCTACGTACTCATGTGGATGAAGGTTTGAGGGCTTGATCCTCCATTTCAGAGTTAGGGCAATCACATGGGAGCAGAGGCACATCCTCCCGAATACGTCTGAGAGGAGGATAAGTGCAAAGCAGCATGCACATGTTGCACCAGAAAGAACACCCTGGAGCTCAGACGCATACATCTGGCAGTGCTCTCAGAGTGCAAAAAAGCTGAAGCAGCAATACGATGAGCTCTTCGATCACCACCAGACGTTGGTTCTGCATATGTCTCTTGGAAAATAATAATAACAGCAGCGGTCAGTGGCCATTTTCTCAGGCAGAAGACCAGCCTGCTCCCGGCATGGCGTCTGCAGGGTGAGCTCCTGCGGGGAGGAGGCCTGCTGCTGGGCCAGCAGAAGGGCTGAGCACAAGCCCATGGGCCTGGGGCCAGGAAGGAGGGACCCAGCTGTGCGTATGAATATTTGCAGTATAGTAGAGACCCGGAGATCAGCGCCAAGGGCTGGCCTCACATCAGCTGAACTTCTGAGCGTGGGTTTTGTTTCACTGCGAGTCTATCCAAACTCATTTGTCCGTTGCTAGTAATTTGCCCAATGGGCCACGTCTCATAGCCCTCGGTCTTTATTCAGGCTGTGTGCCCACTGACCTCAGCACACGCTGTGCCAGGATAAAGACTGACTGAGGGCAGAAGGCTTCGGGCTGGATGCCTTGAATACCGTTTAGATGTGATTTCCAATCTAAAAGTCTCCATTTTTCTTGAATAAAATCATAGAGAAACAGGAGGACGACAATTTTAGTGACGTGATTCAAAATAACCCTTTCCATGAAGTGGAAGATAGAAAATGAACCCCCTGAAAGTAACACAACCTGCGTAACACTCAGGGAGTGGTTGGTGGGTTAATGCATGCTGGTGGCACTGGAAATACACAGGGCTTATTTAGCACTTGTCCCAGGCTGCAAGCAGGACCACACAAACACAGGCTGTCACAAATGCATATCTACGGAATGATGGCTCCAGCCTGTTACATTTAGTGGCATTTCATGTGTTTTGCTGGGCTGCTGATCCAATGCCACAGCATTAAAATGCACAGAGGAGCATTTCTTAAATTGCAGAGGAAATATGAGAGGAGGCCTTACAAGGCTCTGCAGTGAAATCCACCCATGGGGCATCTCCCCAAGCCCACTCTGTCAGATAAAGACACCAGTGAAAGTCACACAGCAGATTTCAAAAGCCATTCTCTCGTCTCAGTTGAAGTATTCTTGCACTACTACACAGCTCCATTGGTGTCTGTACCCAGCAGCTTGCTGGGGCTTGCTGAGCTCAGACTCCATTTGCTAAAAGCAGAGGGAGCTCAGAATGTCTCCACCAGAACTCCAGGCATGGCAGATCTGGAGAAGGGATGATGGAGCTGTAGACAGGGGCTGTGTAGAAACTGAGCGTGGGAGCAAGAGATCCAATAAGCTCCAGCTCTCTTATCTTGACCAGCTCTGAAATTGAGGCCTGTGGAGCTTTCTTGGCCTCCCATCTAGGTTGACCTATCCTCTGAGAGCGTGAGGATATTTTTGGCTTTTTAGAATATACTGCACAGATCACAGACCAGAAAAATTACAGCTGGCAATAATCTTACCTCATTTAGCCTGTCTGCCTGTCTGTGAAGGATTGCTCCCTGGAGCCTGCTCTTGTAGTATTTGTAACGCACTGTGGAACTGGTGAAAAGGAGAAAGTGTGTCCTCAGAGTTCTGCTGTTTTGGAGAAGGGAAAAGGGTTGCTTTGAGGGTGTTTTTGGTAGTTGCTGTCATTTTGTTTTGTCTGGATGAAATGCATGAGAGTTGAGACAGCCCTCTAGCACCACTCTGTGCTAGGCTGTACCCCTAGGTGTCAGAGATGTTCTGCACAGCTATTTATTTCTGTTGTGGTGTGTGTTTCATAGTACATGGTAAGTACTATCTGAGCTGATTTTCATCTGAGGGGAGAATTAAAGACTATTGCATGTCATGTGAATAGTGCAACCTGTGGCTATAATTTAACATTTCCACTGCAGCGGCACTTCCCACTTAAACCAAGAATACAGATACAGGTGAACAGTTTCCAGACCAGCACAACTCCAATAGCTTGACAGCTGGCAGTTCGGATTGCACTTTGTGAAAAAAGTCACATGACCAGCTAACCAACCAACCAAAAACCAACCAACACAAACAAGAAAAAATGCCATGCATAAGGCAGCCTCTGAGGAGCCTGCAGATGCATCTCGGTTTGCTTCCACTGGACTACTTGGGCACTGCTGGACTGCAGCAGCCAAGGAATAGGCTGTAGCCAGCAGAAGTCCATGGGTATGGTGGCTGCTTTCATCTGTTATCATTCGCAATGCGAAGCATGCAGACTCAATCCTTCGAGAGACCTGACATCTGGCCAATGGGGGTAGTGATTACACATAACCACTGTTCCTGCCCTCCATATTAAACATCACTTTTGGTAGGTCAAAATTTAGAGAAACTAAAATGAGAAACACGCAAGGAAAATTAGTGCACGTATCACTAGTGCTCAGTCATTTTATCAAAAGACAACATAATTCTGTACAAAGTTCTTGAGCTCTGTGTTATTCTTGTTTTCTAACAGGTCTGACTCTCCTTCATTAACTGGCTTCTTCTGGTATAGCATTTCCACCCATCAGATTTACCTGATCTTAGCTGCCTTTAAAGAAATTCCAAACTGTGAGTAGTAGTTAACACTTCTCTCTGTATCACATCTGGTATTGCTTAAGGTTATGCATAGTCTCTTAGCAGAGTCATTTTCCTTTCTGCTTTACAAAATGAAGCATATTGATTATAATTTGTTTCCACTCCCTTTTATCTTTTCTTTTTTTTTTTACTCAAAACTTGGAAGAAAATATTCAAAAAGCATTTTTCTTTCTTTTTTTTATTTTTTGTAGTTTCTGTAACAAACTTATTTATACTAAAAGTAACCTTGAATGAAGGCAAAAAGGATAAGCTGTGCTGTGGTGTTGCCAAAAGCATGTTTCCCTTTATGAAAATCTTCTAATAAGTTCCAAATACTGGATAGAGATCTTAAGGCACAAATATAAATCTAAGCATCCCTCAAAGTTCTGCAGCCCTATGAACCAATCTAATGTTGCTGTTGGGTAATCAGGTGATTTTGTGAAGCATGTGATCAGCTTTCAGTGAGGTGGACCTAAGGCCCTAAGGAAATGTTATGTTACCAGCAAACTAGGGCAGCTGCCCAACTCCAAGAATTCATTAAACTCTTGATTAAGTCACTGGGAATTGTTTTTTTTTTTTTCCTAAAAGAGAACCTTTCTGGAAAAACTAGTGGGTAACAAGTTTCTTCTTCCCTAAAACCTCCAGTAACTGCTCTGCTCAGGACCTGCTTTGCAGTTTTTCCCTGTTTTCTCAGTTTCTATTTAAACTATGACAGATTTAAGAAGGCATTTACCTCCTGCAACAGAGATAGCATCCAGATGGTTAAAAAGTATTGCTTCCTAAAATGTTGCCCTTATGTTACTTCTTAGTTGGAATAAGTTGCTGTTAATATCAGAGAATCATAGAGTCCTTAAAGTTGGAAGGAACCTCTGAAGGCCATCTAGTCCAACTCCCCTGCAAACGACAGCTAGATGATGTTCTCAGGGCCTGATCCAGGTGCAACCTGGTCTAGAGAGCCTGCTTTGGCAGAGGAGTTGGACTCAATGATCTCTAGAGGTCCCTTCCAACCCATACAATTCTGTGATTCTGTGATTCTGTCTCTGGAGATGGGGCATCAATCACATCACTGGACTACCTGTTCCAGAGCCTCACCATCCTCACTGTAAAATACTGTTTCCTTACCTGAATCTTACCTGAATCTACCCTCTTTATGCTTGAGAACATTTCCCCTTGTCCTGTCACCACAGACTGTTTTAAAGAGTCTGTCCCCTTCATTCCTGTACCTCTCCTTTAGATAATGAAAGGCAGCTATCAGGTCAACTTGCAACCTTCTCTTCTCCAGGCTGAACAGCTCCAGATCTCTCAGCCTGTCCTTGTAGGAGAGATATTCCATACCTTCATGTTCCACGATGTTTGTGGTCCTCCTCCGGACTTGCTACCATAGATCCAGGTCTCTCCTGTACTGAGGACTCCACATCAGGACACAGTGCTCCAGATGAAGAGTAAAGGGGCAGAATAACCTACCTCAATCTGCTGGCCATGTTTCTTCTGATCCAGCCCAGGGTATGGTTGGCTTTGTGGGCCTCATGTCCAGCTTGCCATCCACCAGTACCTCCAGGCCTTCTTAAACAGGGCTGCACTCAGTCTTGTATTGGTAGTGAGGATCGCCTCGACTCAGGTGCAAGATCTTGCATTTAGATTTGTTGCATTTCATGGTGTTCACCTGGGCCCTCTGCTGAAGCCTGTCAAGGTCCCTCTGGATAGCATCCCATTCCTTTGGTGTTGACCACACTTCACAGCTTGATGTCACCAGCAAACTTGCTGAGGGTGCACTCAATCCCACTGTAATTGTCATTGATGAAGATATTAAAGAGTAACGGACCCAGCTCTGACCCATGCTGGACACCACTCATCACCTATCTCCATCCAGACATCGAGCCATTTACCACTGCTCTTTGCAACCAGTTCTTTGTCGACTGAACAGTCCACCCATAAAATCCCTATCTTTCCAATTTGGAGAGAAGGATGTTGTGAAGTACCATGTCAAAGGCCTTAATAAAATTGAGATAGGTGATTCATAACGGGCCACTAGGTTGATCAAATAGGATTTGCCTTTGATGAAACCATACTGTTATTCCCATCTCATCTCCCTATCTTCCACATTCCTTAGCATAGCTTTGGAAGGGTTGAAACTAGATGAATGCTGAGCATCAGCATAATCTGAGTGACCTGGGAAAACAGCCAAGCACACAGTTTGAGTATCACAGTGATGGCCGGTTTGATGACAAACTGCAGTGTGGCTTGGGCAAATGTGACCCCTCTAAGTCTTCTCTGTCCCTTTTCTTTAGGTTTTACATGTCTGTACACTCTGGCCACAGCCCTGGCTCAGATGGAGATCCAGCTAAAGATGTGCCATGTGCCATGGGGAGCTCATTCCTTCAACATAGTCTAGTGGGTTAGGCAAACTGGGTTTAAAACTGTTTTCTTTAACAAACTCATCCCTTTCTACCTGTACACTTTTCTTACTCTTTCCATACATGAAAGAGTTTTCTCCCAGCCCACTGCCTACACTTCTCACTGATATTTCCCAAAACCTTTCCATGTCTATTTCTTGCTCTGTTCTCTATTCTTATTTCATTCTTCCTGAAATGAGCACAGCACTTCTCTCACATCGTATTCTTGTTTGGTAGTTCACCTCTTTGTCACCATTTTGTTCCCAAAATAAACCGTAAGACTGAAAGGTGGAGAGAAGGACTGGAACAGTCTTCCACGCTAGGAATAGTCTTTGAATGTGCTTTATGCAGTTTGGACACAAATTAAACATAGGAAACAAAAAAAAAAGATGGAAAAAAATTAAAAACAAAAGGGGGGGGGGGGAGGGGTGCATTTGTATCTTCCCAATCTGTTCTGTTCTGTTCTGTTCTGTTCTATTCTATTCTATTCTATTCTATTCTATTCTATTCTATTCTATTCTATTCTATTCTATTCTATTCTATTCTATTCTATTCCATTCCATTCCATTCCATTCCATTCCACCCCACCCCACCCCACCCTCTCCTCTCCTCTCCTCTCCTCTCCTCTCCTCTCCTCTCCTCTCCTCTCCTCTCCTCTCCTCTCCTCTCCTCTCCTCTCCTCTCCTCTCCTCTCCTCTCCTCTCCTCTCCTCTCCTCTCCTCTCCTCTCCTCTCCTCTCCTCTCCTCTCCTCTCCTCTCCTCTCCTCTCCTCTCCTCTCCTCTCCTCTCCTCTCCTCTCCTCTCCTCTCCTCTCCTCTCCTCTCCTTCCCTCCCCTCCCCTCCCCTCCCCTCCCCTCCCCTCCCCTCCCCTCCCCTCCCCTCCCCTCCCCTCCCCTCCCCTCCCCTCCCCTCCCCTCCCCTCCCCTCCCCTCCCCTCCCCTCCCCTCCCCTCCCCTCCCCTCCCCTACTTTACCCTACCCTACCCTACCCTACCCTACCCTACCCTACCCTACCCTACCCTACCCTACCCTACCCTACCCTACCCTACCCTATCCTACCCTATCCTATCCTATCCTATCCTATCCTATCCTATCCTATCCTATCCTATCCTATCCTATCCTATCCTATCCTATCCTATCCTATCCTATCCTATCCTATCCTATCCTATCCTTAATAAGAAGAATACACTTACTAGGGAGTAAGGTTATTTGAGAGCAGACTTCTTGACCAAGATGCATTACTGGGCTGCAGCTCTGCTAGTCCTCATCCTCACAGCTGGTAATTTCCAGTTTCTAATGTTGCATTTTTTTCTGTTTTGATCCAAGTTTGTTCTACCAGGGAGAACAGCAAACACTTTTTATGTATGATTTTTATGGAGAAAGGTTTCTTCGTGTTACTAAATCTACCCAAAAGATCAGGCCCAAGCACTGCTGTAGCCTGTCCCACAGACAAGTAGAGGCATCCAGTACAGAGGCATGTGAAACTCTGTGTTTCCTGAATGTGTTTTTCATTGATGAAAGTCTTTCAGGATCCATCTACATGACCCTGCAATTTGTTGTGTTCATGGTATCACTGGACATTGCATTCTGAAATGTTATCAAGAGGATTTCACATAGGAAAAAGAATTACCTAAAGGAACAGCTGAAATGTATTTCTGTTCTGAATGTCCCCTAGAGGCTGGCTAGTGGGGACATTCAGACCATAAATATGGACTTAACTCTATTTTCATAATTGATTTGCACTTCATCTTTATGTGCTAAGGAGGCCAGGTGGTTCAGCAGATTGCAGCTTCATTCTGGTACAGTAAAGAGTCTCTTCATGCTACAATCAGAGAAGTTATACCATAGACAGTTGAGGCCAACAGGAATCCATGTAATAATTCTCACTCTAGCATTTTCAAACATTAGTGACTTACAGGATCTGATCTTAGTTCTGAATTTCCCTTTGCTTTCATTGATTTTGTAGTATATCTTCCCATTGCTGTAAATTACTGAGATCATAAATGATGACTCATGAAGCTGAGACTGAAGTCAATGCCATTGGGGCAAAAGAAATTAATGGATGCTGTTGGACTGCCTTAGTGCTTTTCTGTATTTGTTGTTTGATTCTTTTCGTTGCACCTGGGCTGCAGGAAGACTGGGGATGTGATCAAAAAGAATATTCCTGTGGCTTTCTTTTTCACTTTGTTAAACACACAGGTGGATGGGGAAAGGAGATACAGAGGATTTGGATTATTTTTTGAAACTTCTGCATTCCAGAGGTAAAAATGTGTTGCTGGTGCAGTAATTGCAGGACCATGCTCCTTACAGGAAATGCATAAGCAGAATCTGAGATAACAATACCTAAGGTGGTTATAAAATTTGAGCAGTAATAATAAGGTAGACCAATAGGTAGTACAAATTTGTCTTCTGTAGGTGTAAAATAGAATCATTCCCAACTTTGCAGTCATTGATAGTACTGCTGGAGAAATTCTCACACTGCCCACATGCCTGGCATTATCTTTCCTTTAGAGGATAACTCACTCATAAGCGAACAATAGTAGAACTTTTGAAAAATACTTTCCATGTTGCATAATATGCAACATGGAGAAAACGCTTCACTAACTTCAACCACAGGATGTTTTTTAAGGAGGAAAACATAATTCAACTGGGAGTAAAGGATCTTGTGTGGATTTGCTGTAATAAATAGTTCTTTGATAGAATTAACCCAGTGTTATTAGTTGGCCATCCAGAGGCTGCCTGTTACCACAGGCTCCACAGAACAACATCATTAGTTATGTGGTGTGCAGCAATACAGACCACTTTGATTTGCAGCTTGGTGACTGTGCATTAACTAGCAGCATTTGGGCAGCTGAGCTACATTCTGGTGCAGACGTGAGCCTAACCACTGTAGTCAGTACTTGCTGGAATGAGTTTGACATGAGTTGCATATGGCCCCCCCATGCACCAAATGCCCAACCAGCCAGGCCCGGTGCCACTTGCCCACAGCAGTTTCTCCCTTCTCCTGGAATTCTGACCTCCTGAGTCTCGCAGCACAGGCATCGGGCTCTGAGGAGTGTTCACCTGGCAGACACTGCAGCTGAAAATATCTCGAGACAAAGAGAGCGGGAGTTAAGGCAGGAAAATCATTTCTTGTAAGCAAGAGCAATATCCAAAAGAAGCGGACTGGGAGCTGAAATGCTGCCATTCCTTGGTTCTTTTAGCGTTAGCATGTTGTCCCCGCTGCAGTGCTGAGCAGAGAAATAGCACCTAAATGGGAAGAGGCTTGGTCGTACAGAGGTCACACCCCCTGACCAAACACAATGCAAAAGCGCAGCTCTGAGGGTTTCAAACATTTACAATCTGTATAGAAGAGGCATTGTTATAGAAACCTTGCCAAGTCTATAGGGCCTTTTAAATTCTTTAATAAGAAGCCTAAGAAATTTATGGCTATGTTGCTAGATGTGGAGGCCAAGTAAACTCACAATGTTGATCTTAGTTGTGTTTAAATTTCTCCTGCCTTCTGGCACTCTGAGCAGTAGTGGAAAGAAATCATTTACTCCTAGCATAGTTAAACCTTTGGAAACACAAGGGTAGCATGGAAGAGCATTAAGAACATAAATTATGTCACACACGCAGTCCCCAAACTGGTGGTGGGCACATTTCCTCCCAAACACTGCAGATCTGTAGTGACATGGGTGGGCACAGAAAGCAAACAGCCCCTGACTGACCAGGCAGCCAGGTCTGTGGAGCCAGCCCAGAGCTTACCAAATTTCTGCATCAGGCTGTTTTCATTTAAAATGCTGTTGCAAGCAAACAAATACACAAAAAGCTTGAGCTTTGAAACATTATCGTTCCTTGCTGAGAGCACCACTGCCTTGGTTAGATGACTTGCATTTGAAAGTATTCTTTGTTTTTCTATCCATATAAGCCCATTTGTAATATGATTAGGTCTGGGATGGAAAGCAATAGGTGGGTTTTCTCCTTCTGTACTTTTAATTCTGCAAGTTTCAGGTATAGGAATGGGTCCTGTCAACAAGTTGTCCATTAGGGACAGGAGCTTGCTGGGTGCTAGCATTGCCCCTCGACCAGGAGCATCAGGAGTGTGGTGCGAGTGCAGCAACCTTCCCAAACACAGCATGTGCTGATAGGAATGCCTAAGAACAGAGTGGGAGTTATCTGACTCTCTTATAAAGGTTTTGGTTAGAAGAAGCTTATTTTTCATTTCCTTACAGAGCATTTAATTTTAATTGTAAAGACTGTCAAGTGTCCCAAGTACTACCGTGCGTTAGAACGGCAGCCAGATGATCTATCATGTGAAAGATTATCTTGATTTACTGCAAGGCATAAAGCGGTGTGGTGAACCCTGAGAAAAAATGAAGCACCTATCTGAAAAGTAATTTTAAGGAAAAAATTATGTGTGACATATGCATGTTCTTCTGCTGAAGCTTATTAAATTTAGACTGTTAGATATCCTGGTAGAAAGATTCTTTCTTATTTTCTCAAACATTCAGCTTTATCACCTTCCTCCCTTACATTTCCATTTTCTTTTCATTTATGAAAAGTTTAGATCTTTGGAATAAGGAAAGATTAGAGAGAGAATGAAAATGAATGCCTGTGTGTGTGTGCATACATATACAGGGAGAGAACTTGTACTTGTCATCTGTGAGCTACATAGGTCAGCAAGACTGTACACTACAGGAGACACTTATTAAGAAAAATGTGTCAGGCAAAAGTAGTATAAAAATCATCATAGGTTTTGATTGTTTAAATCTGGCCTCAGTTGTTACTGAAATGTGATTTATTTTCTTGTGCTTCAAAGCAATCTTTAAAAATTATTAACAATCATTCTACATTTCTCATTCTGAAAGTAATGAAAACATACAATTCCACGCAATCGTGATTTTTTTTCCTGTTGCTTTCTTTCTTTATTTCAGTTATTTTCTTTTACATGTATTTCACCAATAAAAAAACAAAAAACCTTTAACTCAAAAAAGTATGCATATGCTTCATTGTGTATCATTGTTTTTGTGCTACCTACAATAGCTCAGAAACAAAATGTTAATCAAGATAAAAACCTTCTTATTCTCTGACCAAACTTTCCCCATTCTCTACAGAAAAGCAGCATTGCTGAAGTCTCATTTTTTAACAAAACGAAATATAGTATTCTTCTTTGCCTTAGTAGAGTATGCTAAATATCTTTGGTAGTGCATGTAAAATTCACTGATTGTTATTAAAGGTTCATCTTATTTCTGAGAATGCTGTTTATTAAAATACATTATTAGATGGAATCAAGGTTACTTTCTTTTTAATATACAAGATTGAATAATCTTTCAGAAAGTTCTCTGCATGCATCCTCTGAACAAGAATATGATGACAGCAAAAATAGGCCAGCGAAGAAAGAAAAGGGTTTGGAGAGGCTGTGTTTATTGTTCAATAAATCACAGTCACTATAAGTGACCTGCTGACTTCAAGTTCTTTAGGTCAAGGAACCCTTTGCTGTTCTGCAACTTCACCTCTTTGTTGAGCTTCTTAATCAAAAGTGTAAAGCCAGAAAGAACATCGAACAATCAAGAGCTGGATGATTGGATTGGTTATTTTAAATGACTACATCTTTGGCTGTGACAGATTTGAGGATAGATTGCATCTTCTCATCCTCACTAAGTAGGCTGAATAGGTTGAGCTTTTTGTGGAAAACAACTCCCTAACCCCTTGAGGGAAAAAAAAGCAAAAAACCCCATAAAACAAATGAAGCTATCACTCCAAAATATACACTATCCAGTACTTTAATAACCAATTAATTTGCTACATATATAAAAGCTTAAAATAAAGTTAAAAATATTAATCCAGTACAGTGATTTCTCTACTTTACCATAACAACAATGAATAATGGTAATTTAGTACTATTATGATAATTTTTAATTTAAAATATGGATAGTGTGGTGTATTACTAAAGCCAGTACACTGATTCAACATGGTTATTTGTATTAGTTCTTGTGATTTTACCTCATCTGTTAGGGAGATATTCCAAGGTGAGCTAGAGACAAAACCAAACAAGCAGTACGAAGAGTGAAGATTTACCACATGTAAACAATACTTCAGATTTCTCTTCCACAGTATCTGGTGTTTATGGTTTATTTGAAAGTAAACATCACAGGAGAAAGACAATGAGGCAGGTAAAAAATAATTCAGAAAATAATGTCTGGTTCTTTACCACATGGTTGTTTAACTACTGGTCTGTTGGTACAAAGTGGGCAGCTCTTCCCTTGGTGTGTTGGAAGTGGATCTGTGAAGTTTTACCACTCAAGAAAATGAATCTGCCTCAGGATTTAGCAAACAAACAACTGTCATACTTAAGCTACTGGTGAAAAGGGTGTTCTGCATGCAGGAAAATTCTAAACTAGATAGGCAGTGGAAAACCAAAGAGAGAGAAGGGAAAATCTACACATGGTTTCAGGCTCTTCCACTGTCTATAACAGGACTTGTTAATACATATGGGAAACTGAACAATGCTGTACCTACTGGACTTGAGGCGAATTGAGACCATATGACCATGCAAGACTGAAAGAGATATATGATCTTTGTAGCCACAATAAAAAGTAAAAGCGTAATTTAAAAATCAACATAATTATTAGAAAGATTACACAGAAAAATCATTTTCTAAAACCCAGGAAGAGCTGTGACTGGGAGAATGCAAATGTCAGAATTACTTTTCTAGTCATTAGTCCTTGGCAGAGATCTTCTCTCAAATGCTGAGGGACAAGGAGTCACACATAGACATTTTTTTTCTTAAAGAAGTCATGGAAGAAAATTCCAAATTTATTTTGTTTTCCCAGCATATTTTTGTGATTGTGATTTTCTGTGGAGTTTTGAGTTTGTTTTGAACTTCGAGCAAGCTCTCTGCTTTTCTGGAGAATAAATTCTGAGAGGTAAAAATGAAGAATGAACTTTACTGAAAATGTGCACTTGGGAGAAGATCTTTCTCTGGGACCTCAAACATTAGCACAAAGCAAACAATTGCTAGTAAGATGACGGGCAGATAAAAGGTTCCTCTACCTCCGTCAGAGCTCAAAACTTCTCAGATTTACTTATCCCTCATTAAAGAACAGTGAAACCTCCTTGCTTTCATTAGCTCATTAAATTAAAAGCAAGTTAAGCAATCTAATAGCAATGAGTTAGATACTGCTTTTAGTTATATCTCTTCACTGAATATACGTCTTCCTCACACAAGCAATTTCAAAAACTGAGAGACAGGAGCTACACAGTCTTATCACTGACTGATCATACAATTCTGCAGCATTTCATTGTGTTGAATTATTGTGCAGTATTACAGTTTTAATGCATATTATCCCATTTCTTGAAGATCTTGTGTATTACCAGAAGAAATTGCTTTTTAAACTGTAAGGGAAAGTGAAGAAAGACACAGGCAGACTGACAGATGGACATTGCAAGCATGGCTCAGTATATGCATGTAGTTGTGCTTTTTTAACCTGATGAAAAGGGTTTTTTTTTGTTTTTTGTTTTTTGTTTGTTTGTTTGTCTGTTTTGTTTTTAATATGAAACTTCCAGTTTACTGGCTATCTAATTACACTGTATGCCATGGGGAAAAAAAATTAAAAATATTACCCTCATAAAAAGTTAAAAAAGGAAATTCTAAATAGCTTCCAGAAGAGAATTTGATCACTAACAGTGTGTGTGCTGTAGGCCAAAATGTTCTTGGCTTTCTAAAAAACAAATATTCCAGGTTAAAGTCTCTGCTTGACTATTATACTTCTATTCATTCTATTGAGGCTGAGATTATAGAGAAAAAAAAAAAGACTTTTTTTTGTTTGTGCCAGCACAAACAAATACATATTCTTTCTTTAGTCATTTGTAAGCTTACTTGGAGAAACTCTAGAGATTGGGAAAATGGTTGAATACAGTAGTGTGAGAGAGGGGAAGAGGAAAATGAAGATAAAAATGAAATAGATAAAAGGATGAGAGCCAAGACAGGAGGAGAATAAAGACTGGAAAAAGTTTGAATCTATTGAGAAGTACTGGTATGGATGATCTGCTTTGGTTGTTGGATGAAGATGTCTGTGGCAAACCAGGAGAGATCCAGGTATGGCTACAAAACATGGCCTAGGATTCATTAATGTGTTCTTCCAAGAACTGACTGTGGCAGTTGTGCTAGTTATGTTGCCCGTAACTAAAATATATATAAATATTTTTTTAAAATATTGAAGTTACGTCAATGTAATCTTCTAAAGTGAGAACTACTGAATGTATGTGAGGATTTTGATCTTTTTCTGTGATAGACCATCTTTCCCACTGTGTGTGTTTGGATGGGTTCCAGTCATGATTGGAGATCAAGTCTTCCAGAGCACTGATTTATTCTTGGCATTTAGGTACGTGTTGTTTGACCAGTTATCTATGGCATTTTCAGTTGTTTTTACATGTATGAAAATGATTCAGAGTTAGAGCAAGGAAGCTGGTCAGGAAATAATCTCAGGATGGCCATCAGGAAATACTGAGGAGAAAAACAAAAACTCTCTTCAGTGCACTGACTTCTACAGATCTTCATTGTTGCACATTAATTGCTGTTCTCTTTGACAACACAGTACGTTACACTAGTCCCACCACCTCTATTCCTCATACTGTCCACCTGCTCCAAAAGGATCCCTACTGCCATGGAAGAAGAATTGGTCAGGTTATCTGCCAAATGTTTTGCTGACTTTACCAGTATGAAAAGAAGAAAGTCTAAGGTACTTGGTGCCAACATTGGTGTGTTGCCAGTTCAAATATATCTTGGATTTGTGATACTTAGATCTGTGCTTGATTTAACCTGCAGATGCTTACTGATGCCAGAGAAGATACTTAAATAATGTGTCTATGACTTGTAAGCTGCTGATTTCTATGTATTTGCTCAGGAGAAATTGTCCACCTTGGTTACAAAAAAGCCCCAACAATGTGCAATCAAAACCAATTTTGCCTTGTTCTTCTAATTTCCATGTTGCACTTTAATACTGTGTATAATCCTTCCCTAAATCTCAGTGAACGTTCACAGCGACAAAAGTGAGAAAGTACCAGACTCCCAGCCCTCAGTCCAAATGAAAATGTTCAGTTAAGGACTTAAAAGAAAAATATTAGCAGACCTGAGCCTCACCCCTTCTAAATCATCCACCAGAAGAGTTGCAAGAAGGTGGACCCCAGGACACTTCTATATCACCGATTGGGCCAACAGCCAAAGGACTTCTCTACTGCCATCCCCTCAGACATTTGTGTCTCATTAGCTCATGACAGATTACACAGGCTTGGCAATATAATCTCATATAGCGTGACTCAATACAATTTTGTGTTATAAAGAATTTTCCTTGCATGTTTAGAAGCTTGCCTTGGATGATTGACTATCTCTGCTACTTGCAAACCAGCAGGCAGTCCGCTGGCCAATTTACCTGAGTATTTTCTCAAGTACAGTAGTTTTGTGCAATTACTCTACTGTGGTGGTTCTGGTGCTTATGTAAAAGGTCATATAGCATGAAAAATGACAGAAACTGACATATTTTTCATGGACTCAAGTGGTATTTTTTCAAGTGGAACAAGGGGTGACTTAGTGAACTATAATCACTGTTTTTTGACATAAACAATGGCAGTGAAATCATGTTACAAAAAGCACTGAAGGTCCCTTGCAGTGAGCAAAGCTGGTGGTTTTAGTTTTGGTTTTAGAATTATT